>NC_071398.1:75765867-76072676 GCF_022682495.2 Desmodus rotundus
GAAGTATTTTGTTTGAATCTGTCATATATACCCAAGAGTACATAAAAAGTGAGGATGACTACCAGACTGAATTTGTCAAATGAGACTCAGTAATTATTACAAATTACCTATGTATTAGTGGTGGTAGAAAGGGTTTTAACTTGCTACAATCAATTATGAATAAAATTAAAGTTATCATCTAGTGAGGTAAGAAGTGCCACAGAACCTGTGTCCCCTCAGAGACACTAGGGCATGAGGAAGTCAAAATGTATTACCATCAGATAGGGTATAATCTGTATTAGAGTCAGAGTGCTCTAAAGTACCCAAAATTATGTGAATAGTCCAGTCTTGATCATACATGGAAAGTAGAAATGGATCATGTCTCTTAAGAAGAGTGAAGTCCTCAGAACTTAGAGGCTGCTGTGTTAATTGGGAAATTTGGTCACTTTCTTTAGGCTTAGGGAAATTTTGGTAAAAGGAAAAACAGCTCTATCTTTAGTACTTGTTGCTTCAGTGAAGAATATGAGTTTTACAAGCTTCTACTTTGTAAAATTCTCAACAGCTTCATGTGTTCAAGACTCTTGAGAGCTTGGTTTCTCAATGCTAGAAAGGATAGACTTCCTTGTCATAACAGAAAATTGAATTGGGTTTTTACTTGGTTTAATAAAGGAACATTAGCATCAATTGGTTCTGACCTTGTAAGGAATCATTACTTCTGCTGATTTTAGGGTTTATGAAAAGACCTCTAGGATTGGCTTCATCCAGGAAGTAAAATGTTCCAATATACAAGCCTATAGGCAAGGGTTAAAAACTGAATTATTGAAAATTAACATGAAAAATCAAAGGAGGAAACATAATTACCAAAACTTTCTAATACCCTGGATTTTTTCATTCAGTAGTCAGTGAGGAGCTGGCCCAGTCCACAGCTTGTTCTCATGGAGATTACTATCCTTATGTGGAATTCTCTTACTGAGAAGTAGATGACAAAAAAGAGATAGTTGGGCCACTATACAGTTCTACTGGAGGAGGAAACAACAAAGAATGTGACTAATCACAGCCCTGGAAGTTTTATTTCTCTGGTGATAACTATGAAGATATTTTTTCCTAGCTTGTGACTTAAGGAAAAACAGCTTTTGATCCCATTCTACATATTATTTGGAGTTCAATAAAGTAGTAACAGCAAGGAGTACTGTGCAAAGTAAAATCTAAAGATTTATAGAGCAATGGCTGAACTACCTATTCTGCTATTTCACAGTGACCAGCACACCAAAAAATGCCATCTGTAGAATTTTATGGCTGCAGAACTATGAGTCACTCTCCAAGTAAATAGTGAATGTCTCCAACAAGGCACTCTTGAAATTACATTTGGACCTTCTTTGTTCCTCAGTTGGCAAGTTGGAAGAAGGAGAGAGGGGGGGAGGGAGCGAGGGAGAGGGGGAGAGAGGGAGAGAGAGAGAGAGAGCAAGAGCACCAGAGAACCTGAGGGTAGGGAGCTGACTCATATTACTGTCATTCTAGGGAACAGAATTTCAAACCTTATGTAGCAGAATCCCAGGTTATGCCTTGAGAGTAAAGGGAGTGTGGGGAAGCCAAGGAGAAGAGTAAAAGGGCTACAGGTCTTATTTCTCTGTTTCAACAAGAGTAGTTTTTCTTTTATCTGTTTTATTTATTTGAGAAAGAATTTTCACATCTTTAAAAAAAGTGAGAAAAACACTACCCTAGAAGAAACTACTAAAACCAAATAGTGCTTAGCCCTAGAGAGAATTTAGGAGAGTCTTTGGCATAACTTCTGGATAGGCAGGTGTCATTCCACAGTTTGGGCCCCACAGCACGCAGGCTGGTTCTGCATGGAATTAACTAAATTCTGCTAGACTAGTGTCTCTCTGGTGGTCTCAACTTCTCTGTACCAGAAAATGCACATCTGAAGGAAGAGCATATACTTCCTAAGGGTTACAGCTGCAACTAGGAAGAGAAAAGGAACAGAAACAAAACAGAACAGTTGCAACAGAACAGAGCTGCAACTAGGAACAGAAAGTGGATGGAGTAGGTCTGCCAAGCAGATATGCAGGCTCCTCTGGAGTGAATTTCTTCTGGACCTCTCTGGCACACAGGGCATGATCTCTATCCTGGGAACCTCACCAGGGGGCTGCAGAATGGGTGGCAGTGAACAGAAGGTCATTGGGAAGGGAAAAGAAATTCATGTATGGGGCAGTGCAGTACAAGGTTAAATTGCTGTAACCTGGTCTAAAGCAAAGTTAAGGCTGTCCACCTATTCATCTCTACACTAGATCAATTCATGGAGTTCTAGAAGTAACTTGAGAAGGAAGAATCCAAGGAAGGCTGATCACAATGTTGAATGTCAAAATGCTCACCAGAGAGATAACCACAGGACACATTAAGTTCATAGGGCTTGTTTTCCCCGCACCTGGAATGCTAACTTTTGACAATACTAGCAGAGAAATGTAAGAAGGAGGGGACAAGTAGAAAACTCTGAATGTCTAAACTGTACCTGAGCTTTAGCCGCAGCACTAACGGCCAGGTTCAGATATCACTGCTTGCTCTTCTCCAGCCTCTCAATCCCTGTTCAGCCTTATGAACCTAAAAATATATGCTGTGCTCCAGAGAGCAATATACCTCAGCAGATTATGAAATCTGTTTTTCTTATTCTAAATGGAAATAGCCACTCTACCACACCCCTCTGACCACTCAAGCATCAGTGTATTAAGTAAGGTATCTTGTCCTTAAACCTTCATACTGCATCTGTCCCTGTTTTGGTCAAACATTACCAGGTAAGGTATGAACTGCCTCACTTCTTCCCCAGACCAACTCAGGGGTACTAGGCATCCCTTCTGCATGATCCTGGTCAGAATAGCTTCGTTAGTGATCATTGCACCTATGCACCCATCTCCCACTAGCAGAGATGGCCTTCTTAGATCCAGAAACTCAGAGGTAAAATTTATTTTGATAAACGATCATATGTGGTTGTAGCTTTCATACATCCATGCATCCTAAGACACTGCACACCAGACATGAGTTCCCACTATCCGGACAGATGATGCTCTATAAGGAAAATGATGCTTGAGTTAACTCTTCTAAGTTAACAATCATTTCTTTTCATCCCCAGCTTCCCAAGATCTTCAGACATTCTCTATTCAAAATTTAGTGCCTCCCACTCTTTCCCTCAAGCCACTGTTCTAAGATATATTTATAAATAGGAGGATAGAGCATTTCTCTTCCTCTCAACCTTAAGCCTGCATGGGGGCTGGTCCCCCAAGTTGAAGACCAAAAAAAATAAAATGAAATAGTGCAGCTGGTGAAGACATAGCTAACATATAGATTTACTCTGTTCTCCAGTGTTTACATTCTAGAGTTGAAGAGCTCACAGCTTTCTGGGGTGATTTCTTTCTGTTTAGGTACCATCCTGGCACCATTAGTTCCCATTGCTGAACAGGTGCAGTTTGAGTCACATCTGTCTTTCTTTAATGCAACTGGCAGGATTGGAAGGCCAGGGGCTACAGTTGAAAGTCAAACCTAGTAGAGGGTCGTTACTGAGGTACAAACACCCAGTGTCTCTCCTTGCCTTGCACTTAGCTTGCCCTCTTTCTGGACTCCACATCGTCTCAGTGAGCTGGCTCAACAATGCAGGCCTCTGGGCAAGGGGCATTCCTCATAGGAGGGAGGGGCTGCTGTCTCTGTAGTGACTTAGGAAGGAACTCTCTTTGGAGAGTGTCAGTGGGTACAGGGTGGAAGGAGTCAGCTGCCCAGCTTTAGGGAAGGGATCTCCAGTGTCCCCACATCAGTGAAAGCTCCTTTATCATGATGGAGATAGGACTGGGAGGAGGTCAGGCAAGATGAAGTGATTATCCCTCCAGCACCCTGGCTCTTCGCCTATTTTCTTCAGATGAAATTCTCTACATCATCCTCCCCAGTTTTAATCCCTCCCCTTTCCACCACCCCCACCCCGCCCCACCCTGTGCCCATCCCTTTTGGCCACTGGGTCCATCACCCAAGAGCCTCCTCCCTTTTCTCCTCCCCTGCGGTTCTTTCTGTTTTTCGCTGGCATCTGGCCGGGCACAGTTACCACCCTCCCCCTCACTCACCCCACATCCCTTTGCTCTGCAGAGGTCCTATTCCTTTCCCCTCCCCCACCCCTTGCCCAGCTCTGACAAGGCTGGAGACAGGAGGATACATTCCTTTAGTCCCCTCAGAGCCAGCTGCCCTCCCTCCTCTGGGACCCTAGGCTCCAAGCTCTGACTGCCTTCCTGGTCTCTTTACAAACTGTCCTCGACCACCCCATTAACCGTCAGCAGCCTTTAAGAAAGCTGAGGTGCCCACACAACCCTGACCTACATAGCCAGGTCCAGGGCAGCAGGAGGGGCTCTTCCCCAAGGCCCCTCATCACTGTACCCCCCCTGCCCCGCCTCCTTTCTCCTCCTCACACTCTCTTCCTTCACCTTCACATAGTTACAAATCAAAGCAAGTTTGAGTTCCAGACTGTGGCTAAGGTGCTAGGCATGCTACCCCACCCCAAATTTGGGAAAATAAATGTTTAGCCCAGGAAAGCTTTGGGTTTTTCATGCATTCTTCTTCCCAAGTATCTTGATCTTTCCTTTTGCCTAACCACCCCCGACTCCTCTGCTCATGTTTGGGTTTCTTTTCCCTGCTCTGCCACCATTACAGATATTGCTGTCCTCGGGCCTAATCTGCCTAGTGTTGTTATTTTGCTCCAAGAAGAAGCCCCCTTCCTTGCCTATGCTCTCCTCAACAGCCTCACCCAGGCCCCCTTCCCTAGCCACTTGGAGCTCTGCCTCAGGTGGGAGAGCGGAAATGTTTGCATACAGCAGTTTGGGGAATTGCACTGGCCACCCAGCCCTCCAGACATACATACACAAACACCCGACACACGCCCTGACTGTCTCACTCCGCCCCCAACACACACTGACACAGACACACACACATACACAGGAACGCAGAACCAGACACCAATAGAGACGCGCACACCCAGACACATACAGACATCAACACATCCAGACTCCGGGCTGCTATAAGGGACCACAACCCTGGTGCACACGCAGACACACTCGACAGTATAAAGGAGAGTGCATAGCCGGCACACCCACAACCCGCGGAGACACAGATGCTCAGACAGACACAAGGGTACTGGCACCCGTTGGCGACTTAAACCCTGGGTTCCAGACAAAGCTGACAGACTTCTTCTGCCCCCAGAGCCGCTCAAAGCCCCCGCCCCGGTAGCTGCACACCTCCCCTGGCACCGCCCCCTCCCTCACTCACCGTCCTGGGAGAGGTTGGCCTCGCCAGGCGCCCAGCAGCAGGCGAAGAGCAGGAGCAGAGGGAGAGCGGAAGGGGCCCCCATTGTGCTTCCCGGCCGGCTCCCTGCTGGGCGCGGGCGAGCCTGGGTCCCCGGAGGCTGGGGCTGGGAAGGAAGTAGACTACCACGCAGAATGGGTGCCCCGAGCCACTAGAACCCCGGGTCCGAGGCCGGGACCGGGAGGGAGCCGGCACTGCTGCAGTCGCTGGGATTAAATAGGACGCTTGGAACAAACCATTCGGTTGGAGGTGGAGGGGGGTGAGGATGGGTTGGGCTGATAGCGGTGGGTGGGGGGGGGAAGGGGCGGACTGCCGCATTCCCCAGTTCCCCCTCTCCCCACGTCCTCTCCCTGCTGCCGGGCGCCTTCCACCCTCTCCCCCGGGAGCTTCGCCAGCCTGACTCGGGTGTGGAGCTCAGGGAGGGAGCTGCTTTAGCAGCAGGACCCGGCGTGCACCCCTCTTAGGTTTGGGATGGAGGGAGGGAGCTGGGCAGGGCCCTGGGCCAGCTGGCGAGAGCGGCCACTGCAGGCCTGGACAAGGGTGTGCCCACTAGCCTCCAAAGCTTCTCCCTCCCCCCTTTAGCAACTGGGGATTCCCAAGAGTCCTGGGGGTCCCCTATCAACAATGTGCCCAGGGACCTCTCCCCACTGGGTAACCAGTTACCTTGACCATTCTCCTCAACACTAACATCCCTAGTTCCTCTAACCCAAGAGGCCCTAGTTATCTCTCCAGCAACAATTTGTGGCCTCAGGCAATTTCCCTTGAAAGGCATCTTTCAGTAAACACACAAGTCATGAGACTCAACAGTTCCCTTCATCCCTTGTCACAGAAATTACGCCCTTCCCCCAAAACAGAGATTTCCCTTAAGACTCTTGCGCAACCCAATGGCCTACAAAGAAACCCAGTTTCCCCCTTAATATTTCCTATGCCCCACCTTTACTCCATGGCCTTTATTCCAATATTTTTCTTTTTCCTTAATCTTTCAGAGGCTCTTGTTCTTGCTTCTCACGTTTCAGTGAATAAGATTCCTGTGTCAGTGGTCTGATTTACAGACCCTTCCCCTTTAAGGACCTGTGCATCTGTGTTTAATGTCGTTCTTGTCCCTGACCCAAATATAGTAGGGATGAGAGGCAGGGTGTCTATACTTGCTCTTGGCTCAATAGTTCCAAATCCTTGGGGTTCCTATTCTTTGGGGTTGAGTATCTCTAGAAGCGCCTTGGTACATCTTAGAAAGGGATCCTTCTGAGTCAATTTGTTCAAACTCAGCTTTTGGGAATCAACTTCTAAATTTTAGAATCTCTGAATCAAATAATTTTACACTTATAAGCATTCTTAGAAAATATATGCATTTCAACCCCTTATTATTCAGGTGCAATTTAGGTCCAAAAGGCTTTAACTGACCTACCCAAGGTTATACTGACAGTTAATAGTAGAAAGCACAATATCAGTTAGGGCATGGAATGATAAGGTTTTCAAGGTGCTTTCCATCTTGTATGGCCATATTTTGTCCCTAGATGATGGATTTGGGTCCACGTCTTCCAACTCCTGGACCAGTCCCCTCCTGTGCTGATGACTGGGCCACGCCCTGCTAATCCTTAAAGTTTAGATTATCTTTCTTCTTCTCAGTCAAGCTTTCTCAGCCCTTTGTGATGGATGCAAGCACAAGGGTGTGGGAAGTACTTTGTAACGATTAAAGCACTATATAAATGTTAGTCACTGATGGAGAGGCCCAGAGAGAATATTCTCCAGGGACATTATTCAGGATAGTCAGATGCTGCCCCAGAGTTTTTCCCTCAGTGTTTCTAGAAATTATCCATGGTTTCTGCAAAAAGAGGTCTGCCTGCCTCTTGAATATATTCCTGAGCATATGGGATGTTTTTAAGAATTATTGGCGGGACAGTGTTTGACTACCTTGGGCTGCCCGTCTTGCTAGCCTTGACACTTGTCAGTGACACCAAATTATTCCTCCTCCTTGGGTTCGCTGGCATCTTGAAATCTCTGAGAGACAAAGATGGAGGGATTAGCGTGATTGAGAAATGTAGAGAGCTGGGTACAAGAGATAGGACAGGATGGTGTATGGGGTGGAGGAGGGGGATATAATGGGAAAACTGGACTAGCTGACAAAGGTTGGGCCAAGGTGGCATGAATGTAGCCATGCAGATAAAAGCAAGGAACAGGTGTGTTTTCAAAAAAAAGAATGGGACTCAGAGGGGAAGGATCAGCCTACCCTAGTTAAAGGATCTTAATGGATAAAAAGTATTATCTTTGGAGCTGGAAGAAACCCTAGAGATCATGTAAGTGGGCTTAAGAGAAGACAGGTTAGTGTTGGTTGTAAGTGAGATTGGGGATGAGTGAGATGGGGGTGGCAGGATGTGGGATTAGGTCCCTAGCTGTGTTTGTTTTCTTTCTCATCTGCTGTTCTGCAGTGGTCCCCTTCTGCTTGTCTTTCTTTAATTCTTTAATGATTCTGCTGGTCTATCCCCGCCTTGCACTGGCACTGCCTGGGAGGAGAACTAAGGGTGGAAGGAGAGGAGGAGAGTTGTTTTGGGGACAGAGTATTAAGAAGAAGCACATGAGACTCTGGAATGCGCCTGTCTCCCTTTCCCTTTTCTATATCATCAGAATTAGTTTGGCAGTACTTTAGGCCCTGGGAGTAGGAAACGGTCATTGGCTTTTAGAATCATAGAATAAAAGAGTATTAGAGGGTATAAGAGACCTTCAACACTACCTAATTAATATCCCTTGTTTGAACAGATGATGAAAATGAAACTCAAAGAAGTTAAGTAACTTTCTGTGTTCATACAGCTGTAAAGTAAAACGTTACCAGTATTGCAGAGGGGAGGCACATACCTCCCTTGGAGGCAGAAGAAATAAGTAGAAACAATCCCAATACTCCCCAGCAGCATGCAATTTCAGGAATTCCTCACTCCTGCATAGCTCGGAGTGAAAGGGTAGTTTCTCCTACAGAAGTGGATGTCTGCATTGGAATAACTCTCTATCTGTAATCATTCTAATACTCTTTGTACATGTGCACCCAGCACCTCACAGACACCCTATTCACTAGGAATAGAGTTTTATAAAGAAGACTGACCTACAAGGATTGTCCCTATCATAAAAATAGGTAAAATAAAAGTATCTATGTTGGACAGTGATCTCTACGTTTATTTACCACTCTAAAATGCTGTGGCATACAATATGTTTCCCAGAGACTTGCACAAAGTCTGGAGTGGGTTGTCTGTGGGATTAAAGAATTGGTAACCACAGTTATAATTGGGGGTTGTGGCAGAGAAGGGGAATGAATGGAAGGCGAGTTTTGGCTCCTGGATGCCCCTTTCTACTCGGCAACAGCCTGGGTCACTGGGGGTATGGAATGTGGAGCTGGCACCATGCTGGGCTCCACAGCTGTGTGGGCCCTCAGCATTCCTTTCCCCACGCTGCTCCTGTAGAGGGAGAAGAGGGAACTCAGCCTGAGTTGGATGAATACAATATATTCATCTGGAAGGGGGATGACAGCACCTGTAGGAAAAAAACTCAGAAGACTTGGCTCAGTTCTGTACTGCACTGTAACCCTTCTTGTCTGTATGACCTTTTTTTTTTTACCAGTAAATTCTAGAGATTTTCACATTGTTTTCCTCTTTTATTTTTCACCTAACTAAACCAGTACTCCTTATTCAGCTTCTTACTTCTACTATCCAGTTTTAATTAACCCAATCCTTAATAAGCTCTGTATGCATTTTAATTCTAACCTTAATTGAATTCTAATTTAATCTGTCACAAACCCTAACTACTAACCCTAATACAAAACCCAATTTAATTGTCAATTTTAACCAGTGTCTTAATTCTAATCTATTATAAGACAGCAACTAGAACAGCAATTTGCACATAATAAAAATGATCACAACTACCATTTATTGAGAACTTATTGTATGCTGACTTTGCACTGGGTACTTTACATACATACTACCTTATTTAGATACCTGAAACTACCCTAATATAATGGGCATTATTAGCTGACTTACAAATAGAGAAAACATAATTTAACTAGATTATGTAATTTGTGAATACTAGATCCAAATCTGCTATTTACTTTCTGTTTGACTGGAAAGCCTGTGCTCATTCCTTTTTCTGCCAATAAATACTTCTTGGTCATCTTTCTGAAATCCTAACTAATTCTGACTGGAATGATTTCTAACATACTGCATTTTTTGAAAGTATATTGTTAGATTTTAAGAAATAAAGAGTAGTGCAAAATAGAAATCAAATAAACAAAAAACAAAAGGCCAAATTTCCCTGCCCAGAAACCCCATTGACATTTTAAAACATTGAAGTAATGTATACAAATACATTACTTTAAAATATATATAAATACATTACTTTAAAGTTAAAACAATCAAACTAGAAGAAGCAAAACTAAAAGCAAAAGCTTTCTTCACCTTCCCAGACTGGCCGTACTACACACTGCCAGAGGCACCATTCAATTTGGTTTGTGCAACACAGTAGTCCTGCCTCCCATGACATAAGAAGGCAGATACAGTCAAGATAAATACTGGTGGAACCACCTATGTATGTACATGACTTAGACATGAAGATCATTGGATGCTTTGAATTTAGAATTCACAGTGACTATTAAAGACCAAGGTTCTATATACTAAGCTCTTTACATGTACTATGTCTTTTAATATTCACAAGCTCTCTCTGCAGTATACATTTCCCTTATTTTACAGATGAGGCTAGCAAGGACTGGAGAAGCCAAGTCACTGGCACAATAGCACAAAGATGGTGAAGGAGAAACCAAGGTTTCAAATACAGATTTGTCTTACTCCAAAGACTAAATTTTTAACCACTAGACTTTGCCAAAAAGGCTTGTGAGAGGACAGGTTATCTGATCTTGCTCCTGAAGGAGAGATAGAAAGAAGAATGACCTATGAGACTGTAGGTGGACTCATCACTGTGGGAGGAAACAGGACAAAGGGAAAAGGAGCAAGAGAACTAAAAGTGCAGGGGGAATTTAGTAAGAGGTGAAGTGAGTAAGAAGTGAGAGAGCAATCAAAGAATAGAACAGATATGAGTGGAGACCAGAGACATTTTTGTGATAAATTCAGGCAGAAACAACATGTAGTAAATATAATGAGTGCCACTATTGCTTTAGTTTTAGGCTGATTGATGTATTTTAAGAAGACAATAAACACACATAATCATCTGCAAACAAAAAAACACTTTTTCAGTTACATGTATTTGTATCTGTAGTGTCTCTGACAAATTACCTCTGCATTCCTGTACTTGCATTCCATGCTCCAGCAATATCAATGACTTGTAATTTCCCAAACATACTATGTTGTTTCATGCCTCACTGTCTTTGCATATACTGTTTCCTATACCTGGATTGCCCATCTTATTTCAAGCCTGATGAAACTTGTGCATGCATTTATCCATTCAAACATTGATGAGATGTCACCACCTCTGTGAAGCCTTCTATCCAGAAATAATCATTCCTTGCTAGGTGCCACCATTACATTGAATATATACTTCCACTGTTACAGTTCTTTCATTGTGTTGTAATGGTTTATGTGTTTTCTTTTCTAGCTGTGACCTCTTTAAGGGCAGGAATGATGTTTCATGAATCTTGTAATTCCCGCCTAGTGTGGAAATGGAAAGGTAATATATTCTCCATTCATTCTACTAAATTAAGCTGAAATAATATCTTTGTAAACACATGGGCTTCATAAAACACTTTTTTTCAGAAGCACATACATGCATATAACCACATTTCATTAGTATATTCCCTATAGGTATGTATATGTTCTTATCATATACATAATGTGTCTAAAATAAGGTGAATGATTCTAATATACATGTATACATATTTTTATCCACTTATGTAAGAAACAATTTATAATTCTTGGAATTGACTTTAGGGACTGCCACACACTTTTGCATATCATCAGTTGTGGAGAATTTTCATACTTTGAGATTGGCTTTTCATTTTGAAAATAGCCAAATGTCTTTGGGATCCCAGCCTTTTGGATAAGTGGAGATTCATGTTGGGTAATGCAAAAACAAGATTTGATTGTAAAGTGATAGGAAATGGCTTATAAATTGACTAACATGTTGGTTATTTTTTTCCCTTTTTTATTATTGATATTCTATTAAGGCGGTTTGCAAAGAGGAGTTCTAGAAATTTCTGAACAGTGTCATTCTAGTCTATTTGTTAATACAAACAAAATTAAACAAGAGTTTTGTCACCTTATAGTCACACCTGGTGAACATATAAGAATGCAAAAAATCATATGTCTGGAATAGAACTCCTGATCATTTATTTATAGTTTATTGACTTTCCATATGAAATACACAATTTTAGTTGATATTGGATGTTTTGTCCCAGCTGTTTTTTTGCTGTGTTTAAGATAAATTGTAGACTCCCAGGTTTTATTTTTTATTACAAAATAAAAGAAATAATGGATGCTCTTACCCCATCCCCAACCCCCACCTCATTTTTGAGCCTTATTTTTTATGTAAGGAATAATGCAAGGGTCAGGGATAGGATAATATTCAGGGATGCGAACTACTTGAAAATGAAGATGAATATGATAGTAATGGTTTGGTTTTAGAATTGTAAAATAAGAGTGAATGTTTAAAAAATGCTGGGCTTTTGAAAATACAAAGATGAGCAAGTCATGAAACTTACCTTCAAGGAACTACTAGTCCAGTCTGGAAAATAAGCAAACACATAATTACTGCACCATATGATAAAGGCTGAAGTACAATTATATATAAGTCACTGCAGAATCAAAGAAGAGACAGAGATTAAACGTGTAGACCTTAACAGGAACCTAATCAACAAAACAAACAAACAAGCAAAATATAACCAAAGACACTGAAATTGAGAACAGGCTGACAGTGACCAGAGGGGCGAGGGGAGGGAATTTCAGGGGAAAAGGGTGAAGGGTTTGTAGGAACAGTTATAAAGGACACATGGACAATAACAGGGCAGGGGTTGGAAACGGGAGGGAGGTGGAGAGGACTGGGGGTTAGGCTGGGGTAGGGGGAAAAGGCAGAGAACTGTACTTGAACAACAATAAAATTTTTAAAAAAGAAAAAAGAAATGCTAGGAGTTAACCAGTTGTTCAAAGGATGAAAAGCATTACAAAAAATGGAACAGCATATGCAAAAGCGGGAACACAGAAAACGATATAGTCGGTGTGGCTAGATTATGAAGGAAATTTATGCTAGAGATTGTTCTTTATTCAGCAGACAAGGAGTCAGTGCCAGATTTGCATTTTAGAGTGATAACTCTGGCAGTGGTGGATGGATGGACTGGAGGATACATATCATTTGATTAAGAAGCCTGACCATTCTGGGGACCACAAATTCAATAACATGACATTGCAGAACCCAATGAGAGTGGTCTTGTCTGAACCTGTGGGTAAGCTAGAGATAACACCTAGCACAATGCTGTAGGATCCAGACATCAATGGGTAGTATGGGGTGGAACACAGATGTGGACAGTAGTGCACAGTAACATGATCTTGCATGGGGTATGGGGCTAGGTTCGATGATCATTTTTCCTGGCACTCCAGGGACTGAGGCACTTTTCTGGATTTCCGGTGCTAATATTGGGAAAGTCCCTGATAAACTAGAATGGATGGTCACCTTAGTTAGTGCCTGGCAGGAACAGCTTGCACTCTGTGGCAACTGTTACTCAGAACTTTTCCCTGGCAACCAGCTGGGGGTCATCTCCATGAAAGACTAGATGGGAAGGAAAGCTGAGTGAGTTACTTTACGTTTTAGAGGAGGTAGAAGTGGGAAGGGGTAGGAGGTGACTATGAGTCAGAAAAGCTAGGCCAGTTGAACAGGAGGAAATAAAAGAAAGGTTAAGTTGGAGCCAGAGGGTGGAGGTTGGTGTTTGGTTCAGAATCCTGGGCTCTCTGCTGGTGGTAAGGAACATTACAGAGTCAAAACACCAGCATTGCAGAGTGACAATACATATTTAGCTTTTTATTCACGCATAGATTTCATTTAGTCAACATATATTCATTCACTATTCATGGTGTGCCTACTGTATGCCTGAACTTTGCATGTGCTCTATCATTCAGTTTTCAAGCACAGCCCTGTGACTTGAAGGTATGATCATTCCCATTTTACAGATGAGGAAAATGAAGCTCAGGAACTGCGATGACTTCCTAGAAGGCACACATTAACTGGGGGAGCCGAGATCTTCATGTAGGTCTGTCTCCAAAGTCTCTGGTCATTGCAGCACACCATGTATCTATCTACGCCCGATCATGATTTACATAGGCACCTGTTAAAAATAGTACAGGTGCTGAGGAAATTCTTGTTCCAAAGGTTAATGACAAAGCTCGGGGCTTAAAAATATCTTAGGACCAAAATGAGTCACAGATGACCATGAGTTAGCCAAAGACAACAGATTAAAATGTCAAAAGTAACAGAAAACCATACAAAAGGGCCTGAAATAATATCTCATGTTCAACTCATAACCATCAGTCACAGCCTTACTCACCTACCAAGGTTTGTGCTGAACCCAACTATTTAAGGGAAAAGGATCAGAGAAGAGGTTCTAAAATGATGAAAGAATTGGCAGAAGGTTAAGAATTAGGACAAAGATCCCAAGACTTAATGTTAACAAGTCCTCCCAGTGATCTCTAGGCCCTGACAATCTTGAAAGAAGCACACCACACCCTGTATCTCTTCACAAAGAGCTCACTGACTCCTGAAAGAACCACACGTACAAATAGTCCATTAGAACACAAGTATATTGTTTTAAAACGTATCATTGAGTCTTTTAACAAATAATTTTCTTGACTATTTTTATCCAGTGATTGCTAACCTTACATATAAAACACTATGCAGTCTGGTCTCTGCCTATCTCTCTGACCTTGTGTAACAACCTCACAGCCACACTCTCCCTCCTTTCATATTTCTAACACATCGAGTTCATGCTCACACTAAACCTTTGCCCTGGCTGGTGATTCTGAACTGGAACCTTCCATCTCTGCTCCATGTAAAGCTGCTTTTGCTTGTATATTCGCTTTAAATGTCACCTCCTCAAAGAGGCCTTCTCATTAACTTGCGATCCTTCATTATTTTCTTTATAATTTATCATTTATTTGTTGCCTATATCCCTTTTCCCAGTAAACATGGGCTCCATGAGAAAAGTAACCTAGATTTTGTTCAAAGTTGTATCACCAGAAACCAAATACTGCACATAAGGACTGGCACATAATAATAAGTTCTTATTAAATGTTTGAATGAATGCATAAAAGAGCACACTCTCACTCATCACGTTTGGAGAAGTGTTTCTTCCTTCTTTGATTTTCCATGTTTTTTACAATCAAGAACATTTTTTAAGCCCAAAATAAACTTCCCACTGTCATTTAAGTCTTTTCCCTCTGGTTCATGAAAGAGGACACTTTTTTTCTCTTTACTAGCCTCTAAATAATGTCCCTTTAGAGGATTTAAGACTGTTATTAAATTGCCCCTCAACCTCCTGTGTAAAAGAAGAAGTGTTCTAATTCTTAACTTTCTGCCAGTTCTTTCATCATTTTAGAACCTCTTCTCTGATCCTTTTCTCTTAGATAGTTGGGTTCAGCACAAACCTTGGTAGGTGAGTAAGGCTGTGAACTTGAGATGTTATTTCAGGCCCTCTTGTATGGTTTTCTGTTATTCTTATTTTAATCTGTTGTCTTTGGCTAACTTATGGTCATCTGTGGTTCATTTTGGTCTTAAGATCTTTTTAAGCCCAGAGCTTTCTACCAATAGAGTAGTATTCCACAGCCAGGTAACACCTGATGAGATTTGTCACCAGTTTCCAATCTCATAGCTTGTTTCTGGACCAGCATCTCCACATGCACATACCTCTCAGGCTGACCATTGTTGCTGTTACTCCCGTGGCTAAGCCAGAAATGGAGGCAGATACATTTAGGTATTCTTGCTACATTCATGTGAAGCTACTGTTGTTGTGGACTGTGAAATTCCAGGGATAACTGTGTGTCCTGCTCTAAGAACAAAAAGCAGGTTCTGGGTCCAGCTTGAAGAAGTCATTCCTAACTCAACCCATTGAAGAAATAGTGTAGAAGTGTGAGAAACATGGATTTTGAAGTTGGACTCACGAGGCTTGAATACCAACTGTTCCACTTCCTTTATTGGAGTTCAGTTTTTTTGTTTGCTAAAAATTAGACATTATTATTGTTTATTTTGTAGGCATCCTGTGAAGATTAAAAGAGGACATTTATGCAAAATTCCTAGTTAAGAACTCAGTGTACATTAGAACCCCCTTCACTTTGGATCACGTGTGTGAGAGAGGTTTCTCTGCTCTACTTAGGTGTGCCATAAAATCTTGCTCTGTGCCCATTGTTTAAATATAAAGTACTTTTTGGATCTACTTTTTTTTTTTTTGAATCTACATTTTAAGCTCCAATAAATTGTTTATTCTTATCCAGACCTCCTCTGTTTGCTGCTCTCTGCTACCCTCGTGTGGCCACCCTCATCCCTCGCCATTCCTGATCCTAAGCTCCCTCAGTGTGGTTGCTTTGCTGTTACGCAGCCACTTCCCAGCTTCTTGGCCAAACTAGCACTCAACTCCTCTGAGTTAAAAATAAGTACATAAAACATTTTTAAAAATTAATTTATTTTTAATATCTGGCTCTGTTTTTAATTTTTAAATTAAATTTATTGGGGTAACATTGGTTAATAACATTATACAAATTTCAGGTGCACAACTTTATAATAATCTATATATACCTTGTGTATCCATCATCCAAAGTTTAGTTTCCTTCCATTACTATATATTTGATGCCTTTTGCTCACTTCATCCTCCCTCCACCCACTCCGTCCCCTCTGGTAACTACCTTCCTGTATCTGTATCTGTGCTTGTTTGTTTATTCATTTGTTGCTTTTTGTTTTATACCCCACAAATGAATGAAATCATATGGTTCTTGTTCTTTTCCATCTTAGTCTCATTGGTAATAGCTATTCTAACAGGTGTAAAGTTGTATCTCTTTGTAGTGTCAGCTTCCTCTTCTCAAGTAGTATCATCTCAGTTCTTCTAAGCTCTTCTTATTTATTTCTAATATTTATCTAATCTTTCAGAGATTCTGTAAAAAACAAATTCTGCATTTTTAGAGTTTGGATACCAGTAAGGTCTCTAAGTTTCAATACCATGACCTGTTGCCCTGTTCAACATCAAGTTCTCTGTCCTATGAATGCTGAAAAGGCAGTATGTTGCCATAGATTACTTAATCATAGGACTGACCTCTTTTTGCTCTCAAAGTTATATTTTTTAAGTTAATAAGAAAAATACAAATATTCTTGTTTTGCCAAAGTGCAATGGCAGGCTTTGGATAGCTCAGAATGTCAGTGCTTCAGAGTGAAAATTTGTGGACAAAGCATAAATCTGCTTTGCTCCTCTCCTAATAGCATAGCACGTCTAGAAAGAGGAATGAAGGATTATTTAGTATACAGTAAGTACACCAGTTTGTTTGAAAAACTTTGTGGATGAGAATAAAGGGAAATAAAGTTGATGAGGTTGTTTTAAACCAAATTTGATAGGGCAGGACTTGAAAACCAGATACTGAAGAATTTTATTTTTATCTTAATGCCAGTGGGAAAATTTTCATAGCAGGTTTTTATGCAATTGAATTGGTATTTAAAGATTAATCTTCAGATTCAGTATGGTAAAGATGCTAATTCTTTCTTCCTTTTATTATTATTTTTTAAACTGACTTGCTCATATTTTGCTACTTTCTTTTTTTTTAAGAGTTTATTTATTTTTAGAGAGAGGGGGAGGGAGGGAGAAAGAAAGGGAGAGAAACATCAGTGTGTTGTTGCCTCTCACACACCCCCCACTGGGGACCTGGCTTGCAACCCAGGCATGTTCCCTAGTCTGGGAATCAAACTTGTGACACTTTGTTTTGCAGGCTGGCGCTCAATCTACTGAGCCACACCAGCCAGGGCTCTTTCTTCCTTTTAATCGGTAAATTCAGTGCAATTCTATGGTTAATTCCAATATTTAACTTTATAAAACTTGACCAGTCAGTTCTAACACTTCCTTGGAAAATGAAGTTAAAAATAACCATGATTTTAAATACATGGGGTTTGAGGTGGAAGAGGTTTTCCAGCTATCCTAAGTTACTTTAAAATTATTGTGATGAAAACATTAAAGTATAACACAGGAATAAAACAAATAGTTCTATGGAATAGGAGAGCATAGTCACAAATCAATGTGAGAAGTTAGTATATGAAGAAAAGTACTACCTTCATCATATACTGTACTTCTGATCAGAACTAGGGGTTGTACTGTTTAATGAATGGCATTAGAATAATTAGTTTCCAGTTTGCCAGTTTGGGTGTGGCATGTTAAGTCTCCCCTCCAACCACATACACAAACAAATTTCACATGGACTGCGGTTACAATTTTTTTAATAAACAAAACACAACTAAATGAAATTTTTAAAAATTGTAGAACAATATATTTAACTTTAGAATTGAAAACCTTCTTGAGCAAGATGCAGGACCTAGAATCAGTAAAAGAAGGAGCTGACAAGTTTTACTGCATGATTTTTTTTTAAATTGATATCATTGTTGACACAATAGACAACGTTTAAAAGTAAGTTACAGAGTGGGAAATTTTTATTTAGCAAGATACTTAATTGGTAATATGAAAAATATCCAACAAATATACAAAAAAGACAAGTGACTGAAGAAGAAATTAGACACAGAGTATCAGTAGAAATTGTCCAATAAACATCTGAAAAGATGATTAACTGCATTTGAATTTTTAGATATAAAAGTTAAAGCAACTAAAAGACCATTGGCTGTTAAAAATTAAAGTGATGGGTAATATCCAGTCTTGGTAAGTGTTTGGGGAAACAAGCATCTTCATTTATTGTTAGTGAAAATGTAAACCTGTGAAATGTTTTTGGAGATATTTTGGCAGAATGTATCAAAATCAAGTATGGAAATACTAGTAGTGCTATTTCCACAAACCTGTGCTATAGATCTGTTCACACATGAATGCCATGATTTATGCATATAGAGGTGATTCACATCATTGTTTCTAGTAGTGAGGAAGAGAAAACAACCTAAATATCTATCAATAGTAAATTAATTAAATAAATTATACTATATTCATTCTTTATAATAACATATAACAGTTAAAAATGAGATAAACTTTGATGTACCAACATGGAAAGATAACCAAGATAAATTGGTAAGTGAATATACAAAGAAAATACACATACTATTATTCCTTTTGCATAAAATGAGGTGGGGGGAAGCTATGTTTGTAACATACTTTTGATTGTGTTACATTTCATATATATGTAAACTTGTGTTTAAGTGAACGAATAGATACTTACTGGCTGTATGACCTTGGGCAAGATGCTTAACCTCTAAGTATTTTATTCTCTTTGTATGGAACGTGGAGATAATAAAGGTACATATTCACTAGGATAGCCTGATGAGGCTTAAATAAATTAATCTATTTAAACTGCTTTGAATAGTGCCTAGCACATAGTAGGCACTTGATAATATCTTATTGTTTAGATATAGATATATGTTAAACTTGGGAAAATAAATGTTATTCCTGAGGTGGGAATAAGATTTAAGGCATAAGAGGGGGCTATAATTATTTATATTATATGCCTAAATTTTTAAAGTGATTATGTGCCCATCTGTTGAGTGACTAAAAAAACCCTATATATATATATATATATGTATATATATATATATATATATATATATATATATATTCTTTATTTTATTTTTAGAGAGAGAGGAAGGGGAGGAAGGGAGAGAAACATCAATGTGTGGTTGCCTCTCATGCGCTCCACCCCCCAACTGGGGACCTGGCCCACAACCCAGGCATGTGCCCTGACTGGGAATAAAACCAGTGACCCTTTGGTTAACAGGCCGGCACTCAATCCACTGAACCACACCAGCCAGGGCTAAAATATACTTTTTAAAGGCTTATCTAAAGAAGTCTGTTAAAAAATGATTATAGAAATCCAGGAACAAAGTAAAACAGTCCTGAGCTAGGACAGGACCATTGGGAAAGGAAAGAGGTACTACAATTTGGTCTGGGTTATGGGAAACTAGAGAGAGGGAGAAGGTAGAGTGACTCTCAGCTTGGGGGTTTGATGATTAACTTGGAAATGCTGAACCATGGAAAGAAACAGTGGAGAAACTGCCAGGAACTAGTCTACTAAGGATTTTCTCATCCTTTATCTCATTTACAGCTTATAAAGACTTTACAAGGTAGGTATTATTACTTATGTGAATTTGTAAAATCAAATGAGCAATCTGAGTCTCAGAAAGGTTTGTTTAGTTGACCTTCAGTGAATTATCACAGAGTAAGTTGCGGAACCAGGACTCAAACTTTGGTCAGTCTTGACTTTAAAGTCTGTAGTTTGCTAATTGGACTATAACAGTTTGTTTTTGTAATGTTGGATACATAATTTAATTTCTATGGGTATGAGTTTACCAACCTATGTAATTACAGATGAAGAGGCTTGACAAAAATTATAGACTACAGAAATATGGAAAATAAAGTGCAAACATTCACTCACTTAGCATTATCAATTTAATTTTCAAACTAGTTTTTAAAATTTATACAAGTAATTAAAGTATCTGGTAAAAATTCAACTGATGCTTTAGGTTAAATATGAAAATTGTTTAAAATATTTTTTCCATTTTGAGCATTCAGTGATTCCAGGAAGAAGTTATTTGATTTTTTTTAATTTTTCTGATTTATCAGCTAAGACTGAAGACTAAGCATTTTGCTCTCCCCTTCCCAACCCTTCCTTGCACTGTGCACAGAGACTATACTGGGGATTCAAGAGCAATTTGGTGACATTATGGTGGAATAAAATGAGCACTGAAGTAAGAGTCAGAAAACCTGGAATTGAGTAGCAGCTATGTGAATGATTGATCTTGAACAAATCATTTTATTTATATAGACATTAGTTTTCTGTTTTGCAAGGGCAGGGAAGAGACTTGTAAGGAAAAGCCTCAAAATCTCTGTATCTTTCATTGAATACTGTCTATGGGACACCTGATCAGATTGGTGACATTTGTCAAAACACTGTGCCTGTGGCTCTCCTCAGCCCCACCACTTCTGGGATGAGTGGATTTGTTCAAGTCACTTTAATGTCTTTGATCAAGGTTTTTATTTTGTAAAAGGAAAATAATGATAATTATTCTTTCCACAGCATAGGATAGTTCTGGTGATAAAATGAAATAAAGAATTTAAAATACTTTTATCATCATTATGACTACTCTTATAGTGTTTCTTAGAATTGTAGACACATAGCATGAGGAAGGCCATTGGAAATTCATCCACCACCTTTTAATCTGAGCCTGATGGAAATTAACTGGTTTACTCAAGGTAAAATTCTTCCCCTTGATTCAAACCCTGTTTTCAGTGTGAGGACTGAATGTTCTTTAGTATGGTCTTTAGGAGGGTTAGTACTGTGTAGACTATGACTGACTCTTGTATAAGATAAATTATGTATAGACCTTGCTACTATTTGTCATTCAGAGGTTCCTATGTAAAGACAAGTGCAGTCCCTGGGATTGAACACTTCATGGTCAAAGTTTTTGTTTAAACTGATGCATAGTGAGAGATAAACACCTGTCTCCTCTGTCCATTACAGAGTGTACATTACTATGTTCCCCTCAAGGCTCCTTCTGGGTAGAATGGGAAATAGAGCTGAGGTAGCTAAGAGAGAGAGAAAGCCCCATTTTCTCTTAATATTAGGCAAAGCCAATGTTCTTGAATACATTGGTCAATGGTCACAGAATCATTGCCCTCTCGAGAATTCATCTTCTAAACCTTTGGCTTTGGGCCTACAGTATCTGCCCTTTTATGAACCAGAGCCTCTGCGATGCCTGTGAAGATTAAACAGCCTGGTTGCCAGCCCATCCTCATGGTAACTCAATACCATAAGGATTAGGAACCAGTAATGCATAAGGCCACAGGCAAAGAAGTAAAATAGATACATGTGTGTTATAGAGTCAGAAAGATCCCAAGATGTGTGGAGGTGAATATCACACAGAGGGGAATCTGACACCATATGGAGTGGGTGGAAGAAGATTTAGAAGAACAGGTAGTAGAGACTGAATATTTAAGTAGAAGAAATGTGGACTAAAAGAATTGGGGTAAAGTAAATAGGTATGAATAATAAAATCTGGAGGAAGGAAAAAAAGAGGATCTGAGGATGAAGGAATGATAATATCAAGACTCTGAAACCAGTGACAAAGTATTATGATTGGGGGTAAGGGTAGCGGGGCTTGGAGGCCTTGGGAAACTCAAAGAGCCCAAAGGATGTTGGGTAGGGAAAATAGAGACAGAGAAGAGCAGTGGGCTGTATGTGCAGAAGACCAAGAACTCTGAGTCTGGACAATATAATGCTTGGAATAGATGGTTTCTAGATGGAAACAGATGAGATTATGGCCAAGAAATGGAACATTATGGAGGAGAGGGGCTGGATTGGAAAGGATTAGGGAATGTCAACTGCAGAATGCGGGAAAAGTGAAATGCATATGAATGAGGAATAGTGTGACAGAAGGGAAAGGAAAATTTTAAATTGGGAAATGACTAAAAGTGATTCACCCTGAGGCAGATAGAGAAATTAATGGAGAAGACAAGAAGAAACAGTAAAAATACAGGACTGGGGAGCTAGTATTGTATACACAAGAAGGTGATGGCTTGGAGTTATAAACAGAGGTAAGAAGAGCCTGGATTCTAAAGAGGAGAAAGGGCCCTGATTTGAGAGGTAGGCCAGTAATTAACACATTTGTTGGAGAATGGAGGTGAAACAGAGAGCAAGTTTCCTACCAAATTCCCAGAAAAATCTGGTGGGACATGATCACCCACCGCTTCTCTTTTATTTAAACACTGATAGCTTTCTCATCCTTCTTAAGCAGAGAGAGAATTCATCCTTGGAGAAACACTCTAGAATTCTCTAGACAGTTTTCTAGAAAAGGCTGAGATACAGGCAAACAGGTAAGGGAGAGTCTATCTCCAGATTCTTCATCATTCCTCAGATTCCCTTAAGGACATGACCTCTGTGTAGACTGTGGAGGTCTAGCCCACTTTGAGATAGATTGGCTCTAGGTTTACTTTAGGGGAGGTCTGAGAGGCCTGGGTAACAAATGGTACTGGGCTAGACCTGTAATGGTTTCTGAAAATAGGATATGATGATTAAAGCAAAAATTGCCCTATATTGTCTAAGACTCAATTATTCCCTGGATTATCTTACTTCTCTCTTAAAAGATAGGGAACAGGATGGCAAAGGAATGAGTCAGGGTTATCATCTGAGGGTGGATGGAAACAGGAGGCTTTAGGAACATAAATGTTTCATTATGATGTGTTAGAAAAATTCATGAGAGAAATAGACAAATAAGCACAGGACAAGACCTCATAAGGATGAAATGTCTGGAAAAGAAGTGATGGTCCTTTTTGACTTATAGAGATGTTCATATTGCCCTTCATTAAGGGGTAGGGAGTTATGAGCTGAACATGTTAGGTTTGTAGAGTGGGCCTAGCACCATAGGCCTGACATTGCAAAGCATTTTTTTAACTTCCCTGGGAGGTGATGAGAGGAGGAATAAAATACTAAGAGGGACCTAGCAACATTTAGGGACATAAGAGGATGGTATATGGAAACCATCTCTATAGTGTTTTCCCACAACAGATGTGAATTCATAACTTTTGGGACCACACATCCATAGCTACAAAATAGTCATGGGATGTGGGGCAAGCATAGGGAATATAATCAGTGGTGTTGTGGTGACTGTGTGGTGCCAGGTGGGTGATGGACTTGTTGAGGCAATCACTTCTTAAATTGTGTAGGGTCTGGCCACCATGCTGTACATCTGAAACTAATATAAAATACCATTGAATGTTAACTGTAACTGAAAAGATAAAATTGATACAAAATGTAAAAAAATGAAAATAACACACCTTAAAAATAAGGTTTGGGACATTGTAGGGACTGGGAGGTAAAGCATAGCATGTGAACTATCATGACTATCTTATTCTCTTACTCCATTTAATATCCCTTGAATTTAAAATATTGACTACTGTAATATGGTCAACAATATTGTAGTAACTATGTATAGTATCAGGTGGGTACCAGACTTACTGGGTTATCATTTTGTAAATTATATAAATGTCTAATCACTATGTTTTACACCTGAAATGGATATAATATTATATGTCAATGGTAGTTGAAGAAAAAAAATTTTAAAAACCCCACAAAACATTGATTGGTTGGTATCTTTAGGAAATTTGTGAGTAGGACCATGGTAATATGTGGAATTTAATTGTTTTTGTTTCTGGGCCAACAGGAAAATATTTTGGGAATTTATCATATGTATCCTAGCAATGTTTGTGAATTAAATAATGAATGAGCATTACCAGTTTGTCTGGGGGTCAAATAGTGGTGGTCATTTAGAAGCATGAGAAATATTTGTTTGACAAATGGAAGCATGTACCATGCTCATGGATTGGAAGAATTAACATCATCGAAATGGCCATACTACCCAAAGCAATTTATAGATTCATTGCAATCCCCATTAGAGTACCATGACATATTTCACAGATATAGAACAAACATTTCAGAAATTTATATGGAACCATAAACGACCCCGAATAGCTGCAGCAATTTTGATAAAGAAGAACAAAGCAGGAGGGATCACAATACCTGATATCAAACTGTATTACAAGGCCACTGCAATCAAAACAGCCTGGTACTGGCATAAAAACAGGCACATAGACCAATGGAACAGAACAGAGAGCCCAGAAATAAACTCAAGTCTTTATGGTCAATTAATATTTGACAAAGGAGGCAGGAGCATAAAATGGAGCAAAAACAGCCTCTCAACAGATGGTGTTCGGAGATCTGGACAGCTATGTGCAAAAAAATGAAACTCGATCACCAACTTACACCACACACAACAATAAACTCAAGATGGATAAAAGACTTAAATATAAGTCGTAACACCATAAAAGTCCTCAAGGAAAACATTGGCAGGAAAATCTCAGACATTCCATGCAGCAACATCCTCACAGACATGTCCCCTAAAGCAAGGGACATAAAGGAAAGAATAAACAAATGGGACCTCATCAAAATAAAAAGCTTCTGCATGGCTAAAGAAAACAGCACCAAATTACAAAGAGAACCAACAGTATGG
Organism: Desmodus rotundus; assembly: GCF_022682495.2. NCBI lineage: Eukaryota > Metazoa > Chordata > Mammalia > Chiroptera > Phyllostomidae > Desmodus > Desmodus rotundus. The sequence continues at coordinate 75,790,387 of NC_071398.1, forward strand.
GAAAACATATTTGCCAATGAAACCTCAGACAAGGGCCTGATCTCCAAAATATATAAAGAACTCACACGACTCCACTCCAGGAAGACAAACAACCCAATTAAAAAATGGGCAAAGGACTTGAACAGACACTTCTCCAAGGAAGACATACAGAGGGCCCAGAGACATATGAAAAGATGCTCAGCATCACTAGCCATCAGAGAGATGCAAATTAAAACCACAATGAGGTACCATCTCACACCAGTCAGAGTGGCCAACATAAACAAATCCACAAACAAATGTTGGAGAGGATGCGGAGAAAAGGGAACCCTAGTGCACTGTTGGTGGGGATGCAGACTGGTGAGGCCACTGTGGAAAACAGTATGGAATTTCCTCAGAAAACTAAAAATGGAACTGCCCTTTGACCCAGCAATTTTGCTGCTGGGATTATATGCTAAGAACCCTGAAACACCAATCCAAAAGAACCTATGCACCCCAATGTTCATAGCAGCACAATTTACAATAGCCAAGTACTGGAAACAACCTAAGTGCCCATTAGCAAACGAGTGGATCCAAAAACTATGGTATATTTACACAATGGAATTCTACGCAGCAGAGAGAAAGAAGGAGCTTATACCCTTTGCAACAGCATGGATGGAACTGGAGAGCATTATGCTAAGTGAAATAAGCAAGGCAGTGAGGGACAAATACCATATGATCTCACCTTTAACTGGAACATAATAAATAGAAGAAAAAAGGAAACAAAATATAACCAGAGACATTGAAGTTAAGAACAATCTAGCAATGGGCAGGGGGGAGTGGGGAGGGGACAGTGAGGAGAGGGGATTACAGGAACTACTTTAAAGGACACATGGGCCAAATCAAGGGGGAGGGTGGAGGTGGGGGAGAGAGGTTGGGACTGGCTGGGGTGGGGTGGAGGGATGGGGAGAAAAGGCACACAACTGTAATTGAATAATAATAAAAATTTTTTAAAAAAAACTGAAAAAAAGAAATATTTGTAAGAGTCACAGATCATTGGAGAATTAAATCAGTGGAAAAATTTCTTGAAAGGGGAATATACTCATCTCTTTAAGGGTTTACATAAACATAAATGACCTTTTCTTCTTTCTTGTTTAAAAGAAGAAAAGGATTTAGTGTTTTCAATCATTTTGAATGGACTGATTTCAACTTTCCTGATCTTTAAAAATTTCACTTTCTTTGTTTCCCTCCTTATTTTTAAATTGAAAACTTAGTTTAGAGACATTATTAATGCTTATCAAGATGCTTTAACTGATTTATGGATGATAAAGTGAAACAAGATGTTAGAGAGACATCTCTTGTTTGATAAAAGCCCTTGGGCAAAATCCAGAGGATTTTTGTTCATACAGGTTATTAATACAAGAGGTCCTAGAAAGACTTGTTGAGGAAGACTATTTTTTTGCAACAATGGTGAGATTGCTGTGGGCAGGCTGAGAGAGTGGGAAGAGATTATAAGAGAAAGATAAACGAAAGCTATTCAAAAAGGAGGCAAGCCAGGCAATAGAGTCAAGAATTATAAGTCATGGAACAGAGGAAAGAAGGGGAGAACACCTTGCACCATCAAGGCTCAGCTAGTCTTTATGAACAGCATTTATTATTGCCCCCAGTTTATAATCTGGAAATGGAAGATTCAGAAGGTAAGTCATTTTCTCAGGGTTTTGAAGCAAGTAAGCTGAACAGCTTGTTATTTAAGTCGGATCTTTCTACTTCCAGAGTTATGGCTTTGGTGTTAGCTTGGAAAATTGACAATTTATTTGGTAGGCAGTAAGATTAATTTCTCTTTTTTCTCCCATATGTCTTTCAGAGTGGTTGCTATATTGGCATTTACATACAGGATAGGACCATGTCACTTTTTATTTTTTATTGTTATATCCCCATTGCCAAGTGATAACATTGCAAACAATGAATGAAGCTGCTGGAGGGAGTTGAAGAGCTAGCCTCTTTATTCAGCAGATGGAGAATACATGATCTCTTAAGAGGCTGTGAAACTTTGGGCAAAACTCAATGTAACAGATTTCTTGGGTATAGGACAATATCTTTATGAAAAGCAGAGGGTGTGTGTCTGAGTCTGAGGGAACACTGACCAAGCCTGCTGGGAAGTATCCTGAGAACTTTTATTGCATTTGGGTGGTTCATGGCTGGCCTGTGTGGTGTTGAGCTTCCCTTTACAGGCACATAGACTTCCTGACTAGTTCTTTAACTAGCACCTTGTTACTAGTCACTCAGTGTAATACAATTTCTGGCTAGCACTGCATTCTGTGTGATAGGTTCTTGGAGTTGTCTAGGGTAAATGTGCTAAGAAAGATCTATTCTGTGCTTTCTTTCTGTAGATTTATTATATACACCACCAATTTCACTTTTCTGAATTCCTCTCTAGGTCTTAGATGGAAGGCAATCTTGGTTGGAGGATTTGCTTATCTCTAGATGTTAGTCTTCTCTTTGCATTGCAATCTGGCCGAATCACTTTGGTTCCATTCTTTCTCAAATCTTATTCTTAGGGCTAAATGAATGGGTAGGGAAGTGTGAGATATTGTGATTACGGTCTTAGAGTTAGAAGGGCCTTTAAAAATCTTTCAACTGAAGCTCTTCACATTGTCCTATTGTTCTTCACTTGGCTGTCACCTGGTCTCACAGGTTAGAAAGAGGTATTTTGAATTGTGATTGAAGTCATTTGGCAATGTCCAGAACTATGGGTCATAGATGCACACTGTGAGAAAAGAGGAGGTAGCCTGAGCCAGCCTTCTGCTTTTATTGTCATTGAAACATAGCGGCCAATTGTGTCTTGATGTCTCTGGGAATCAAATAGGAAAAATGAGCTGAAATTGAGGTAAGAAGGACTTAGATTAAGCATGCAAAAGAACTGGCATAGTGGAAACTATAACCAACAGTGATTATGGATTTGTCTTCTCTAAGCTTTTAAAAGTAAAAACTATTTTTTGGACCTGGGCTGCTGCTATGAAGGTCTTTTATACAGGGGAGGGCAAAAGTAAGTTTACAGTTGTGAGTATGCAAAACATAGAGTTTATTTTTTATTATTATTTATTAATTATTGTACTATTTATTGTATTACAATTAATTGTAAACCTACTGTTGCCCACCTCATATATGATTATGAAGGAGTGGTCACTTTGATTTTCCTAGGAAGTCCCTAAGAAGCCTAAAAAGCTGAGAAATCCTCACTCTTTAAATTAAGCAGCCCTGGGAGGAAGAATGGCAGACACTTGGAGCTAGGGAAGGTGGAGGGAGAGGAAACAGGTCTTCATACAGGGCTGCGTGAGGACCATTTATATTTCATTAGCGAGCTGTCATTCTCACCCTTAACCCTATATGCAGGCTCCCCGTTTCTCTCTTTCTCTCTCTCTCTCACACACACACACACACACTCACTCACTCACCATTGTTCTGTCTCCTCCTCCATCCTTAATTCTAGCGAAGATGCTGAAGGAACATTACAACGGACTCCCAGTACCTCTTCCCTAAGCTTGAGAAATACAGCTCTCAAAGCTGAGAACTGGACCAGTCTCCTGGAACCCAGCTTCCCTGCCAGTCTGTGCTGCGGTTCACACAGTTTCTTTACAGAAGCAGCTCCTTTGTCTCAGGGATTCAGGATTTTCCTGAATCCCTTAGCTTTGCCCAGCCCCTCTCTGAGAATAGCTGGATTGGGATAAAACCACAGTGATGGGGAGGGGGGGGGGTGGTGGTAGAGATGGCTTCTCAAGGCTTTGCTGGTCAGAGTACGCTCTGCTTAGTTAACATGAGAATAGGCACGCTTTCTCCCTATCTTCCCTGAGGGATGGAGAGGAAAGGACAGCAAAGGCTCTAGCTCTGTCCTACCTCATCAGAGATTCTGGGACTGGAAAAATGACCATCATCACATTCTTCCAATCCTCTGAGGACTTGAGGACCCTACAGTATTGAAAAAAGCTTTGATGGAGCCGGCTGGTGGATCTCCACTCCAGATTTTCCAGCTGTCCTTGTCCCCACACCACTGAAAGAGCAGGATGCTGAGATGGCTCCGTGATGCAGAAGGTATGTGCTTTTTCAGTTCTGGAGCTGGTGCTGTGTGCGTGGTGAGGTCTCTGTGGCGCAATGGACGAGCGCGCTGGACTTCTAATCCAGAGGTTCCGGGTTCGAGTCCCGGCAGAGATGGTCACCAAATGAGTCCTCCTTTTACTTTGTATGTTGTTGTGCTAGGTTCATAATGATATTTATTCCTCCCTGGAGGCTCTGGGATAGAAAAAGGAAAGCCCTATCCTTGGGAGTCCTGGACTTCCTCTAATTTTCCCTTTCTTCTCTATTCTCTTTCAGTCTCCCGCTTACTAATTTTTATAGTTAGTGAGGCTGCATATCTCTATTCAGCTTGCATGACACAGCGCATGACACAGCTTTTGCATCCTTTGCTTTATAGGAGAATTACTGGCACATAGTGACCAAGAATCCAGTCCACTGGGGACCACTATGGTTACCTCCTTTTATCTCTGAAAGCACAAAAAGGTAGATTGTCCTATATGCCAAGGAGAAAATGTCCAGTAGTACTTTAAAGTAATGCCCACCTGACCTAGACAGGTCAGGAGATCGATGGGGTCATGCAGAAGATACTTTCTTGTGCTATTTTTGTCAGCTACACATTTGCATTCCCAGGGCTTTTGTGTGTGTGTGAAAGTTCACCCACTTCCTCATCTGCAGGGCAAGATTTAATCATTGCTCTTTGTCTCAATGGAATAAACTACACAGCACACGCTAATTACCAGTGGCAGCTGAACTTGTCCCCAGAAACTCAAAGGTCTTACACTTAAATGCTCATTATTGTGAAAAGTGTTCAGCTTTTCTTGTTTGCCGGGCAAACTTTGAGAGTTGTATTTAAATGTTATCTTTATAATTCCTGGTTTCCAATAAGCTATCTTCTCACTACCTCTTTCATCCTACATTTGCTTCTGCTCTTTTTTTCTATCTCACCTTCAGCAAAATATGGAGGGAGCTTGGGTTTCTCTTTTAGGCTGGTTTGGCTCTCTCTCCCTTGCATGTTGCAACCTCCAGCCTATTAGTTAGGGGGTGCCACCCAAGCAAGGAACTGATCTCTACCTCCGGTGAACCCAGGAAACCTGAGAAGACAAACCTGTCATCCCACTGTTTGAGAGTCACATCTTTCCCACTTGGGGCTCTGGATGGGTGACAGAAAACACAGCCAGCCATGAATTCAGCTCTGAGGAAGCTAGGGTGGGATGAAAAGGGAGAATCAACACAATTTAACCACACCAACATCATACCGAGAGATGGGAGTTGATAGGGCAAACAGAAGGACTTTGGAGGGAAACTGATGTTTTTTGCCTTTTGATCATGTGCTAGTTTGCAGCAAATTGAAACTCCTGAAATTCTTTTGAAGTAGTGTCATACTTTAATGGATTTACAATTCTTGCAGTCAGAGCCCACATAGCTCTCTCTCTGAGTTATCTTGGAGGAACACCAATTCAGATATTAACTGTCCTGACAGTCCCATGGACATACCTTTTGGAATATACTACTGTGGACCTAGCATTCCTGTGCAGACCCTTCTGAAGCCTGTCTTTTACTGTTAGCTCAGCCTATGCTAGATATTTTTGCTTTAAGTTCTGGCCCGAAAGGAAAAATTAGTGTTCAAGTGGAGGGCAGGGGATAGAAATGGAGATTGGGGTGAGGGAGGAAGTTTAGAGAAGGATCCTGTTACATTTTTCAACCATATCCAAAATACTCCATCTTTCAAATTCCCCTTGCATCATTCAATTGCAATGGGATTGCTCAACAGTAATGAGAACTAAGGAGGCTGTACCTCTATTACTCTTAAAGTTTGGGACAAGTGTCTACATTCATTATGGCCCACATTAGACTTCATAAATTATGGAGGCTAGGAGTGGGGTTTGGAAACTGAGAGGGGATGTGTACCCAAGTAGACATCAAACTGATATTTGTTCAAATATTTTAATGAGGGCATAATATAGCCCCCTCCTGCTCTGGCTGGTGTGGCTCAGTGGATTGAGTGCAAACTTAAAGTTTGCCGGTTTGATTCCCAGTCAGGGTATATTCCTGAGTTGCAGGCCAGGCCCCCAGTTGGGGGCATGCAGTCCGTGGAGCTATCACACATTGATGTTTCTCTCCCTCTCTTCCTCCGTTTCCCTCTCTGTAAAGGTAAATGCATTAAAAAATCTTTAAAAAATTAAAAATATAGCCAGGTCCTTAGGTGAAATTCTATACCAATGAGAATTAAAACCCACAGACAACCCTTCAAATCTGATTTTAGCCAATAATTTTCATTTTTTAACTAGACATCAAAAGGCCTTGGTTCAAATTACAATTTTGCCAAATTGCTAAATCTCTCTGAACTTTAATTTTCTTATTTATAAAAACAATGTAATGCTACCAATCCTCTAAATGTGAAAATTAATGAGAAAATGTATTTTGTAGCTCTGTACAGATATATAGGCAATGTTACTGTTCTAGTGACTTTTGTCTCTTTCCTCAGTGCATGGCCACAAAGTGGGAAATAAAAGGGTCTGAATACTCGGCTAGTGCCTCAAGTGTGCAGGGTGACTGTATACCCTCAGCTGGGACTGACGTGGACTTGTACTACCCTAAGAAAGAGGATAGGTCAGACTTTTCTAGTTGATGGAGTCCTTCAGAGGGCAGATAGTCCCTCTGTGCCTTAGCTGGGGACTTCATCTCAATAGGTATTTCACGGTTCCTGACAGCTATACTACTTAAGGGAACTAGAAGCTTCTACCTACTCAAACACCACCCACCCCTCAGTCCCCTCAGTTTTTTTGGCATGCTGTTTTGGGGACTTGAGGAAAAATATCACAGGACACAGGGCAAAATTTTCCATACTGGTCAAAATTCTTCTCTGTGTGATAACAGCTTTATTCTTAATACTGAGAGATAACTCATAATTGTAAATATTAAAATTACTGTATTTTAAATATAGAATATAAAATACAAATCAGTGGATTTTTATAAAGTTACTTCACTGTAGAATTAAAATATTTCACAGATTTGGAGCTGATCATTAATTACAAAGTATGCCAGCAGGATGTATCTTATCTATTATTGTATTCTCAGTGCCTGAAATATGGTAGGCATTTGATGGATATATTTGAAAGAACTGATGCTGACTTAGACTAGCTATAAATTATGTAGCTAGGAAAGAGAAAGAAATGTATGTTTTAAGGATCACAGACACAGGCAATATCTTCATTCTTTAATTCATTTGCTTTACAAATATTCACCAAGTGCCCATTTTGTGCCGCTTTCCATATTTCAGGCACTGAGAAACAAGATAGCAGTGTTTACCTCTGTCATGGAGTGCCTATTCTTATGGCAGAGACAAAGAATAGATAGGTAAGAAGCATTACAATAGAATTGTAGATAGAGATACAGTAAGCCCTTCTCATCCAGGGTTTCACTTACGAGGGTTTCAGGTTTCCATGGTCAATCATGGTCCAAATATTAAATGGAAAATTACAGATATAAACAACTCATAAGTTTAAATTGCATGCCATTCTGAGTAGCATGATGAAATCTCAAGCCATCTTACTCCCCTGTTTATGATGTGAGGCATTCTTTTGTCCAGCATTTTCACACTATAAGTGCTACCTTCCCATTAGTCAATTAGCAGCTGTCTTAGTTATCAGATCAACTGTCATAGTATTACAGAGTTTGTGTTCTAGTAACCTTTATTTTACTTAACAAGGGCTCCAAATCAATTCACATAACTTTTATTGCGATATATTGTTATAATTGTTCTATTTTATTATTATTATAAATCTCTTACTATGGCTAATTTTATTTTTTTATTTTTTATTGTTTATTCTATTACAGCTTTCCCAATTTTTTCCCCTTTGCCCCCCATCACTCAGCCTACCCCGTACTCCCTCAGTCAATCCCCAATCCATTGTTCATGTCCATAGGTCATTCATACATGTTCTTTGACTAATCACTTCCCTTTCCTTCTTCCATTCCCTCCCCCCTCCTCCCCTCTTACAGCTGTCAGTCTGTTCCATGTTTCCATTTCTCTGGTTCTATTTTGCTCATTGGTTTATTCTGTTCATTAGATTCCTCTTATAAATGAGATCACATGGTATTTTTCTTTTACTGATTGTCTTATTTCACTTAGGACAATAGCCTCCAGTTCCATCCACGCTGTAGCAAAAGGTAAGAATTCCTTCTTTTTTTTTTGCTGTGTAGTATTCCATTGTGTAAACATACCACTGTTTTTTAATATACTCATCTATTGATGGTTACTTGGGCTGTCTCCAGCACTTCGCTATTGTAAATTATGCTGCTGTGAACATAGGGTGTATAAGTTCTTTTGAATTGGTATTTAGGGTTCTTAGGGTATATTCCCAGCAGGGGAATTGCTGGGTCATGAAGCAGTTCCATTTTTAATTTTTTGAGGAAATTCCATACAGTTTTCCACATTGGTTGCATGAATCTGAATTCCCACCAACAGTGTACTAGGGTCCCTTTTCTCCACATCCTCACCAGCACTTGTTGTTTGTTGATTTATTAATGATAATCATTCTGACTTGTATGAGGTGATATGTCATTGTGGTTTTAATTTGCATCTCTCTGATGACTAGTGATATTTATCACTTTTTCATATGTCTATGGGCTATTTGTATGTCCTCCTTGGAGAAATGTCTATTCAGGTCCTTTGTCCATTTTTAAATTGGATTGTTTGTCTTCCTGGTGTTAAGTCATTTGAGTTCTTTATATATTTGGGATATTAAATCCTTGTTTGATGTATCACTGGCAAATGTGTTCTCCCATACAATCAATTCCCTTTTCATTTTCATGATGGGTTCTTTAGCTGTTCAGAAGCTTTTAAATTTGATGTAGTATCATTTGCCCATTTTTTCCCTTATTTCCCTTGCCCAAGGATATATATCCACAAAAGTATTTCTATGTTAGATATCTAAAATTTACAGGCTATGTTTTCTGCTAGGACTTTTATGCTATCACAACTTATATTTAAGTCTTTTATCCATTTTGGTTTATTCTGGTGTATGGTGTAAGTTGGTGGTATAGTTTTTTTGGTTTTTTGTTTTTTTTGCATTTACCAGTCCAGTTCTCCCAACACCATTTATTGAAGAGACTGTTTTTACTCCAGTGTATGCTCATGCCCCCATTGTAAAATATTAATTGACCATAGAGGCATGGTTTTATTTCTGGGCTCTCTATTCTGTTCCATTGGTCTATCTGTCTGTTTTTATGCCAGTACTAGACTGTTCTGATTACAATGGCCTTAAAGTATAGTTTGATATCAGGTATTGTGATCCTTCCAACTTTCTTCTTCTTTCTCAAGATTGCTGAAGAATTTGGAGTCTTTTTTTTTGGTTCCATATAAGTTTTTAAAATATTTGTTCTAGATCTGTGAAATGTGTCATTGGTATTTTTAAAGGGATTGCATTGAATTTATAGATTGCTTTGGGTAGTATGGACATTTTAATGTTGTTGATTCTTCTAATCCAGGGGTGTCAAACTCATTTTCACTGGGGGCCACATCAGCCTTGCAGTTGCCTTCAAAGGGCCTAAATATTTTTAGGACTGTATATATGTTACTACTCCTTAACTGTTAAGGAGTTGAAATTATATTTGGTCCTTTGAAGGCAACTGCGAGGCTGATGTGGCCCCCAGTGAAAATGAGTTTGATACCCCTGTTCTAATCCGTTAACACAATATATGTTTCCATTATTTGTATCTTCTTCAATTTCTTTCTTCAGTGTTCTACAGTTTTCTGAGTATAGGTACTTTACCTTCTTGATTAAACTTATTTTTCAGTACATTTTTTTTGTTGCTATAAGTAAATGGTATTTTTTTCTTAGATTCTCTTTCTGATAGTTCATTATTTGTGTACAAAAAGGCAATCAATTTCTGAATATTGACTTTGAATCCCACTAGTTTGTTGAATTCACTTATTAGGTTAAGTAAGTTTTTGATGGACACTATAGAGTGTTCTATGAATGCTATCATGTCATATGTCAATAATGACAGTTTTACTTCCTCCTTTCCAATTTGGATGACTTTTATTTCTTTTTCTTGTCTGATCACTGTAGTAGAACTTCCAGTATTATGTTGAATAAGAGTGGCAAAAGCAGACACCTTTGTCTTAATCCTGATCTTAAGGGAAACACTTAGTTTTTGTTCATTGAGTATGATGTTGGCAGTAGGTCTCTCATATATAGCCTTTATTATGCTGAGGTATGCTCCCTCTATTCCCACTTTGCTGAGTGTTTTATTCATAAATGGGTGCTGGGTTTTGTAAAATGCTTTTTGCCATCTATTGATATGATCATGTGATTTTATCCTTCATTTTGTTTATGTGATAAATTATGTTTATCAATTTGAGAATATTGTACATCCATGCACCCCTGGGGTGAATTCTGTTTGATCATAGAGTATGATCTTTTTAATATATTGCTGGATCTGGATCACCAATATTTTGTTGATGATTTTAAAACCCATGTTCATCAGAGATATTGGCCTATAATTTTCTTTCTTTGTTGTGTCTTTACCTTTTTTGGAAATTAGGATAATGCTGGCCTCTAAAGAAGAGTTTGGGGGTCTTCCTTCTTCTTGAACTTTTTTGAATATTTTGAGAAGGATAGATGTTAATTCTTCTTTGAATGTTTGGTAAAATTTGCCTGTGAAGATATCCAGCCCAGGGGTTTGTTTGTGCCAGAAATTTTTTGATTACTGCTTCAATTTCACTTTTTGTATCAGTCTGTTGAGGCTTTCTGCATCTTCTTGATTTTGTTTTGGAAGGTTGTATGTTTTTAGATATTTATCCATTTCACTCAGGTTGTCCAATTTCTTGGCATATAGTTGTTCGTAGAAATTTCTTACAATCTTTTGTATTTGTATTTCTGTGGTATCAGTTGTTACTTCTCCTCTTTCATTTCTGATTTATTTATTTGGGTACTCTCTCCTTTATATTGACGAGTCTGGTTACAGATTTTTCAACTATGTTTATATTTTTAAAGGACCATCACTACGATTTATTCATCTTTTGGATTGTTTTTATAGGCTCTATATCATTTAATTCTGCTCTGTTGATTATTTCCTTCATTTTGCTCACTGTGGGCTTTCTTTGTTGTTCCTCTCGTTCTTGTAGATGTCAGGTTAGGTTATTTATTTGAGAATATTCTATCTTTTTTAGTTAGGCCTGTATTGCTATGAACTTCCCTCTCAGGACTATCCTGGCTGTGTAGTGTAGGTAGTTGTTGTATGTTCATTTTCATTCACTTCCAGATATTTTTTTATTTCTTTATTGATCTCATTGTTAATCCACTTATTATTTAATAACATGTTATTCAATCTCCATGTATTTGAATGTTTTTGAGTTTTTTTCTTGAGGTCAGTTTCTAGTTTCAAGCAATTGTGATCCAAGAAGATGCTTGATACAATTTTAATTTTCTTGAATTTGTTAAGGCTTGTTTTGTGTCCTACCATGTGATCTATCTTTGAAGTTAATCCATATGCATTTGAAAAGAATGTATATTTTGCTTCTTTGGCATGAAATGTTTTGTAAATGTCAATTAAATTAATTCGATCTAGGGTATCATTCAGTTCCACAATATCCTTGTTGATTCTTTGTCTGGAAGATCTATCCATTGTTGACAGTGGGGTGTTAAAATTCCCTTCAATGACTGTATTGCCGTCAATCTCCCTCTTAAAGTCCTCCAAGATTTTCCTCATATATTTATGTGCTCTCATATTAGGCACATATATATTTACCAGGGTTATATTTTCTTGTTGGACCACTCCCTTAAGTAATATGTAGTGACACTCTATGTCTTTTGTTATGACGTTTGATTTGAAGTCTGTTTTGTCTGACATAAGTATTGCTACTTCAGCCTTTTTTCATGTCCATTTGCTTAGAATACTTTTTCCATCCCTTCACTTTCAGCCTCTACAGATCTTTCATTCTGAGGTGGGTCTCTTGTAGACAGCATACATGTGGGTCAAATTTTCTAATCCATTCAGCTACCCTATGCCTTTTGATTGGAGCATTGAATCCATTTTTCCCCCTTTGTACCTGTGTTTCTCTCTCTTTATCTCTCTCTATCTTATTCCTCTTAAAGCAGTCCCTTTAGTGTCTCACGCAATGCTGATTTAGTGGGGATGTACTCTTTAAAGTTTTTTGTTTTTGTTTTGCCTGGGAATCTCTTCTCTTTGCCTTCCATTTTAAATGAGAGCCTTGCTCGATAGAGTAGTCATAGTTGAGATCTTTGATTTTCATTACTTGAAATATTTCTTGCCCTTCTCTTCTGGCTTGTAATGTTTCTGTTGAGAAATGAGCAGATAGCTTTATCAGAGTTCCCTTATATGTTACTGGTTGTTTCTCCCTTGCTTCTTTAAGATGATCTCTTTTTATATTTTAGCAATATAAATATATAATATGTAATAACATATTTATAATACATATAAATATATGTTATTTATACACACATATATTTATAGATAATATTTATGTATTATATATTTATAAATATTATATTTACATAGCATAAATATAATACATTATATATAATGATATATAACACATAATATATTTATAGAATATAATATATGATATTATATATCATACAAAATATAAGAGGTAATATATAATATATTATATACACGAGGTAATATATTATATATACAATATAATATATAAATACAATATATATTATATATAATATATTGCCTCTCATTTGTATTTTGCCAGTTTAACTGTGATATATCTTGGAGTAGACCTCTTTGGGTTCATCTTGATTGGAACCCTCTGTGCTTCCTGCATTTGTATTGGTTTTTTCTCTCACTAAGTTAGGACAGTTTTATGTCATTATTTTTTCAAACAGATTTTCTATTCCTTGCTCTTCTTCTCCTTCTGATAATTTTATGATGCAAATGTTATTTTTCATGTTGTCTTGAAGCTCCCTTGTAGTGTACTATTTCTTTTTGAATCTTTTTTCATTGTTTTGGTGATGGGTGTTTTTTTCTACCTTGTCTTCCAACAGGCTGATTCAATCCTCTTCTTCATCTAACCTGCTTTTAATTTCTTCTAGTGTATTCTTCATTTCAGATATTGTATTCTTCACTTCCCCCCTGGTCCCTATTCATAGTTTCTATGTCTTTTTTTTATGCTGATGTAGTTCACACTCATTTCCTTGTGGATCTTATACAGTTCCTTGTAGTTCTCACTGAGTTACTTCAGCATCCTTTTAACAATTACTTTGAAACTATGTCTGAAAAATTGTTTGTCTCAATTTCATTTGGCTTTTTTTCTTCTGGGGACTTCTCATTTCCTTTGTATTGGGGGTTATTTTTATCTCCCCATTTTAGGTGACTCTTTGTTTGTTTCTTTGTATTATATTGATATTCTTTGACTCTGTCTTCATGGGGTGGCCTTCTGTGGTAGAAGTTCTGTGGGACTCTGTGATGCTGCCTTTTTAATCTCCTGAGCTACATGCTCTAGGGATGTCCTTTATGCAGTTTATGTGAGCTCTGTTGTTGTAATTGGTATTTGTTTGTTGTTGGCTTGTTCATTGGTGGGTTCCCCCTCCGCTGGCTGACTAAGAGTCACAACCTCCATGAAGTCTTCTATGCTGTTGTACAGGTGCTGGCTAAATAAGACAGAACAAGCTAGAAAACAAACCCACAGCAGCAAAAAATACCACCCAACCCTGACAGAAATATCAACAACAAATGAGCAAAGAGTAATAAAGATAGAAAAAGAATTTAAAAAATATCAGACGGGAAAAAATAATTTAAGTAAAAGAAGATAAATGATTTTGAGAGTGTAGAAGGAGGAGAAATAAGTAGGGATTAGAAACCAGGAGAAGAGAGGGAGAAAATAAAATCTAAAACATAAGTAAAAGAGGGAAGAAAGAAGGCAAAATAAAGTAAAAGAAAGAGTATATAGTGAGGTCTGGAACAGAGTGGAAGAAAAAAACAGCAGCAGAACATCAATGACAAATGAGCAAAGATTAATAAAGATGGAAAGAGAGCGAGAATATTATAAGAAAGAAAAAAGAATACGCACTGCCTACAGGAAACAAGAATGATTTTGAGAAGATAGAGGGAGGAGAAATAATACAAGTAAAATATAGATACCATGCTAAGAAATGGAAAAGATTAAATTTCAAACAAATATAAGAAAGGGCAGGAGGAACACAAAATGGAGTAAGACGGAAAGAGTTAACAAAAATATTTGATAATTAAAAAACCATGTCCAAATGGGAATAAAATGGAAGAAAAACCACAACTACCATGATATCAGTGACAAACAAGTGAAGATTAACAAAGGTGGGATGAGAATGAGATCATAAGAGAGGGAAAAAGAATGTGAGATGACTAAAGGAAAGAAAAATGATTTTGAGAGGATATAGGGAGGAAAAATATTAAGAGTAAAGAGTAGAAACAAGGCATAGAAAGGGTGAAAATAAAATTTAAAATGAGAATAAGAAGGGGAAGGACATAGTAAAATGAAGTTAGACAAAGGAAGAGTAAAATATGATTTGAAATAAAAATTAAAAAATAATAAAAAGTGAAATAATAGTAATAAAATTGAAGATAAAGAGAACATATTAAAAAGCTATGTGAGAGAAAAATAATACAAATACTGAAAAAGAACAAGGTGGAATCATCTCAGCAGAGTTTGGTGTTTGTCCTCTCCTTCTGGACCCGACTCTGGTAATGTCATATGGTGTCCTCATCTAGCTCTAGTTGACCTGTTTGAGGCTACAACCAGTCCTCAGTTTGTGGCTGTCTTCTTCATGATAGGCTGCAGCTGGCCTGGTCGTCACTGCCCTTTAGGCTTCTTTTCAGCACAAGGCACAAGTGTGTCATCTAACATCCAGCAGTACTGCAGGTATCACCTCCACCTGCCTCTAGAGGGAGCGTCTGGTGTGATTGGGAAGGTGGGATCCCTGGATCTCCCCTAGGAGGTGCTGTTCAGTATTTAGGACAGATTGTGGGTGTGTTCCCCTGCACCTGCACCACACATCTTGGTCTGACCCAGATTTTTTCCAATAATGTATAGTATCCAACATCTGTTTCATGTGAGGGGCCAATCTGTGTAAGAAGGTCCCTCTTTCCTGCTTGGTGCTGATGGCAGCTCTGTGTGAAAGGCGAGGCTGTGTGGTGTACTGTAGTGGTGTGTTCCTCTTTGGGTCCAATTTCTCTGGGACTCTCTGGGCTTCCTGGACTTCCTGGAAGTCTACTTCCTTTGCCAGATTGGGGAAGTTTTCCTTCATTATTTGTTCAAATAAGTTTTCAAATTCTTGCTCTTGTTCTTCTTCTGGCACCCTTATGATTCAGATGCTGGAATGCTTCAAGTTGTCCTACAGGTTCCTAAGCCTGTCCTCACGTTTTTGAATTCTTGTTTTTTCATCTATTGTGGTTGAATGTTTGTTTCTTCCTTCTGGTCCAAACCACTGATTTGAGTCCCAGTTTCCTTCCCATCACTGTTGGTTCCCTGTACATTTTCCTTTATTTCACTTTGCATAGCCTTCACTTCCTCTATTTTGCAACCATACTCAATCACTTCTGTGAGTATCCTGGCTATTGGTCTTTGAACTCTGCATCTGATATGTTGGCTATCTCTTCACTGCTTAGTTCTATTTTTGGAGCTTTGATCTGTTCTTTCATTTGGGCCATACTGTTTTGTCTCGGTGCATCTGTAATATTGTAAGGGATGGAGCCTTAGGTATTCACCAGTGTGGGGCAAACCCACATTGCTGTGTTGTGGTGCTGTATGTGGGAAAGGGGTCCAAGAGGGAACCATACCACTTGCTTGGCTCTCAGCTGGCTTTCAGTCACTTACTCTGCTATCCACAAGCAAGTTTGGTCCTTCTGGTGCCTATTCCCAGGTGGGTGGGTTTGTGTACGTTCTAGGACCCCATGGGTCTCACCAATAAATTGCCTGTGAAGCTGGTAGTTTCTTCCACCTCCACAACCCCCAGGTTTATAGTCAGAGATTTTCAGGCTTTATTTTCCTGCACTAGAACACTGGGTTGCATAGTCTGTCTCATTCCTCAGTTGTTCCTCCTGGTTTATCCACATGCAAATGTGGGACTGTCTGGTCTACCAGTGGCCACCTTGCCCACTCTGGTCCTCCAGCTTCCACCTAGCTGTGAGTCCTCTCCACCTTGCCTACCTGTCTCTGCCCCTCCTCCCAGTCTGGGTGAATGTTTCTTCTTTAACTCCTTGGTTATTGGGCTTCCATACAGTTTGATTTTCTGGCAGTTCCAGTTATTTTTGTTTGTTTGTTTTTAAATTGCAAGGAGAGGGAGTATATCTACGTACACTTCCATCTTGGCCAGAAGTCCAGAAGATGGGTTTTAAAGATATGAGCTAAAATGTGCAGGATTTGGTGATGGACTAGAAATGGTAGAAAGAAGAAAGAGTTTTCAAAGATGGTACCATGAATTCTGGCTTGCATACCATTGACAAAGAGCTTAAATTTTGAGCTTAAAATATGGGGTACTCTTGAGATATCTAAAAGGAGATATCAAGTATGTATGAAGTTGAGATCTGGGTGAGATTTATGGAATATCTGCATGTTGGTGCAATTTTAAGACATAAGTATGAATGAGATTGCCTAGGAAAAAGTGTAGAGTAAAACAAAAGGTTTAAAAATGAACTTAGAGGAACTCCAACATTTGATAGCAGTGTAGAGAGGGAATTGGGAAAGCAGTGGCCAAGAGGTAGGAGGGAAATCAGAATATTATCACTTCCAAAGCCAAAGGAAGGAACTTGGTTAGGCATCATATGCTACTGAGAAGTCAAGAACAATTATAACTAAAAAATATCCATTAGATTAAGTAAAATGGAAATTAGTGGTGGAAAATTGTTTCAGTTTCTATGTAGTATCAGCCCAAGAAACCAGACTGAAGTGGACTGCAGAGGGTGTGGGCAGTTAGGAAACTGAAGAAATACCAACAGGCCACCATTAGAAATTTGACTGAGAAGGCATGAGGAGGTGTTGATCTAGAAGGCATGATGAGGCAAACAAGACTTTTTTTTCTTATTTAAAACCTTTTAATTATGGAAACTTTAAACATACATAAAATTAGAATAGTTTTATAAACCCACATAATTCATTTCCAATAGTGATAAACTCATGATCAAACTTATAAACACTAACTATTTTATTTGATTTTAGTGAGAGAAGCTTGAGTTCATTTGAAAGCTATTGGGAAGGAAATCATTGAGGAAAGTATGAGAAAACAGGCATAAATTATAGCCAAGTTTTCTGAGAAGGTGGGAGGGGAATATGATATAGAGTACTGGTGAAGGGATTAACTTTAGGAAACTAGAGAGCCAGCTCCTCTAATGTGTTAAGAAGAAAAGTGGATGAGATGGTGAGATGTGTGCAGATGTAAATTTTCATGTTTAACATCTGGTAGATAAGAAAATTTAATCACTGGGAAAGGTAGTTCTTTGTCCTCCTTCTCCTCTTCTTCTTGTAAATTAAGTAGTCATGACATCTTCAAAGAATAACTAAGTTAAAGAGGATTTTGAATGTTTGAAGAGGACATAAAAAGTGGGATTAACCCCAGCTGGTGTAGCTCAGTGGTTTGAGCATGGGCCTGTCCAATCAAACTTGGTGCAGGTTTGATTCCCAGTCAGGGCATGTGCCTGAGTTGCATGCCAGGTGCCCAGTAGGGGGCATGTGAGAGGCAATCACACATTGATGTTTCTCTCCTTCTCTTCCTCCCTCCCTTCTCCTCTCTCAATAAATAAATAAAACCTTTAAAAAACAAAGAAAGTGAGATTAGTTGTTGTGGAGAGAATGATAATATAGCAAAAAATGTGGAATATTTACTAGACAGTTTTAAAGACCCATTTGGAGAAGATGGATTGCCTCTGAGAAGCATCCAAGTCATATATATATATATATATATATATATATATATATATATATATATATATAACCAATGTTTGCCTTCATAATAATAATAACACAAACCAATATAATGGTGGTGTTGTCACTCTATTCCCTAATGGAGGAATGTGTCTATGTACATGTATGTGTGTGTTTTACAGAGGGCATGGATTCCACAATTTCTTGAATGTGATCAGAATATATATACCTCAATGGGGAGGTGATTTTAATGCTTAAAATGTAGGTGTGTCTAAGAATACATTGTCACTCGTGTGTCACATTAATTGGTTCAGCATGCCACCTGCTGGAAAGCATGTTCAATGCAAAAGCATGCAAAGCATGTTCCCCAATGCAAAATCTAAGACCTTTATTCTCTGAAAAGTCAGTGTTCTGTTTTTTAAAGCATTTTTATTGATTATGCTATTACAGTTTTCCCAATTTTTCCCCCTTTATCCCCCCTCCACCCTGCCCCCCAACCCTCCAGCATCCCCCTCCTTGGTTCATGTCCATGGGTTGTACATATAAGTTCTTTGAGTCCTCTGTTTCCTATGCCATTTTTAATCTCTCCCCATCTATTTTATGACTACTAATTATGCTTCTTCTTCCTTGTACCTTTCCCCCCCATTCCTCTCTTCCCTCTATCTGCTGAAATCCCTCCATCTGATGACCATGAAAAGTCAGTGTTCTTACATTCAGCATCTCCTCCATGATTTGTGTTTCATTTTTAAATTTCTTTTACTTCATTTTTTGTATTAAAGCAGAAACATTGAAATGTTTTTTAACTTGATTAATGATCATATCTATCCCATTTCAATGCATTTGTTGTCTGTTAACATCATCCATGATCTATACATGAAAGAAAATGAATAAAATATCAGAATTATTTGAAATGACATGAATAAGTCATCCTAGCCAGTTCTGGTGAGTTCTCTGCTGGAGGAAGTACAGAGAATGTTATGGAATATCTGGAAGCTAGAAAGTTATGAAGGTCCTCTCAGAAGAAGTGTTATTAAGCCACAAAAAAAAGAGGGAAGGACAAAAAGACTTTAGGCAGGCTATGGATTGAAAGCCAGATGCTGAGAGCCAGATTGTGGAGGTACTGTAAAACCTTTTGAAAGAGTTTAGATTTAATTCTAGGAGCAATTACTAAATTACCAGCCAATGAAACTTGTTAATATGTGTATGTATATAGGGGTGGGGGGTTGAGGGGAGGTGGTGGTGACCACACTCAGATTTATATTTTAGAAACATCATTCTAGCTGAAATTTGGAGAATGGCTGGGGGAAGTCAGATTGAACATTAATTTAAAGGTATGTGTGATGTGACATTGGATTATTTTCTACTGACAAAGAAAGAAGTGAATTAATCTGAGAGATATTTAAGATGTTGATTGGAGAAGAGTTGGTGAAAATTGGTTGTGAGGGGTAAATAAAAGAGAAAAGTCCAAGATAGACTTTTAGTTTTTTGCCTTGAGCAAATAGATGAATGGAAGCACCATTTAATGAGACAGGGAGTACTATAAAAGTAGATTTTCAAAATGGCCAGGGAAAAATATTTATTTTCTCTTCAGAAACGTTGAATTTGAAATGCTTAAAGTATATAGGTACATATGTCTAGTGAGGAGTTAGATAATATGAACTGGGAACTCTGAGGAGAAATCTGGGCCAGAGATACAAGTTAGGAATGATCAGTCTGTTAAGAGTAAATTGATGTTCTGGGTTTGGTTGATATTTCATAGAATGTAGAGAGAGAAAAGAAGAATGACAAAGAAGGAGCCCTAAGGAACCCATCAATTAAGGATTTGTTAGAGGAGGTAGAAACCAGAAAATAAGACCTCTTAGGAAGGCTGGAAGGAAACCAGAAAGGATACAGACAGAGACAATGAAAATAAACTTTTCCAACAGAAAGAGTATGTGCAACACTGTCAATTGTTGCTGGTAGGCCTGATATTTTCTTTAGGATTTAGTAGTATGTGGCCTTGTCAAGTGAAGTTCCAGTGGAGTGACAGAGTCAGTTTTAGTGAATGGGGGTGAAAAAGAGGAGGCAGTGAGTGCATAATATTATTTGTTGTGAAGTGGACTTTAGGTATGGGGTGGGAGCTGGAGAGAGAGGACTGATTAAGGGAATGATGTTTTGTTTTGTTTTGTTTTTTGGAAAGAGAATGGTTAAGAATGTTTAAATGTTCAAGGAAATTATTCCATAAAGAAAAAGAAAACTGAGGGATTAAGAGAGAGAGCTTAGTCATTAGATAGTTTAGTTCCTGAGAAGGCAACTGGATGATGATGATGATAATAAAAGCTTATTGTGCTCTCCTTTGTGTGGAAACTATTCTAAGAGCATTATCTCCTTTAACTCTTACATAGTCTCTCTGAGAGAGGTGCTATTATTATCATCCCATTAAAAAAAATCCCCTCTAAGGTTTTGTTCATTGCTCTTAGAGAGAGAGGGAGAGTGCGTGAGAGATAAAGAGACAGACAGACAGACAGATAGACATCAGTTTCTTCGATATGTGCCTTGAATAGGAATCAAACCTAGGTATGTGCCCTGACTGGGAATTGAACCTGCAATCTTTTGGTTTACAGGACAACAGTCCAACCAATGGAGCCACCTGGCCAGGGCCAGTCCAATTTTTAAGATAAAAATACTGAGGCACAGATGGGTACTGTGAATAGCCAAGGCTACATGATAAGTGGTGGAGTTAAGGCTCATGCCCAGAAATCTCCCTTGAGACTTGCATCATTAATCACAATTTTTATTGTGGGATCCACACCCTAGTTGGAGATGTAAATAGGAGGCAACCACCATGTTATTTTAATGAAAGAGAAGGGGAACAAGGCAGGTAATGATATAAGTAAGTGTCACTGTAGTTACCATTTTTAATTTCTTAGGGCTGCCATACAAATTACCTCAAACTGGATGGCTTAAAAACAACAGAAATTTATTCTCTATCTCAGTTTTGGAATGCAGAAGTCTGAAATTAAGGAATCATCTAGTTTCACTCCCTCTAAAAGGGGCTATATACTTCCAATCTCTGCCAGTCTTCACATGGCTGACTTGTCTGTATCTAAAAACTCTCTATACTTTTCTCTTCTAAGAACACCTGTCATTTGATTTAGGTCTCACCCTAAATCCAAGATGATTTCATCCTGAGAAACTTAACAACTACATCTGCAAAAAATCTTGTTCCAAATAGGATCACATTCACAGTTTTGAGGGTTAAGATCTACACATATTCAAACCTACTATAGTTAGAAAGTTGAGGAAGTTCCTGTCCAATGGATTCCATACCTTCTATGAAGTAGGAATATGAGTTCTTTCTGGAAGTGAGCTCAGATGAAGAAGCACCAAATATCTAAGAAGTTGAAGAAATATGGAAGTCATTATTAATGTTTTGTTTATGTGTTTGGGTGCTCCTATGTTGGGAGCATATATATTTACAATGTTTATGTCTTCTTGATGGATTACCTTGAATATTATGAAGTGACCATCTGGGTCTCTTTTTATGTCTCTTTTTTTGAAGTCTATTTTGTCTGATATGAGTATTGCTACCCCAGCTTTTCTTTCCTACCCATTTGCTTGGGATATTTGTTTCCAGCCCTTCACTTCAGTGTGTGAATGTCTTTTGTTCTGAGGTGGGTCTCTTGTAGGCAGCATATGTGTGGGTCATGTTTTCTTATCTATTCAGCTATTCTATGTCTTTTGATTGGGGCATTTAATCCATTTACATTTAAGGTTATAACTGATAGGTACTTATTCAAATGGCATTTTTTCATACCTGTGTTCCTCTC
Source organism: Desmodus rotundus (assembly GCF_022682495.2). Taxonomy (NCBI): domain Eukaryota; kingdom Metazoa; phylum Chordata; class Mammalia; order Chiroptera; family Phyllostomidae; genus Desmodus; species Desmodus rotundus. The sequence continues at coordinate 75,812,095 of NC_071398.1, forward strand.
TCTCCCACTGTTTTTCTTCCTGTTTTTAAAGCACACCCGTTAGCATCTCTTGCAGAGCTGGTTTGGAGGAGGTATATTCTTTGAGGTTTATTTTGTCAGGGAAACTCCTTATTTGGCCTTCCATTTTAACTGAGAGCCTTGCTGGATAAAGTAGTCTTGGGTGCAGGCCTCTGGTTTTCATTACTTGGAATATTTCTTGCCATTCCCTTCTGGCTTGTAGCGTTCCCAATGAGAAGTCAACTGCTCATCTTATCAGGGCTCCCTTGTATGTTACTTCCTGTTTCTCCCTTGCTGCCTTTAAGATTCTCTCTTTGTCTTGGAATTTTGCCATATTAATTATGACATATCTTGAAGTGGGCCTCTTTGAGTTCCTCTTGCTTGGCACTCTCTGTGTTTCTTGGGTTTGTGTGACTTTTCTCTCATCGAATTAGGGAAGTTTTCCATCATTACTTTTTCAAACAGGTTTTCTATCCCTTGCTCTTCTCCTTCTGGTATCCCTATTATACAGATATCAATATGTTTCATGTTGTCCTGCATTTCCCTTATTACCTCTTCATTCTTTCTGAGCCTCTTTTCCTTTTCTTGCCCTTTCTGGGTGTTTTTTTCTACCTTTTCCTCCAGCTTCCTGATCTGATCCTCTGCTTCATCAAGCCTGCTTTTCATTCCTTCTACTGTGTTCTTCAGTTCAGAAATTGTATTCTTCATTTCCTCTTGGCCCTTGTTGATAGTTTTTATTTCCTTTTTCATGTTGATATAGTTTGCAGTGAGTTCATTGTTGTTTCCCTGTAGTTTTTGGTAATTCTGTGTGAGCTCATTAAGCTTCCTGATAACCATTGTTCTGAACTCAATATTTGATAGTTGACTTGCCTCTATTTCATTTATCATCCTTTCTGAGCCTTCCTCCTTTCCTTTCATTTGGGGATTTTTTGTCTTCCCACTCTTTGTGAGACTCTTCTTGTTAGCCTCTGCTTCTTAAATTGATCTGTTCTGACTCCCTGGGTTTATGGTGTAAAGTTCTATGGTAGGAGACCTGTGAGATTCAGTGGTGCAGTGTCCTTGATCTCCTGAGCTTGCTGGTTTTGGGCTATAATTTATGTTGGCTCTCTGTATTTCTTTGGGTTTTGATTGTTGTTGGGTCTTTCTTTGGTGGGACCTTCCCTCCAGCTGGTTAACTGAGGGTCACTCTGTCCACCATGTCTTGTATTATGTTGTGCAGGTATGGACAGGTTGTGTTGAAGCTGGTTCTTCGGTTTGTATGAGGTTTTGAGGCTTCCCTCTCATTCTTGTTCAGTTGTATTTCCAGATAGGTCCTGGGTTGAGGTCAGTTGTTATCTGTTGGTGGCTCCTTTGATGGTTGGTTTCTTTTTTCAGCAGATATACTCTTTTTTTGTGTGATTTGTTGGATGGTGAAGGCAAAATGGTTTAAAACAGCAGGACTGTATTCTATGGTATTTAAAGTACCAGCCCATAGAGAAGAGATAGGAGAACCTTTGGATATGTATAGTGATATTTCACCCAAGTTGCCACTTTTTAGAAAGGGTGGAAAAAAGATAAGACTCTTGTTGGGTGGAGGAAGGATTGTGAGTTGGATCTAGAAATCAGTGAGCTTGTGGGAAGTCAGATTATGAGGTCAAGTGAGAGTAAAGGATAGAAAATAGGTTAAGTGTGTGAGAGAACAGTGTTAACCACAGCAGTAATAAAGTTTAGGAAACAGTGAAATGAGCTAAGACCTGGGAGGGGTGCTGTGCAGTATTTACAATGGTATGGAATAGCAATTATTTACAATAATAACAGAGCAAGAATCATATGACAGAATCTATGTGATCTCAATAACAAGAATAGGAAGTATAGGACCTAGAGTAGTGTGCCATTGGAATACAAGTGAAGTGAAAGATGGAAAATTAAAATACAGTATGAAAGAGAGAACAAGAGAAGCCAGTCAAACAATGCAATTTAACAAACCAAGTGAAGAAGACTAAACAGAAAGAAGAGAAATAAAAAAATACTAAGATAATAAAAGATTTAAGAATAATGAAAAAAATAATAACACACATATACAATAACTTGCATGTTCTCTGGAGCAGCAAAGTGAAATTTGTCTTACTGTTTCAATTGTTGGGATGACGTCTCTCTGAGTCTAACTCTGGTCCTTTCACAGCTCCCGGTTTTATTGTCTCACTTGTGGGAGTTAAAAAAAAAAAAGGAAGAAAGAAAGAATAAAAAAGGAAAGGAAGGAAGGAAGGAAGAAGGAATTAAAAAAAAAAAAAAAAAAGCCCTCTGCTGGGTTTAAACTGGCCAAGCCAGTTCTGCTGGTCTCCCTGGCTGCAGCCGGCTAAGAGGGATTGGTTTTGTTTTTCTCCCTTCCTGAGCTGCACTCTTTGCATTCTTCACAGTTGCCCACCCTCCAGCCCAGTTCCTCAGTTTGCTGCAGGGCACCCAGTGTCCTTCAGTGCCCAGCCTACACCTTTAGTTCACCAGTTGCAGTGTTCTTGAGGTGCACCAATTAGGGGCAACTCACACACTACCTTCTCACTCTTTGCTGTACTAGATGCTAGGGACTCTCAGAGTCCCTTCAGGGTAGTTAAGCCCCCCCACACACACACTGAGTTAAGTCTTTCTGGGATTGCTGACTCCCTGAGCCCTGAAACTCTCCTCTGCTGGAACATCTCTGCCTAACTCTTAGAGAGCCAGTGGGCCCTGCAGGGTCCAGGGCGCAGAGGCCAGGTTCGAGGTGCCTCTGCAGGTGAGCACTCGGCTTCCTTTGCTGGGGCAAGACTGGCAGCCACTGGGCCATGGAGTCAGGTGTGCACTAGTGCACTATCCCCAGGGCTGCCTGAAGAAGTGGGCTCTTGGCCTCCCCTGCTGGGGTAGGACTGGCAGTCACCCAGCTGTGGGTTCGGGTACGCACTGTCCCCGGGGCTTCAGGTGTGAGTGCGCTGCTGGGTGGGGGTAATGGTGTAGGAAGTGGGGGTTGGCTGCTGTAGGATAATTCCCCAAACAGCTGCTGAATACCTCTTTTTTCTCGTTTTCTTTTTTAAAAACTCCTCCTATTCAAGCCGGATGCTCCAAACAAGCTCCTGGCCTCTCCCACAGCCCAACTCTCCATCCAGACCAGGGACTGACTGGGTCAGGGTATGTAACTGCCCAGCTCTTCCCAGCCGGCGTCCACAGTCTCAGTGGGTGCACACCGCCCCTGTGTGTTTCCCACTTTGTCCTTATTCCACCTTCCCCCTCCCCCGTGATTTCAAGTATCCAGGTCCCCCGGTGCTGCTCAAACCTTGTTTGGAAGGGGAGGGAGCTGTTGACCTGGCTCTCTCCCAAGAATCCTGAGGCTGCAGCTGCCCTGGTCTCCGTGCTGGTCCCAGGGACATTATTGTCCTGGAGCACTCTCCTCACCGTCTGATTTTTCAATGTCTTCTACAGTTTTTGGTCTCAAATCATCATATATGCTGGGATACCATTGGCTGTTCACTCTGTTCCTCCTAAAATCAGCTAGGTGTTTCACCAGTGTGCAGGGGGAAGTGAACTCCACTCCCACCTATCTTGCCACCATCTTTCCTCAGTCCTTTTTTTTTTTTTATTGTTGTTGAGTTACAGGTGTCCTGCCTTTTTTACCATTGCTCACCCCTACCCCTTTTACCCCCCACTCCCACAGTCAATCCCCATCACATTGTCCATGCCAAAGAGTCATCCACTTGTGATCCTTTCCTTGCCCCTTCCCATTCTTTCACCTGTTCTCCCCCTATTACCTCCCCTCTGGTCACTCCCAGTTTGTTTTATTTCCAATTCTCTGTTCTACTTTGCTCATTTGTTTGTTTTATTGATTAGATTCCACTTACAGGTAAGATCATAGGGTATTGCCTTTCACCAATTGGCTTATTTCACTTAGCATAATGCTCTCCAGTTTCATCCATGCTGTCACAAAGGGCAGGAGTTCCTTCTCTCTTTCTGCTGCATAGTATTCCATTGTGTAAATGTACCACAGTTTTTTAATCCACTCATTTACTGATGGACATTTAGGCTATTTCTAGCACTTGGCTATTGTAAATAATATTGCTATGAACATTGGGATGCGCAGGTTGTTTTCAACTGGTAATTCAGGATTCTGAATCACAGCAGTGGAATCATTGGATAGAAAGGCAGTTCAATTTCTAGTTTTTTGAGGAAATTCCATACTGTTTTCCACAGTGGCTGCACCAGTCTGCATTCCCACCAAGAGTGTACTAGAGTTCCCTTTCTTCCACAACCTCGCCAACACTTGTTGATTATTTTCTTGGTAAAGATGGCCATTCTGACTGGTATAAAATGGTATCTCATTGTGGTTTCAATTTGAATATCTCTAATAGCTAGTGATGCTGAGCATTTTTTCATGTGTCTATGGACCCTCTGTATGTCCTCCTTGTAAAAGTGCCTGTTCAGTTCCTTTGCCCATTTTAAAAATTGCATTGTTTGTCTTCCTGGTGTGGAGTCATGTGAGTTCTTTATATATTTTGGAGACCAAACCATTGTCTGAGGTGTCATTGGCAAATATGTTTTCCCATACAGTTGATTCCCTTTTCATTTTGTTGCTGTTTCTTTAGCTGTGCAGAAGCTTTTTAGTTTGATGTAGTCACCTTTGTTTATTCTTTCCTTTATATCTCTTGCCATAGGGGATGTATTGGTGAAAATATAGTGCTGCATGGGATATCTGAGATTTTCCTGTTTATATTCTCCTCTAGGACTTTTATGGTGTCATGATTTATATTTAAGTCTTTCGTCCATCTTGAGTTTATTTTGGCATATGGGGTAAGTTGGTGGTCTAGTTTCATTTTATTACATGTACTTGTCAAGATCATCCAAGATCAATTATTGAAGAAGATATTTTTACTCTATTTTATGCTCCTGCCCCCTTTGTCAAATATTAATTTACCATAGAGACATAGGTTTATTTCTGGGTTCTCTATTCTGTTCCATTGATCTACGTGTCTGTTCCTATGCCAGTACCAGGCTGTTTTGATTACATTAGCCTTGTAATATAGTTTGATATCAGGTATCATGATTCTTCTTACTTTGTTTTTCTTTCTCAAAACTACTGAGAATATTAAGAGTCATTTATGGTTCCACAAAAATTTTTAAATTATTTGTACTATATTGTGAAATATGCCATTGGTATTTTGATAGAGATTGCATTGAATCTATAGGTTGCATAGGTAGTATGGGCATGTTAATAATGTTAATTCTTCCAATCCATGAACATCGTATATGCTTCCATTTATTTGTGTCTTCCTTAATTTCTTTCCTCAGTGTTGTGTAGTTTTGTGAGTACATGTCTTTTACCTCCTTGATTAAGTTTATTCCCAGGTACTTTATTTTTCTTGTTGTTCTAGTAAATGGGACTTTTTCCTAATTTCTGTTTCTGATATTTCATTGTTGGTCTACAAAGATGCTTTTGATTTCTGAATGTTGATTTTGTATCTTGTGTTTTGCCAAAATACTTTATTTGGTCCAGTAGATTTTAGGTGAATTGAAAGGATTTTCTGTGTACACTATCATGTCATGTACAAACAGTGAGAATTTTACTTCTTCCTTTCCAATTTTGGTGCATTTTATTTCTTTTTCTTGTCTGATTGCTGTGGCTAGGACTTCCAATACTATGTTGAATAGAAGTCATGAAAGTGGAAATCCCTGTCTTGTGACTGATATTCAGTTGGAAGTTTTTAGGATCTGCCCATTGACTATGATGTTGGGTGTAGGTTTCTTACACATGGCCTTTATTATGTAAAGATGTGCTCCATCTACTCCCACTTTGTTGAGTGTTTTTATCATAAATGGGTGATGTATTTTATCAAATGTTTTTTAAGCATCTATTAATATGATCAAGTGGATTTTGTGTTTTGTGTTTTTTGTGGTATATTACATTTATTAATTTGCACATTTTTTTATTATTTTTTTAAATATATTTATTGATTATGCTATTACAGTTGTCCCATTTCCCCCCCACTCCACTCCATCCTGCCCACCCCCCTCCCTCCCACATTCCCCCCCTATAGTTCATGTCCATAGGTCATACTTATAAGTTCTTTGGCTTCTACATTTCCTACACTATTTTTACCCTCCCCCTGTCTATTTTCCACCTATCATCTATGCTACTTATTCTCTGTACCTTTCCCCCTCTCTCCCCCTCCCACTCCCTTAATGACAACCCTCATGTTCTAGTTGTTTGCCTAGTTTGCTCTCATTTTTGTTTTATGTGTGGCCGTTAATAACTGTGAGTTTGCTGTCATTTTTACTGTTCCAATTTTTGATCTTCTTTTTCTTAGGTAACTCCCTTTAACATTTCATATAATAAGGGCTTGGTGATGATGAGCTTCTTTAACTTGACCTTATCTGAGAAGCACTTTATCTTCCCTTCCATTCTAAGTGATAGCTTTGCTGGATACAGTAATCTTGGATGTAGGTCCTTGCGTTTAATCTTGGGTAATGTAATTATAATGTGCCTTGGTGTGTTCCTCCTTGGGTCCAGCTTCTTTGGGACTCTCTGAGCTTCCAGTACTTCCTGGAAGTCTATTTCCTTTGCCAGATTAGGGAAGTTCTCCTTCATTATTTGTTCAAATAAGTTTTCAATTTTTTGTTCTTCCTCTTCTCCTTCTGGCACCCCTATAATTCGGATGTGGGAACGTTTCAAGGCGTCCGGGAGGTTCCTAAGCCTCTCCTCATTTTTCCAAGTTCTTGTTTCTTCATTCTTTTCTGTTTGGATGTTTGTTTCTTCCTTCTGGTCCACACCATTGATTTGAGTCCCAGTTTCCTTCTCATCACTATTGGTTCCCTGTACATTTTCCTTTGTTTCTCTTAGCATAGGCTTCATTTTTTCATCTGTTTTTCGAATAGATTCAACCAAGTCTGTGAGCATATTGATAACCAGTGCTTTGAACTGTGCATCTGATAGGTTGGCTATCTCTTCCTCGCTTAGTTGTATTTTTTCTGGAGCTTTGAAGTGTTCTGTCATTTGGGCCATTTTTTTTTTTTTTTGTCTTGGCGCGTCTGTTACTTTAAGGGGCGGGGCCTTAGGTGTTCACCAGGGCGGGGTAACGCTGGTCGCTGAGCTGTGACGCTGTATGTGGGGAAGGGGCCGAGCGCTGTATGTGGGGGAGGGGCCGAGCGGGAGCAATGGCGCCGGCCTCAGTGTCCTCCGGCTTTCAATCTTTCACTCCGCTACCCACAATCAAACTGGGCCACTCTGGTGCTGGTTCCCGAGTAAGTGGGCCTGTGCACACTCTAGGCCCCTGTGGGTCTCTCCAACAACCTCTTCTGTGAGGCTGGGAGTCTCTCCTGCTGCCGCCCCAACCCCCAGGGGCGCTTTCAATCAGAGGTTTGAGGCTTTATTTCCTGGAGCTGGAGCCCTGGGTTGCACGGTCTGCTTCGTTGCCGGCCGTTAGTCAGGTTTATCTGTGGGCGAATTTGGTGCCGCGGGGTGCTACCCGCTGCTCTGCCTGCCCCACTCTCCGCCACTCTGAGTCTGCCCCTCTCGGTTTATCTGCGCAGATGTGGGGCCGCAGGGTCTGCTAGTGCTCCGACTGCCTGCGCCAATTGTCCCACACTCCGCCAGTCTCAGTCCCGCCACAGCCACGCGAGTCCTCTCCACCCCGGTGCCCGTCTCCGCCCCTCCTACCAGTCTGGATGAATGGTTATTTTCTATTTTCTTGGTGTTGGTCCCCCTTGCTGTTCGATTCTCTGTCAGTTCTGGTTGTGCGAGGAGGCGCAGTGTGTCTACCTACGCCGCCATCTTGGTTCTCCTAATTTGCACATATTTTACCATCCTTGCATCCCTGGGATGAATCTTACCTGACTATTGTGTATTGTCTTTTCAATGTATTGCTGGACCTGATTTGCCAGTATTTTGTTGAGGATTTTATCATCTATGATTATCAATGATATTGGACTGTAGTTTTCTTTCTTTGTGGTGTTTTTATCTGATTTTGGTAATAGGATAATATTGGCCTCATAAAAAAAGTTTGGGAGTCTTCAATCTTCTTGAATTTTTTGGAATAGCTTGAGAAAAATCAGGGTTAGATCTTGTCTAATGTTTTGTAAAATTCTGTGAATCTGTTCTGCCCAGGGCTTTTGTGTGCTACGAGTTTTTTGATCACTGCTTCTATATCAGTAGCTGATATCCCTCTATTCAGTATTTTTGCTTCTTCTTGATTCAGTTTTGGAAGATTATATGTTTCTATTAATTTGTCCATTTTACTCACTGTTTCAAATTTCTTGTCATATAGTTGTGTGTAGTAATTTCATACAAACCTTTGTATTTCTGTGTTATCAGTTGTAAATTTGCCTGTTTTGTTTCTTATTTTATTTATTTAAGGAAACAGCTCCTGGATTTTTTGATCTTTGGACTGTTCTTTTAATCTCTATGTTATTTAATTCTGCTCTGATCTTTTTTAAAAAATATATTTATTGATTATGCTATTACAGTTGTCCCATTCCCCCCCCTCACTCCACTCCATCCTGCCCATCCCCTCCCTCCCACATTCCCCCCCTATAGTTCATGTCCATGGGTCATACTTATAAGTTCTTTGGCTTCTACATTTCCTACACTATTCTTACCCTCCCCCTGTCTATTTTCCACCTATCATCTATGCTACTTATTCTCTGTATCTTTCCCCCCCTCTCCCCCTCCCACTTCCCTATTGACAACCCTCCATGTGATCTCCATCTCTATGGTTCTGTTCCTGTTCTAGTTGTTTGCCTAGTTTGCTCTTGTTTTTGTTTTAGGTGTGGTCATTAATAACTGTGAGTTTGCTGTCATTTTTACTGTTCCTATTTTTGGTCTTCTTTTTCTTAGGTAACTCCCTTTAACATTTCATATAACAATGGCTTGGTGATGATGACTCCTTTAACTTGACCTTATCTGAGCAGCACTTTATCTGCCCTTTCATTCTAAATGATAGCTTTGCTGGATACACTAATCTTGGATGCAGGTCCTTGCCTTTCATGACTTGGAATACTTCTTGCCAGCCCCTTCTTGCCTGTAAGGTCTCTTTGGAGAAATCAGCTGACAGTCTTATGGGAAGTCCTTTGTAGGTAACTGTCTCCTTTTCTCTTGCTGCTTCTAAGATTCTCTCCTCTCTTTAATCTTGGCTAATGGAATTATGATGTGCCTTGGTGTGTTCCTCCTTGGGTCCAGCTTCTTTGGGACTCTCTGAGCTTCCTGGACTTCCTGGAAGTCTATTTCCTTTGCCAGAGTAGGGAATTTCTCCTTCATTATTTGTTCAAATAAGTTTTCATTTTTTTGTTCTTCTTCTTCTCCTTCTGGCACCCCTATAATTCGGATGTTGGAACGTTTCAAGATGTCCTGGAGGTTCCTAAGCCTCTCCTCATTTTTCCGAATTCTCGTTTCTTCATTCTTTTTTGGTTGGATGTTTGTTTCTTCCTTCTGGTCCACACCATTGATTTGAGTCCCAGTTTCCTTCTCATCACTATTGGTTCCCTGTACATTTTCCTTGTTTCTCTTAGCATAGGCTTCATTTTTTCATCTGGTTTTCGAACAGATTCAACCAATTCTGTGAGCATCCTGATAACCAGTGTTTTGAACTGTGCATCCGATAGGTTGGCTATCTCTTCCTCGCTTAGTTGTATTTTTTCTGGAGCTTTGAAGTGTTCTGTCATTTGGGCCTTTTTTTTTTTTTTTTTTTTTTTTTTTGGTTTTGGCGCGTCTGTTACTTTAAGGGGCAGAGCCTTAGGTGTTCCCCGGGGTGGGGGTAATGCTGGTTGCTGCTGTGCTGTGACGCTGTACGTGGGGGAGGGGCCAAGAGTGAGCAATGGCACCCACTCCCCTCTCCACCAGATTTCAGTCTTTCACTCTGCTACCCATAATCAAACTGGGCCCCTCTGATGCTGGTTCCCGAGTGGGTGGGCCTGTGCACGCCCCAGGCCCCTGTGGGTCTCTCCAAAGACCTCTCCTGTGGGGCTGGGAGTCTCTCCTGCTGCTACCCCAACCCCCACAGGCGTTTTCAATCAGAGGTTTGAGGCTTTATTTCCCCGCGCTGGAACCCTGGGTTGCTCGGTCTGCTTCACTCCCCGCCGTTTGTCTGGTTTATCTGTGCGGGAATGTGGGGCCGCGGGATGCTACCCGCCACTCTGCCTGCCCCGTTCTCTGCCACTCTGAGTCCGGCCCTCTCAGTTTATCTGCGCGAATGTGGGGTTGCAGGGTCTGCTAGTGGTCAGACTGCCTGCCCCGTTCGTCCCACACTCCGCCAGTCTCGGTCCCGCCACAGCCACACGATTCCTCTCCGCCCCAGCTGCCCATCTCCGCCCCTCCTACCGGTCTGGATGAATGTTTATTTTTTATTTCCTTGGTGTTGGACTTCCTTGCTGTTCGATTTTCTGTCAGTTGTGGTTGTGCGAGGAGGCGCAGTGTGTCTACCTATGCCGCCATCTTGGTTCTGGTCTAATTCTGCTCTGATCTTGATTATTCTTTTTTCTACTTACTCTGGGCTTTGTTTGTTGTTTTCCTCTAGTTTTTGTAGAGGTAGGTTAGGCTGTTTATTAGAAATGTTTCAATCTTTTTTGGTAGGGCTGTATGGACATGAACTTCCCTATCAGGACTGCCTTTGCTGTGTCCCATAGGTATTGAGCTGTTGTGGTTCATTTTCATTGTTTCCAGAAACTTTTTGATTTTTTCCTTGATCTCATTGTCCACACATTCATTGTTTAATAACGTTATTCAGTCTCCATTCTTCAGTATTTCACTGTTTTTAAGTTTTTCCCTTGAGGTTATTTTCTCATTTCCATCCATTGTGATCTGAGAAAATGCTTGATAGTATTTCAATTTTCTTGAATCTGTTGAGGCTTGTTTTGTGTCCTATCATGTGGTCCATCTTTGAATTTTTTCCATGGGCATATGAAAACCGTGTGTATTTTGTTTTTGGGGGGTGAAAAGTTATGTATATAGCAGTTAAGCCCATTTGATCTAAGTCATTGTTCTATGCCTCCATATCCTTGTTAGTATTTTATTTGGGAGATCTATCCCAAATAATCTATCATAGTAGGGTGTTAAAATACTCTACTATTATTGTATTGTTGTCTATATCTTTATTGAAGTCCTCCAAGAGTTTCTTTATATATTTCGGTGCTCATATGTTGGATGCATATATGTTTACAATGTTTATAGGTTCCTGACAGATCCTTCTCTTTAGAATTGTGAAATGGCCTTCTTTGTCTCTTTTTATGGCCTTTGTTTTGAAATCTACTTTGCCTGATATAAGTATTGCTACCCCAATTTTTTTCCTGTTCATTTGCTTGGAATATTTTTTCTATCCGTTCACTTTCAGCCTGTGTAGGTTTTTTGTTTGTTTGTTTGTTTTGAAGTGGGTCTCTGTTAGACAACATATGTGCAAGTCATGTTTTCTAATCCTTGCAGATACCATATGTATTTTGATTGGATCATTTAATCCATTTACATTTAATGTTACTACTGAAAGGTACTTATTCATTGCCATTTTTCCTTTTGTACCTATATTCTTCTCTCTGTCACTCTATTCTCATCTCACTCACCTTCTTAAAGCACAACCTTTAGCATGTTTTTCAATGCTGTTTTGGTGTATTCTTTTAACCTTTTGTCTGGGAAACTCCTTATTTTGCCTTTCATTTTAAATGACAGCCTTGCTGTGTAGAATAGTCTTGGTTGCAGGCCTTTGCTTTTCATTACTTGTGATATTTCTTGCCATTCCCTTCTGGCTTGTAGTGTTTAGTTGATAAATCAGCTGCTAGCCTTATTTGGGCTCCCTTGGATGTTGCTATCTGTTTCTGCCTTGCTTCTTTTAAGATTTTCTCTTTGCATTTGAATTTTGCCATTTTAAATATTATGTGCTTTGGAGTAGGTTTCTTTGAGTTCATCTTGATTGGGACCCTCTGTTCTTCCTGAACTTGCATGGCTTTTCCCCTTTCTAGGTTCAGAACGTTTTCTGTCATAATTTTTTCAAACAGGTTTTCTATCCCTTGCTCCTTTTGTTCTCCTTCTGGTATTCCTATGATTTGAAAGTTGTTATATTTTGTGTTGTCTTGAAGTTCCCTTAAGCTATTCTCATACTTTTTGAGTCTTTTTTCAAGCCGTTGCTCTACCTGGGTATATTTCTTTCTACCTTGTCTTCTAGTTCACTAATTCGGTCTTCTTCTTCATTCAGCCTACTTGTGATTCCTTCTAGCTTATTATTTTTTATTTCACATATTGTATTCTTCATTTAGTCCTTGTTCTTGTTTATAGATTCTATTTCCTTTTTCATTCTGTTGTAGTTACCACTCAGTTCTTTGTAGTTGTCACTGAGTTCCTTAAGCATTCTTATAACCATTTTTTTGAACTCTATGTCTGATAGATTGCTTGCCTCAATTTCATTTAGTGCTTTTACTGGGGATTCTTCCATCCCTTTCTATTGGGGATTCTGTTGAGTCATCCCATTTTAGGTGACTCTTTTGTTTATTTCTGCATCTCCGGGTGCTTTGTTTTGCCTGCCTGTCTTTGTGGGGTGGACTTTTGTGGTAGGAGTTCTGTGGTACTCAGTGGTGTAGTCTCTTTTATCTCCTTGTGTGTATGCTCTAAGGTTGCCCTTTCTCTGTGTGGACTCTCTTGTTGTATGTGGGTTTTACTTGGTGGCTTCTTTGTTGGTGGGTTCTCTCCTCTAGCAGGCTTTCTGGTAGTCACAGCACCCACCTTGTCCTGTATGTTGTAACAAAGCAGTATCACCAGGGAACCAAAACTACACCAACAAAAAGAACCCCCTAGCACATCAGCAATCTCAACCACTATTGTGCAAATATTAATAGAGGTGAAGAAAGATTATGGATATTATAAGATATGACAAAAGGAATATGAGATGACTAAAAGAGGGAAAAAGTTATTGAGTGGTAAGAGGGAGGAGAATTGATATGAGTAGCAAGAGAACTGAAGCAAAGAGTGGGAGAGAACAAAATTTAAAATGTAAGTAAAAACAAAAGCATGGTGGAAACAATAGGGTAAGAAAAAAGGAAAAGTATATTATGAGATTTGAAGTAAAATTGAAATGTATTGAACCAACAAGATCAAAATTGCAGAAAAAACCACAGCAGGGTCAATAGGAACTACTGCCGAATGAAGTTTAATAAAGGTGGAATGGGAATAAGAATATTGTAGAAAAGTGAAAAGTGAATATGAGATGTCTACAGTAAACAAAAATAATTTTGAGAGGATGGGGGAAGCAAACTAATAAGAGTAAGGAGTAAAGCCCAGGTTGAGAGTGGGGTGAAAATTAAATAAAATTTCTCACTCAACTGATTAGGGGGTGGGGGAAAGCAAATGGAATAAGACAGGGAGAGAGTATTCTATGGGATTTGAAGTACTAACAAATAGTGAGCAAATAGGAGTTCCTTTGGAGAAGTATAGCAATAAGCATGGCATTTTGCCCAACTAGCCACTGTTTATAAAAGGTGGGAAAGAAATAATACTCTTATAAGGGGTAAAAAGAATGTGAGCTGACTTAAGAAAGAAGAGTGCTTATGTGAGGTTTAATGGAGGAGAAAGTGAGGGATAGGAACATGGGGCAGTGTGAGAGAAAATAAAGTTTATACTGAGTAATAAAGCTCAGGAAGATGGCAAAATGATTAAAGACAGAGAAGGGTGATGTGTGGTATTTGGAAGAATAATATGATAAAAATATATAATCTGAATAAAAAGAATTAAAAGTAATAGACCAAGCATAATGTGTTTTTGGAATATAAGTGAAGTGAAAGAAGAAAAATTAAATGCAATATGAAAGGGAGAAAAAACAAACAAACTTAACAAATGAAAAGAAGAAAGAGAGACAAAAAAATGCAAGTTCTTATGAAGAACAAGGTGAAATTCATCTCAGCTGTTGGTGTTCACCTTCTGTCTTCTTTCTGGATCTGTCTCTCGTTTTCATCTCCAGGTCTTACTGTCTTACTCTTTTTTTAAGTATGTTTTATTGATTATGCTATTACAGTTTTCCCAATTTACCCCCTTTTTCCCTACTCCACGCTCACCCCCCAACCCTCCAGCATTCCCTCTCTTAGCTCATGTCCATGGGTTTACATATAAGTTCTTTGAGTTCTCTGTTTCCTATATCATTTTTGACTTCTCCCCATCTATTTTATGCCTACCAATTATGCTTCTTATTCTCTTTACCTTTTCCTCCCTTCCCCCTCCCCACTGAAAACCTTCCATATGATGTCCATTTCTCTGATTCTGTTCCTGTTCTAGTTGTTTGCTTGGTTTTTGTTTTCATTGTTTTTCTTTTCTTTTTTTTTAGGTTCATTTATTGATAATTGTGAGTTTATTGTCATTTTACTGTTCATAGTTTTTGATCTTCTTCAATTTCTTAGATAAGCCCCTTTAACATTTCATATAATAAGGGCTTGGTGATGATGAACTCTTTTACCTTGACCTTATCTGGGAAGCACTTCATCTGCCCTTCCATTCTAAATGATGGCTTTGATGGATAGAGTAATCTTGGATGTAGTTCCTTGCCTTTCATGACTGAATACTTCTTCCTAGCCCCTTCTTGCCTGTAAGGTTTCTCTAGAGAAATCAGCTGATAGCCTTATGGGCACTCCTTTGTAGGTAACTCTCTCCTTTCCTCTTGCTGCTTTTAAGTTTCTCTCTTTATCTTTAATCTTGCGTAACTTAATGATGATTGCCTTGGTGTGTTCCTCTTTAGGTCCAACTTCTTTGGGACTCTCTGGGCTTCCTGGACTTCCTGAAAATCTATTTCCTTAACAGATTGGGGAAGTTTTCCTTCATTATTTGTTCAAATAAGTTTTCAATTTGTTGTTGTTTTTCTTCTCCTTCTGGCACCCCTATAATTCAGTTATTGGAATGTTCCAAGTTGTCCCAGAGATTCCTAAGTTTCTTTTTTCACTTTTTTGACTTCTTGTTTCTTCGTTCTCTTCTAGTTGGATGTTTATTTCTTCCTTTTGTTCCAAATCATTGATTTAAGTCCTGGTTCCCTTCCTGTCACTGTTGGTTTTCTGAATATTTTGCTTTGTTTCATTTTGAGTATATTTCATTTGTTCTTTCATTTTTTGACCAATCTCAGTTCCGTGAGTATTTTGATTACCAGGGCTTTAAATTCTCCATCAGATAGGTTGGCTATCTCCTCATCACTTAGATCTCTTTCTGAAGTTTTGCTCTGTCCTTTAATTTGGGCTCTATTTCTTTGTTTTGGCACACCTGATAAGATGTAAGAGGAGTGGGGCCTTAGGTATTCACCTGGGCAGGGCAACCCTCCTTGATGCGCTACAGTGCTGCCTGTGGGGGAAGGGCCAGAGAGGGAACAATGTAGCTCCCCTGCTCATCTCTAGCCCCACTTTCCAACAAACTCCCATGTGATACTGGGAGTTTATCCCACTGCAGCATCTACCTTAGTCCACAGTCATCTCTGAGTCTCAGTTTTGGTTCAGCCAGCACCCCCTGCACACTCTGCAACCTCACCATGGATTCTCTCCAACTTCTGCCTTACTGGTCTGGTTGTTTTGGTTGACTGTTTCTTTAATTCCTTGGTTGTCAGAGTCCCATGCAGTTTGATTTTCTGGCACTTCTGGTTGTTTATTGATTTTAGATTGGTTGTTATCCTCCTTTTGGTTGTGTGAGGAAGTGAAGGGTTTCTACCTAGCCTCCATCTTGGCTGGAATCCTACTGTCTTACTCTTGAAAAAATTAAAAATGCCTCAAGCTGGTTGTTAAGCCTACTCAGGCAGTTTTGCAGGTCTTCCTGGCTCCTGCTGGTGTTAGGGGGTTGGGCTCTGTTTTCCTTTTCAATGGTTTGGCAAGGAAGGGGGCTCAGTCTGAGCTACAATAACCATAGGTGCCCAGTTTCCAGCCCACACCCTCAGAATACTGTGTGACCCGCACTGTCTACTCTGTGCAGTTGTGCAGGGCTGGTACCAATAAATGACCTCACTTTGTACCCCTTTGATTAATCCATGAGGTGAACTTAGTGGGAGGAAATCATGCCCACAATCCTCCCTCCTTGTTGGCCAGGCAGTTGCACACGTGAGGTCCTTGCCCAGTGTGCCTCAGTTCCACTTTTGAAAAAAGTCTCTGTGGGCACAACTGGCACTCTGAGCCACTGCTCCACTTTCCACACACTCCAACCATCTGGCAAGTCTATAGTCTATCTCAGTCATGGTAAGTCATGGCCCACCTCTTTTCCCAGCTCCAGGCACCACCACGATCCCCCCACTCTCTGACACTGTCTTGGCCTATGACCACCACCCCAGCTTGGGTGTGCCACCAGGTGTGTGTGTTTCTGCCTTCTCAATCACACTCCCTCAAGCAACTTTACATGTTCAAGTCTCTCCTGGCACAGGTCTAGGATTTCCCTGCCCTGGGAGGGGAGGGAGCCACTAGGGTACTATCACTGACCTGACCTCCATTGTCCCCGCAGCAGTCTGGTTTCTAGCATCACACCTGAGGACTTTCCCCATCCACTTATAAAACTTCCTTACTACTCATTTTGAAGCATCTTCTACTTTGGCTTCCAAACTTCATATTAGTTAAGATTCTATTGGTTGTTCACTTTGTTTTTTAGAAGATCTGCTAAGTGTCCCAGTTGGGTACACAAGCAAGTGGGCTCAGTTTCCACCTACTTTGCCTTCATCTTCTCTCCTTCCCATCAGGACACTGGATTTCTACAGGCCATAGAAGTGAAGCTAGGAATGCATGGAAGTAAGGCCAGAAGGGAGACTAATAGCTAGGTCATAAAGCAGGCAACAAAGGGAGAAATTTAGTGAACTAGCTCTAATGATACAGGGTTAATCTCTGAGTATGGAATATTGGTTTGTATTATTTCACATGAAGAAATGAATCTAGCTGTGGTAGATACAAAGAAAAGATTAATGGAGATAGAAAAGTCAAATAAAAGAAAAGGATTCTGGGCAGGCAATCCACGTGAAGACAGATTCACATAGGAAAATGGCAGGACCAAAATTGAGAATGCTGTGAATGGTGTTGTGTTTGACCGCTGAACTGTTAGCAGTTGGAGAAATCTGTTGAAGCAGGGTGTTATAGTTTCCTTAGGATGACATTCAAAGAAAGTGTTAGCTAAGATTTTCCAGAGAAACAGAACCAGTAAGGAAATGCATGCATGTGTGTGTTGAGAGAATGAGAGAAAGACAGAGAGATTGATCAGTTAATTGATTTTATGGGGAATTAGCTCATACAATTTTGGAGGTGAAAAGTTAGACACAGGAGAGCTGATGGTATAGTTCCAGTTAGAGTCCTAAGTCCTGAGAATCAGGAAACTCAGTAGTGTAAGTTCCAGTCCAAGTCCAAATTTGAAGGAAGAAGACTGATGTCTTAGCTCAAAGACAGAGAAAGAGAAATATTTTCTTGATTTTTTATTCTATTCAGGCCTTCAATATATTGGATGTGTTCATACATTTGGAGAGGCAATATTCTTTACTCAGTCTATAGAGTCAAATGCTAATGTCATTCAGAGACACCCTCATAAAAACACCCAGAAGTGATGTTTGACCCAATATCTCTGAACCCCATGGCTCAGTCAAGTTAACATATAAAATTAACTACTTGGATTATATAAATGGTCTTAATATAGTTACCTTCAGTCTCATTGATTATAAATAAAGGGGTGAACAAGATTTCTAAAACGTCCTTCTGATTTTAACTTTTCTGTTTTTAAACAGAATTTCTAGTCCTTAGAGAAGAATGAAACATTGTATTAAAGTTCTTCTTACCTAGGTATGTCTCAGAAATGATACCTGTGAATCCACAGATGTTAGAAACTAATGATTACACTCAGAATCTAGCTAATACTCTCTACCTATCTGTTTTTTCTTTTGTTTATTTTACTTTGATTTGTTTTATAACCATAAAAGTTTTATAGAACAACTTTAATAGTAGAGCTAAGAGAACATCTCTATCATTAACACTGTTCCAAAAAGTTCCTGGACATTGGGTCTTGATTCTGGGTTGTCGACTCTGTGCTTTCTCAGAGAGTGGAGTGAGTGACATTATGATATTGCAGCAGTCATCTCTTAGGTGAGTTTCTCATTTAGGTTAGTGTACAATAGCAAACTTGCACTCAGGGAAGGTACTTCAAATTGTTACTTTTACTTGAAATCTTGGCATTTTGAAGATGGGTTGAATATGTCTTTTAAGTAGGTGTGCCTGAGATAAATAAAGACAGTATATCCTGGAGGCATAACGTTGGGAGGAGATGACATTTTGAAGTGTGACACATGTGTCTAGTTTGGGGTTAAGGAAAGGAGAGTGTAAGTACAGCACCAAGAGTCCTTGGTTCAAAGACTTCTGGCTGGAGGGATTAGATGGAGAAGATGAGGAGAATCAGTGTCTTCTCAGGTTGGTACAATTATCATTACTCTAATTGTAATGCCCTCCCTCCTTTTTTTCATCTCATGACTTAGAGCATCCCCTGAAATGCCAGACTCCACTGTCTAGTCTTTCTTGACTTACCTCTCTGTCTGCCCTAGTCTAGATCATGGACACTACCTTTGTCTGCCTGCTGTCCCTCTGTCATGGTGTTCACCATATTTATTATATTTGTTTTTTATTTTTCTCTTGAACACAATGGCTGACACATGAGAGATGATAAATTAATTTATCCTGAAGTCATTTTATTGTGGACTTGTATTTTTTATTTTGTTGTTGTTGGTCAAGTACAGTTGTCTCCACTTTATCCCCACCACTCTCCCCTGCCCCACCCATCCCTACCTCCCACCCTTCATCCTACCTGCTTTGGATTTCTCTATGTGTCCTTGATACATGTTCCTTGATGACCTTTCCCTTATTTTCCCCCATTATCCCTCTCCTGCCTCCCCTCTGGTTACTGCCAGATTGTTCTTTATCTCAATGTCTCTGGTTATATTTCACTTGCTTGTTTGTTTTGTTGATTAGTTTCCACTTACAGGTGAGATCATATGGTATTTGTCTTTCACTGCCTGTCATATTTTACTTAGAATAATGCTCTGCAGACCCATCCATGCTGTCAGGATGGGTAGGAGCTCCTTCTTTCTTTTGGCTGCATTATATTCCATTGTGTAAATGTACTATTTGATCCACTCATTTACTGATGGGCACTTAGGTTGCTTTCAACACTTGGCTATTGTAAATAAGACCAAATAATGACTATACAATACCTTTTAAGTGTTCAAGTGAAAGGAAGAATCAGCCATCTCTCACCTCAATTATCTTCAGAAATTAAAATCATTCCAGGGCAGAAAATATGAAGTTTAGTGGAGAATGAGTATTGAAAGCCAATATAAGCCAAAACCTAGGCCTCTCTTTCTAGGTGGCAAAGTCATGAATGCAAAGAAAAAGTTATTGGAGTAAATTAAAAGTGCTACTCTAGTGAACACATTAATAATAAGAAAGCAAAATAGCCTTATTGCTGATATGGAGAAAGTTTTAGTGGCCTGGTTAGAAGACTGAACCAATCACAATATTTCCTTAAGCCAAGGCCAAATTCAGAGCAAGGTCCTAACTCTTTCCAGTTCTGTGAAGGCGAAACAAAAGTAAAATAGAGCTAATGATAGAACCTAGTTTCCAGGGTTGTTTTGAAAATTAACTGACTTCATTATATGTCAAGCATTTAGAACAGTTCCTGGCACATGGTAAGCACTTGCTAAAAGTGCTTAACTGACTTGCTAAAAGACTGAGTAATAAGAATAAAAACTGGGCCATAACAAAAAGTTACTATAGTCATAATTCTATATTCATAATCAGGATGATATTAACATAGACCTGCATTTGGCTTTGAAAATAACCAAAGAATTTATCATTTAAAAGCTAGGTGAACATAACTACCACACTAACCAAATACTTGAAACCTTTGGAAGTGAAGTTCAAATGGTTCATCCATTTGGATTTGGATGGCATAAGCTTTAGGAACTGCTGTATCAGATGTAAATACAGTTAAAGGGTGAATGACACATAATTGGAAAATATGGTGAAAGATACGTTTATTAGAATAAGGTACTGAATTCTGCCACTAGGTGGCAATGCATTACAACCTTACAACTTAAAGTACACACACATTACTGAAGATTTATTTATTTTTTTTATTGTTGTTCAATTACAGTTGTCCCCATTTTCTCCATTACTCTCCCCTCTGTACCCTCATCAACTCCCTCCCCTTCATTTTTCAAGATGAGAACATCTTACAGGTTTATGGTCATCAGGAGAATTTACTACTAAGCTATATACTGATGTAATAGAATCTAATATATGCTGCACAATGAAATAATGAGATGTTATTTAGTGTCAGGATTCTATTACTTCAATGAGTATGATGATATTTCCTTTCATATGATTTCTCACTCTTTAAACATACAGTGGTACCTCACTACTCATTGGTAATTCATTCCAGAACTTCTGAGGAGTGCCAAAACTGATGGGTACCATTGTTATGACTCACAAGTTCTGGCAAGTGCGATGAGTCCTGAGCAAGTGCTGAGTGCTGAAACATTTTTTTTCATCAAAATGTCAAGTTCAGGGCTTGATGAGTTCTGAACCTGATGAGTACAGAGGTATGAATATATCAGATGAGTGTATAAGGAACTCCTAATAAAGTCTACAGATGTTAAAATCTATAGAATCAAGGACATGGAAATAAAGAACAAACAACAGTAATGAGAGACATTGAAATAAAGAACAGTTGATAGTAATCAGAGAGGAGGAGGGAGAAGGATATTAGGGGATATGGGGGGGGATCAAGGAACATGTGTGAAGGACACATGGACAAAACCAAAGGGGATGGGTTCAAGGGTGGGAATTAGGGTTGGCTGGGGCAAGGGTTGTGGTAAGTTGAAAATGGAGACAAATGTACTTGAAAAACAACAACAAAAAAGGGTTCCAGCCAAGATGGAGGTGTAGGTAGAAATGCTTTGCTTCCTTACAAAACCAAAAGTAAGATAATAACCAATTTAAAAACAATAAACAACCACAAATGCCAAGAAAACAAACTACATTGAACTCCGACAACAAAGAAGTTAAAAAAATATTCATCAAGGAGAGAAGATGACGGTGAGACAGGTGGGAGTGGAGTTAACTTCCCCCTGCACCTGGGTGAAACACCTACCAATTCTACTGAGAAACAAAGCGAATAGCCAAAAGCAGTCCAGCGTTTAGGAAGATAGGAGACCAAAAAGTACAGAGGACACTGAGAAAACAGAAGTTAAGGGGATTGCTTCAGGACAAAAAGGTCCCTGGGGCTAACACAGGAACCAGGGCGGCTGCAGCCCCAGCCCCGCCCCTGCCGGGCCTGCCACATGACTCCTGGGAGAGAGCGGGGTTAACGGCCCCCTCCCCTGCCAAACAAGGCCTGAGCAACACTGTGAGAGACCTGGTTGCTTGAAGTCGCAGGGAGGGGAATAAGGATGAAGTGGAAAACCCAGGGAGACCATGGGAGCTGGCTGAGGAGAGTTGAAAGTTGGGCTGCGTGCAATCCTGACCCAACAGCCCCCAGCCTAGCTGGAGAGGTGGGCTATGTGAGAGGACAGGCCCTTCCTTGTAAGGAGGGAGCCACAGGATTGAGCAGGAGGATTTTTCGCAAAAAGAAAAAGACCCTCTGGGGCACTTTGGGGAATTCCCCTGCAGCAAGAGCTCCAATCTCCTCTCCACCCTGCCACCCATGGGGGACTGTGCCCACTTCATCTTCGAGGGAGCTGAGACTACAGGCATCACTGAGGGGAGGGTGCCCAGTGACCGGGAGTGTGCCCAGCAAACGGGGAGTGCCCACACCTCATCTCGGAGGGAGCTGAGACCACAGGCACCAGGGAGAGTGCAAATCAAGGAAGGCTCTGCACACACACCCATAGCCTGGAGAAGGCCTACCATAAAAAAAGAGTGGGTAGAACCTGGGAACACCAGGATTCCTCCTGGAAGAGGAAACCCACCAACAAAGGAAATACCAAGAGATAAGGAGAGAAGAAGGTGAAGGAGGTAGGGGAAGCCACACGAAGTCAACCCAGGACCTATCTGAAAATACAAATAAATAGTGAAGAAATTACTAAGAACAAACAACTGAACAAGAGCAAGAGAAAAGCCTCAAAACCTTGTACACATGGAAGAACCAGCTCCAACACAACCTGCCCACACCTGCACAACAGAAGACAAGAGGTGGTGGACAGAGTGACCCTCAGATAACCAGCTGGTGGGAAAGACCCACCAAAGAAAGACCCAACAAGAACCAAAAACCAAAGACATACACAGAGCCAACATAAACCACAGCCCAAGATCAGTAAGATCGGGAGATCAAGGAGACTGTACACTAACTCTCACAAGTATTCTACCACAGAAGTTTACACCAAGAACCCAGGGGGTCAGAACAGAGCAACTTAAGAAACAGAGGCTAACAAGAAGAGTCTCACAAACAATGGGAAGACAAAGAAACAATCCACAAATGAAAGGAAAGGGGAAAGTCTCAGAAACAATGCTAAATGAAAAAGAGGCAAGTCAACTATCAGATACTGAGTCCAAGGAACTGGTTATGAGGAAGCTTAATGAATTCACACAGAATTACCAAAAACTACAGGGAAACTACAATGAACTCACTGCAAACTATGTCAACATGAAAAAGGAAATAGAAACTATCAACAAGGGCCAAAAGGAAATGAAGAATACAATTTCAGAACTGAAGAACACAGTAGAAGGAATCAAAAGCAGGCTTGATGAAGCAGAGGACCAGATCAGCGAACTGGATGACAAGGTAGAAAAAAAACACCCAGGAAGGGCAAGAAAAGGAAAAGAGGCTCAGAAAGAATGAAGAGCTGTTAAGGGAAATGCAGGACAACATGAAATGCAATAATATCCATATAATAGGTATACCAGAAGGAGAAGAGGAAGAGCAAGGGATAGAAAACCTGTTTGAAAAAGTAATGATGAAAATTTCCCTAATTTGATGAGAGAAAAAGTCACACAAATCCAGGAGTCACAGAGAGTCCCAAGCAAGAGGAACTGAAAGAGGCCCACTGCAAGACACATCATAATTTTTTTTTCCCACCTCCCTCCCCCCCCACAATCGCCCCCCCCTGATTTTGTCCATGTGTCCTTTATAATAGTTCCTGCAATCCCCTCTCCTCACTGTCCCCACCTCACTCCCCCCTGGCCACTGCTAGACAGTTCCCCCCCTCAACGTCTCTGGTTATATTTTGTTTGCTTTTTTCTTCTGTTGATTATGTTGCAGTTAAAGGTGACATCATATGGTTTTTGTCCCTCACCGCCTGGCTTATTTCACTTAGCATAATGCTCTCCAGTTCCATCCATGCTGTTGCAAAGGGTATAAGCTCCTACTTTCTCTCTGCTGTGGAGAATTCCACTGTGTAAACGCACCATAATTTTTTGATCCACCCATTTGCTGATGGGCACTTAGGTTGCTTCCAGTACTTGGCTATTGTAAATTGTGCTGCTATGAACATTGGGGTGCACAGGCTCTTTTGGATTGGTGTTTCGGGGTTCTTAGGGTATAATCCCAGCAGCGGAATTGCTGGGTCAAAGGGCAGTTCCATTTTTAGTTTTCTGAGGAAATTCCATACTGTTTCCCAAAGTAGCCTCACCAGTCTGCATTCCCACCAACAGTGCACTAGGGTTCCCTTTTCTCTTCATCCTCTCCAACATTTGTTTGTGGATTTGTTTATGCTGGCCACTCTGACTGGTGTGAGATGGTACCTCATTGTGGTTTTAATTTGCATCTCTCTGATGGCTAGTGATGCTGAGCATCTTTTCATATGTCTCTGGGCCCTCTGTATGTCTTCCTTGGAGAAGTGTCTGTTCAAGTCCTTTGCCCATTTTTTAATTGGGTTGTTTGTCTTCCTGGAGTGGAGTCATGTGAGTTCTTTATATATTTTGGAGATCAGGCCCTTGTCTGAGGTTTCATTGGCAAATATGTTTTCCCATACTGTTGGTTCTCTTTGTAATTTGGTGCTGTTTTCTTTAGCCATGCAGAAGCTTTTTATTTTGATGAGGTCCCATTTGTTTATTCTTTCCTTTATGTCCCTTATTTTAGGGGACATGTCTGTGAGGATGTTGCTGCGTGGAATGTCTGAGATTTTCCTGCCAATGTTTTCCTCAAGGACTTTTATGGTGTTACAACTTATATTTAAGTCTTTTATCCATCTTGAGTTTATTTTTGTGTGTGGCGTAAGTTGGTGATCAAGTTTCATATTTTTGCACGTAGCTGTCCAGATCTCCGAACACCATCTGTTGAAGAGGCTGTTTTTGCTCCATTTTATGCTCCTGCCTCCTTTGTCAAATATTAATTGACTGTAAAGACTTGCGTTTATTTCTGGGCTCTCTATTTTGTTCCATTGGTCTATGTGCCTGTTTTTATGCCAGTACCAGGCTGTTTTGATTACAGTGGCCTTGTAATACAGTTTGATATCAGGTATTGTGATCCCTCCTACTTTGTTCTTCTTTCCCAAAATTGCTGCAGCTATACAGGGTCACTTATGGTTCCATATAAATTTCTGAAGTGTTTGTTCCATATCTGTGAAATATGTCATGGGTACTTTAATAGGGATTGTGTTCAATCTATAAATTCCTTTAGGTAGTATGGGCATTCTGATGATGTTAATTCTTCCAATGCATGAGCATGGTACATGCTTCCATTTGTTTGTGTCTTCCTTGATTTCTTTCTTCAAGGTTGTGTAGTTTTCTGAGTACAGGTCTTTTACCTCCTTGGATAGGTTTATTCCTAGGTACTTTATTTTTCTTGTTGCTATATCAAATGGGATTTTTTCCTGATTTCTCTTTCTGCAGTTTCGTTGTTGGTGTACAGGAATGCCTTTGGTTTCTGAGTATTGACTTTGTATCCAGCTGTTTTGCCAAATTCTGTATCCAGCTGTTTTGCCAAATTCATTTATTAGGTCAAGTAGTTTTTGGTGGAGTCTACAGGATTTTCCATGTACACTATCATGTCATCTGCAAACAGTGACAGTTTCATTTCCTCCTTTCCAATTTGGATGCCTTTTATTGCTTTTTCTTGTCTGATTGCTGTGGCTAGGACTTCCAATACTATGTGGAATAGGAGTGGTGAGAGAGGGCATCCTTGTCTTGTTCTTGATCTTAGTGGGAAAGCTCTAAGTTTTTGTCCATTGAGTATGATGTTGGCTGTAGGTCTCTCATATATGGCCTTTATTATGTTGAGGAATGCTCCCTCTATTCCCACTTTGCTGAGTGTTTTTATCAGAAATGGGTGCTGTACCTTATCAAATGCTTTTTCTGCATCTATTGATATGATCATGTGATTTTTGTCTTTGCTGTTGTTGATGTGATGTATGATGTTTATTGATTTGCGAATATTGTACCATCCTTGCATCCCTGGGATGAATCCCACTTGGTCATGGTGGATGATCTTTTTAATGTATTGCTGGATGCAGTTTGCCAATATTTTGTTGAGAATTTTAGCGTCTATGTTAATCAGAGACATTGGCCTGAAGTTTTCTTTCTTCGTTGTGTCTTTGTCTGGTTTTGGGATTAGGATGATGCTGGCTTCATAAAAAGAGTTTGGGAGTCTTCCGTCAGTTTGAATTTTTTCGAATAGTCTGTGGAGGATAGGGGTTAGCTCTTCCTTAAATGCTTTGTAGAATTCTCCTGTAAAACCATCTGGTCCAGGGCTTTTGTGTGTTGGGAGTTTTTTGATGACTGCTTCAATTTCGTGTGCTGTTATTGGTCTGTTCAGGTTTTCTGCTTCTTCTTCATTCAGTTTGGGAAGATTATATTTTTCTAGAAATGTGTCCATTTCACCTAGGTTTTCAAATTTCTTGGCATACAGTTCTTTGTAGTAATTTCTTACAATCCTTTGTATTTCTGTGGTATCAGTTGTAATCTCTCCTCTTTCATTTCTAATTGTGTTTATTTCGATCCTCTGTCTTTTCTTCTTGATGAGCCTACTTAAAGGCTTGTCAATTTTGTTTATCTTTTCAATGAACCCGCTCCTGGATTCATTGATCCTTAGAATTGTGCTTTTAGTCTCTATGTCATTTAGTTCTGCTCTGATCTTGGTTATTTCCTTCCTTCTGCTTACTCTGGGCTGTGTTTGTTGTTGTTCTCCAGTTCTTGTAGGCGTAGGGTTAGGTTGTTTGTTTGAACTGTTTCTGTCTTCTTAAGGTAGGACTGTATCGCTATGAACTTCCCTCTCAGGACTGCCTTTGCTGTGTCCCATAGGTTTTGGGTTGTTGTGAGTTCATTTTCATTTGTTTCCAGAAAGTTTTTGATTTCTTCCCTAATCTTGTTCTTGACCCATTCATTGTTTAATAGCATGCTATTCAGTCTCCATGATTTTGAGTGTTTTGGGTTTTGTCCTTTGGGGTAGGTTTCTAGTTTCAGCCCCTTGTGGTCAGAGAAAATGCTTGATATGATTTCAATTTTCTTGAATTTGTTGAGGCTTGCTTTGCATCCTATCATGTGGTCTATCTTTGAGAAAGTTCCATGGACACTTGAAAAGAATGTGTCTTTTGCTTCTTTGGGATGAAAAGCTCTATATATATCAGTTAAGTCCATTTCCTCTAGGGTATTGTTAAGTGACACAATATCCTTGTTGATATTTTGTCTGGAAGACCTGTCCATTTTTGATAGTGGGGTGTTAAAGTCCCCTACTATAATTGTGTTGCTGTCAATATCTTGCTTGAAGTCCTCCAAGATTTTCTTAATGTATTTGGGTGCTCCTATATTGAGTGCATATATATTTACAATGTTTATGTCTTCTTGGTGGATTCTTCCTTTGAGTATTATGAAGTGACCTTCTGGGTCTCTCTTTATGGCCCTTCTTTGGAAGTCTATTTTGTCAGATATGAGTATTGCTACCCCTGCTTTTTTTCCCTGTCCGTTTGCTTGGACAATTTGTTTCCAGCCCTTCACTTTCAGTCTGTGTAAGTCTTTTGTCCTGAGATGGGTCTCTTGTAGGCAGCATATGTGTGGGTCATGTTTTCTTATCCATTCAGCTATTCTATGTCTTTTGATTGGGGCATTTAATCCATTTACGTTTACGGTTATTATCGATAGGTAGTTATTCATTGCCATTATTTCCTACCTGTGTTCCTCTGTCTTTCTCTTTTCCTTCCTTTCCTTAAAGCAGTCCCTTTAGCATCTCTTGCAGAGCTGGTTTGGTGGAGCTGTATTCTTTTAGACTTCTTTTGTCTGGGAAACTCTTTATTTGGTCTTCTATCTTGATTGAGAGCCTTGCTGGGTAAAGTAGTCTTGGTTGCAGGCCTCTGGTTCTCATTACTTGGAATATTTTTTGCCATTCTCTTCTGGCTTGGAGCGTTTCCATTGAGAAGTCAGTTGCTAACCTTATTGGGGCTCCCTTGTATGTTCCTTCCTTTTTCTCCCTTGCTGCCTTTAAGATCCTCTCTTTGTCTTGGAAATTTGCCATTTTAATTATGATGTGTCTTGCAGTGGGTCTCTTTGGGTTCCTCTTGCTTGGGACTCTCTGTGATTCCTGGATTTGGGTGACTTTTTCTCTCCTCAGATTAGGGAAATTTTCCATCATTCCTTTTTCAAACAGGTTTTCTATCCCTTGCTGTTCTTCTTCTCCTTCTGGTATTCCTATTATACGGATGTTGTTACGTTTCATGTTGTGCTGCATTTCCCTTATTGCCTCTTCATTCTTTCTGAGCCTCTTTTCCTTTTCTTGCTCTTTCTGGGTGTTTTTTTCTACTTTGTCCTCCAGCTTGCTGATCCGATCCTCTGCTTCATCAAGTCTGCTTTTTATTCCTTCTACTGTGTTCTTCACTTCAGAAATTGTATTCTTCATTTCCTCTTGGCTCTTGCTGATATTTTCTATTTCCTTTTTCATGTTGATATAGTTTGCAGTGAGTTCATTGTAGTTTCCTTGTAGTTTCTGGTAGTTCTCTTTGAGCTCAGAGAGCTCAGTGAGCTTCCTGATGACCATTGCTTTGAACTCAGTATCTGATAGTTGACTTGCCTCTTTTTAAGTTAGCATTGTTTCTGAGACTTCCTCCTTTCCTTTCATTTGGGAATTGTTTCTTTGTCTTCCCATTGTTTGTGGGGCTCTTCTTGTTGGCCTCTGCTTCTTAAATTGCTCTATTCTGACTCCCTGGGTTTATGATATGAACTTCTATGGTAGAATGCCAATGGGATTCGGTGGTGCTGTCTCCTTAATCTCCTATGCTCACTGGTCTTGAGCTGACGTTTATGGGTTTAACACGGTCTAACTCTAGTCTTTTCAGCACTCCAGGTTTTGTTGTCTCACCTGTGGGAAAAAGAGAAAGGGGGGAAGAAAGAAAAACAAACAAACAAAACAAAACAAAGATGGGAAGGAGGGAAAAAGGAAATAGAAAAGGAGGAAAGGAAGGAAGGAGGGAAGAAGGAATAAAGAAAGATTGGAGGCAAGATAAGAAGGAATTTTAACAAAAATTAAAACATAGAAATAGATAAAAGAAGGCAGGAAGAAGACATAAAAATGGTAAACGATGGGAGGAAGAAGGAATGAAGAAAAAAAAAGAGAGAGAGAGAGGAAGAAGGAATTCAGGGGGAAAGGAGGAATGGAAAAAAAAAAATCTTCTGGCTTTAAACCGGTCAGGTTAGTTCTGCTGGTGTCCTGTCTGTGCAACGGGAGGGGGTGGTTGGAAGGATTGGTTTCACATTTCTCCCTTCCTGGGCCACACTCTTCGCTGTTGTTCAGCCTGCAGTCTCTCCTAGCACTGCAGCTCCCCTCTGCTGGGTGTTCTGCCTTTGTCCTAGAGAGCTAGTAGGCCCTGCAGGGTGCGCAAGTGTTAGGTAGGCGTTGTAGGTGTGGTCCCTGGCAGGCAATCAGGCCGTTGATCAGCCAATCCAGCAGCTTTGTTCTTGGGATGCGCCAGCGGCGGCTCCAGCCGCTTTGGCTTGGGTCGTGTGCGCAAGCAGTAGGGGGATCCAGCCGCCTGGGCTTGGGACGCGCGCAGGTGGCGGATTCAGCCGCCTTGGGTTTAGGAAGCTCGCAAGTGGCCCTGTGCTTGGGAGGCCGATCCAGCCGCCCTGGGCTTGAGTCTCTCGGGCGGGCGGGGCCGCCCTGGGACTGAGTCACACGGCACTTGGTTCCGAGGTTTTGGGCCTGTGGGTGGAGCAGCTAGCCTCTGCTCCAGATGCTCTCGGAGGTTTCAGGTGTGGGCGCCCCTCTGGGGTTTCAGGTATGGGCCCCATTCGCTAATCTGTGCCCGCGCAACCAGGCCTCAGGTGAGCGCCGAGGCTCCGGTGCTGTTTATCCCGCGCTCACAGTCCAGGGGCGGAGAGGGGAGGGGCGCCAGGGGCCGTGGCTGCTGCCGTGAGTTCTCTAACTAGCCCCTGAGTGTCTCTATTTTCTTTTTCTTTTTAAGAAATTCCTCCTTTTCAAGCCCCCCTGGTCCAATCAAGCACCTGGCTGCTCACAGCTCAGCCTGGCCCTCTCCCAAGACTCCTGCAGCAGCCCCTGCACCTGGGCTGGCGCTTCTGCCGCCCTTGTACCACGCAGTCCCGGGTCCCGGGGACCTTATTGTCCTTAAGCACTCTTCTTACCGTCAGATCTTTCAATGTCCTCTATCTTTGGTCTCTGATCTTCATATATGCTGGAATACTGTTGGCTGTTCGCTCTGCTCCTCAGATCAGCTAGCTATTTACCTGGCGTTGAGGGGAAGTGGACTCTGCTCCCACCTATGTTGCCGCCATCTTCCACCCATATCTCATTTAGCTTTTTTATTGGGCAATCTTCCATTCCTTTTGATTGCAGGCTCTTTCTTTGTCTCCCCATTTTAGGAGACCCTTTTTGTTTGTTTCTGCAAATCCCAATGCTCTGCTTTGCCTACTATCTTTGTATCGTTAACTTCTGTGGTAGGTTTTCTGTGGTAGTCAGTGTTGCAGTCTCCTTGACCTCCTTGTCTGGATGCTCTAGTTTGTCCTTTCTTTTGCTGTGTGGGCTCTCTTGTACATGGGGTTTACCTATTAGTGGCTCTTTTGTTGGAGGGTTCTCCCCTCCTGAGGGTGTACTGATATTCACAACTCCCACATTGTTTTTAATGTGATTAGAAGGGTGGTGGTGAAATGGAGTAAGTCAGTGAGAAAGTATTCTTTGCGATTTAAAGTACTAACAAGTAGAGGACAGACAGGAGGTCCTTAGGAGAAGTACAGTAATAACCATGATATTTCACCCACTTAACCTTGTTTTATAAAAGATGGAAAAGAGATAAGACTCTTGTTAGAAGGGAAAAAGAGTTGACTTTAGAAAGCAGAGCACTTATGAATGGTTAGATGGAAAAGAAATAGTGAGAGTAAGGGATAGAAACTTAGGATAGCGTGGGGGAAAATAAAGTTAACCACAACAGTAAAGCTCAGGAAGATGGCAAAGTGTATTAAGACCTGGGAAGTGTGCTGTGTGGGATTTGGCATAACAACAGTATGGTAAGTAATGTATAATCTGAATAAAAAGAATAAGAAGTAAAATCAATATAGTGTGTTATTTCTAATACAATGAATCGAAAGAGGAAGACTTAAAATGCAATGTGAAAGGGAGAATAAAGAAAACAAATTGAACAATAAAAACAAGCAAAAATACTAAATAAACAGAATGAAGAGAAATAAAAAAGATCATGCAAGTTCTGATGAAGAGCAAAGTAAAACTTGTCTCACCTTATAACTTCTTTCTGGATCTGCCTCCAGTTTTCTCACAACTCCAGGTCTTAATGTCTTACTCTTAAAAAAAAAAAAAGTCTCCTACTGATTTTAAACCCACCTAAATGATTTTTCATGTCTTCCTGGATACTGCAGGCAGAGGGGGGCTTGGCTCCATTTTTTTCCCTTTTCTGTGGTTCTGGAAGGATGAGGGCTCAGTCTGGGCTGTAATAATCACAGTTGCCCAGTTTCCCACCCATGCCCTCAGAGCACTGTGCGGTCAGCAGTGTCCACTCTGCACATTTGTTCCAGGCTGGCACTGATAATCCGCCTTGTTTTTCAACCCTTTGATCAGTCCATGTGGTACACTGAGAGAGAACAAATTGTGCCCACCCTCCTCCCTCTTTGTTGACCTGGCTGCCGCAGGGATGAGATCCCTGCCCAGTGCTCAGTTCCCCTTGGGTGCTGCTGCTGCTCCTGACCAGAGCCCAGAGCCATACTGCCCAACTTTCTGACCAGTCCAGAGTCTCTCTGGGTCATGGCAAGTCAAAGCCCATCTCTTCTCCCAGCTCCAGGTGTCACCCAGCTCCCCAGTTTCTCTGGTACTGTCCCAGCTGGCAACCATTGACCCAGCCTGGGTACACTGCTGGCTGTGTCACTTACAACCTTTTGACCTCCCCAGAGACTTTACATGTCCAGGTCTCTCCTGGCATGAGCCTCAGACTTCCCCACTCTGGGAGGGGAGGGAGCCACTAGGTTGTTATCACAGACCTGGCTGTCCTCCAATGCTCCCACAGCAGCCTCAGTCTCTGGCACAAGGCCCAGGGACCTTGCCATGGGCCTAAAAAATTTCCTTACCACCCGTTTTGAAGTGTCCAGTGTACACTTTGGCTTCCAAACTTCTTATCAGCTGGGATTCTGGTGGCTGTTCACTCTGTTTTTTGGAAGATTGACTAGGTGTCCCAGTTGGGTGCACAAGCAAGTGGGCTCAGCTCCTTTCTACCCCTTATTGATTATATTAACTGATCTTTTCTAAGTGCAATTTTATTACAGAATTGATATAATTATTATATAATTTTAATGTTTTCTTTATTTTAAAATTTGTATTATATAAATTCTTTCCTATGTCAACGTAAGAAATATTTAAACCTGTAAGAATTTTTTATGAGTTTATTTGAGTCAAACTGGTGACAATTGTTGGGAAGTAAAAGCTCAACAGACTGAAAGAATGCTTCAGAAAAATGGCAGCTTTTCATCTTATTTTATGCATTACAATCAAAAGAGAAGACATAAGTAAGTTACACAAAACCCATTGGTGATAGATTAGGGAGGCAAGAAAAAGCAAATAGGGAAACCTCTGGGATTTCACAAAAAGTAAAATGATAAACACATACTTCTTTTACATAGGTGGATACATGATAGTTAACCATCAACAATTAACGAGATAACCATAACAATGAGGAATTTGTGTTTCTGCTCTGGTGTCCTTGCGCTTTGAGGGGTCTGGAGAAAAGGAAATCTGAAATTCCAAAGGTATGTTTATCATAGATACAAAAAGACAATAGACAGTCTAAATAAAGGTAAAGATTGACTATTGTCAGTAAAGACTCTAGCCTAGGACATGACTGCCTGCCATGATCTGCTTTTAGTTAAAAAGTTTTAATTTCAGATCATTCTTTGTGGTTACTTTAGGTCTCTGAGTTAATAAGGCTGCCATACAAGTATCCCCTGAGCTAGTAAGATTAAGTATGTGGCCCCTTTCCATCCACCTAATCCCTTTTTGGCATAAACCAATCCAAAAGATGCATTGATGACCAACCTTTTGATTGGGTAATGAGGTAGTCTCCGTGTCAGCAATCATCTTCTTGAGCAGAGTGGACTGCTAAGGATGGGGCAAGAGCATAATCTTGGATGAAAGTAAAGGCCTAATATTTTCTCAAAAGTGAAAATTACGTAAGTGGGAGACAGTCAGGTCCTGTGGGACTTTATTTAAAAAAAACACTCTGGATTATTTCTAATTTACAAGCTATCATGATCCAAATAGTGTTCCCTATCTCACTTTTCTCTATTTTGCATCTAGTATAACATTTACTTATAGTTTGAGGGCACAACATACACCTTTTCAGTTATCATAATCTGACCCATGAGATAGATTTTTATTTCTATGGCTCATCTAATTCCCATTGGGAGCACTCAGGTGTTGTTATTAATCTCTTTCTTCTAGTTGTGAAAGTGGAAATTGTAACCTTAAGGTTTAATTGGGACAGAAAATTTTAAGTACACAATGGTATAAATTATAATTACCATATAAAATCCCAGAGGCCAGGAGGACAATAAGAATTTTACAATTAAATTTCCTGTGCCTCAGCAACAGTTACAGAGGGTCATGTTTTATAGTCATTTCAGCTTTTATTTGAATTAATATAGTTAGTAGGGGGTTTTTTGAGTTAGAAGGTAAGCACATTCAGGGCAAACTATTTTCTTTTAACTTATCCTAAAAATATACACAGCTCTTTCCTTTCTTTTACAACCACATTTCTTTTAAATTACAAAACAGAAACCATAAAAAGTACATTATTAGAGACTCAAAAGTTATATACATTCAGCAACTAACAGTTGGGCCATATAAACAAGGTTTGAGAAAAGTCTAAATAACAAGTGTAATTATTATTATTAATATTAGTAGAGAGGTAAAGACAATCAAACAAATAAAGTTCAACATCAATTTATCAGTACACAGGCCTTGTGTATGTCTTGGCATCTCTGCTGTAGGTGTGGATGAGTGTCAGAGATAAGGGCAGATGCTCATTTGTGTTTAGGCACCTGATAAGGTCCCCTCCAACAATGTTGGAGACTCTCTAATTAATGTATTTTCCAATGGGCAAAAATCTCCTGGTTTTAAGTCATGCCCTTTGAAGTCTTCATCTACTGGGAATGCACTGTGAAATGTTAGTGTAACTGAATGAAGAATGAAATTCATCTGCCCACCACCACAAAAGGCAAATTCTAGAGGCAGAAGCTGCTGATAAAGGAAAGAGATTTTCATTTGGTTGTTGAACAGTCTGAGAGAATGAGGGACTCCCCATCTCAAAGGTCATCTTCTCTGCAATTTCCAGACAAAGCTCTGCCATCATCTGCAAGACCAGAACTAAAGCCAGTGCCCAGAGTTCCTGCTCAATTTTAAAGTACTGTCCTTTAAAGCCTGCAGGCAACTGCTAAGTGGTCATCCAGGTAGCTTAGCTTGTTCCCAGATGCTGTCTGGCTTCCCAATACCTCCTGCAGACTGTGTGTGATGATATGGCAATGGCCACGTGGCTGCTAGGGCTTCAGAGTAATGTGCTCCTGGAAGGAAGAGCACACAAGTACATAGACAGATGCTTCACCAGGTGAGAGAGTGAGAGAGAGAGAAGAGGAGACAAGATGAAAGGAGAAGAGGAAAGAAGGGAGAAAGGGAGAGAAACTCCTTTGTGGAGGCTATGGACCATGTGACTGCTAAGGTCACATGGCCCTTGGAAAGGACAAGCCAGTGCACCATCCAAGCGCAGGTCCCAACCAGTGAACAATGAGCAAGAGAATGATTCTTTCTTCCTCTGGGACTATATTTGTTTGGAGTTTTGGACAGGCCACATGCTTTCACTGAATGACCAATTAATTTCCCAAACTTTTGTGTGTTTTGGGTAGGTCCACCTCCCAACCAATCCCTTCTTTCTCCAGGGTATACCCATAAGTTTCTTTAGTCCATCCTCTCCCTTGCCAAAATTTTAACTTTTATTGTGCATTTGCCTGCCTTCTCCTAGCCTCACCCTTTATCTGTTATAAGAAAGGGGTAAGAGGGCTTTTTCCACTATCCAATTATCTTGCTAGGCTTGCATGTGCTCAGTGTAAGAACCTCTTCCTGCTGCCTTCTAGGCTGGGGGCATGAAGACTCTCTGGTGCTTTGTCAATTCCATGCCTTCCATGTCCTAATCACCACATGCAGCAAGTTGCCCTCACTCAGGCCCCACTGACAGTCAGTGATCAAAACAAAGGCCTAAGTAAAAAGACCCTGGAAACCCACCTCGGCCTCTAAGGTAGCAATGGGAATGGTCTCAGTGCAAGGGACACGATATCTGCAACCAGGAGCATGATCTCCACACCAGGAGTAGAGCATCTGTAAGGCATAGGCTAGGTTAGTTGGTCAACATGGCTTCACAACCCACAGAAGTACATTCTGGTGCTGCAAACTCAATGTTCTCATCATGGTCCCATATAGTTTGTGAGGCATTATTTCACTGAACACCATACCCTCTCAGTACTCGAACCTCTGACCTGCATCTCTGAGGAGCATGGCTCCATGCACAAGCAGCTCTCATGTCCCATTTCCATAGTCTAGCTTAACATCCCCCAGGGGGCCCTCCTGTTCTCAGCCCTCAGCCTGCTCCCAGCAGTCTGGACTGTCCAGATAGGCTGTCTACCAGTATCAAAACTAATTTATTGGTCCCTATAAGTTGGTTAATGAGTACTTGATAAATAATGCAAGTTGTCTTCTTTCACTAAAGTGGATTTATATATTCCTTCATCAAATTCATAGCTTGACTGGTGAATATTTTATAAGAAAAAAGACTGTATATACCAAAAGAAGTAGGTTTCAAGTTGAGGATTAGTTTAGGGAGGGCTTTTGGCCAAGAAAGATGAAAAGCTTCTGAAAGATTAGTTAGTTGAGTTTTAATTTTACCATTTGTATGATAGGTACAAGCAAAATATTGTAGAATAGGCCAAATGTTACAAATGAATTACATTATTTGCCCTACAAAATGAGTTTTTTAGGAATAGTAATTCAGAGGAAATTCCCCAATTGGGAATTTTTAAAAGTAATTTACCTACCATTGAAACTGTTGCTTTATTTCAAGGGAATGCCTCAACTCATACAAATCATAATTAAAAAATTTATATTATTGAGATGGTGGGATTTGGATAAAATATAATTATCATACCTCAAATTACTGTAAAGGAAGTGGAAAGGTCTCTGGGGCACATGGAATGATTTAGGGCTATATTTTGGACACACAATATTTCTATATACTTTTTGAGCTACAGTAGTAGTACTAAGCTTTTACTCAATGAAAATCACCTTTTAGGATTCCAATATTTTAGCTCATGTACATGTTAAATTATAAGTAATTAAGCCCATATAGGTAAGGCTGATTTCTGATTGAGTCTTAGCCATATCTGTTTGCCTACAACAAAGGTTCCCCTTTTCCCTTTTTGTTGCCATATCCAAAAGATAGTCTTTTATTGGTTTAATAGAAAACAAAGAGTATTTTCAGGTCTGAATAATTTGGCTGCCTAATGATGCCTGTTTAGCTGCAGCATTAGCTAAATAATTTCCTTTTTCTTCCAGTGTCCACTTTAGAAAATCTTGGAATTTTGGTAATTGCCAATTGTTTCAATTTCTGTATAACACCAGATAATTTTGCAATCTATTTTTCATTCTTTGTTGCCAACACTGAGAAAATTAAAAAGCCTCATTGCTTCAACAATATTCTAAAATTGTGAGCTATACCAAAGGCATAGCTATTGTAAGTGTAAATATTGGCTATTTGATCTGAAACCAATTGACAAGTTTGAGTTAGAAAAATGAATTAAGCTCGTTGGACAGATCTCATTCAAGTAAATAATAAGTTTCAATTATGTCCAACATCTCTAGCTTGGTTACATCCCTGTTTTTCTTTCAAAGATCCATTTTTAAACCAAATTATGTCAGTGTTATCAAGGAGTTTCCTATAAGCCAGCAGTGGCCAATTTTTGTAGCACCAGGGACTGGTTTCATGGAAGACAACTTTTCCATGGACCGGGGTAGGGGCAACAGGAGGTGGAGCTCAGGCTTAATGTCAAGGAAGCTTGGCTCTCTCACCCACTGCTTACCTCCTGTTGTGTGGGGTAGTTCCTAATAGGTCACAGACTGGTACTGGTCCATAGCTCTTGGTTTGGTGACCTGTTATAAACCATTCCTAGGAGCAAGAATGTTGTCAGTAAAGAAAATGCACATGTGGATGTCTTCATCTTGCAAAGAAAGTACCAAAGTTGTTGTGTTAAGACTGTTACATCAAGTACAAGTAAAATTAGGTGCATAAGGCAAGAGCCAATCAACTGACAGAACTGTTGAATGTGATGAAAATTCAGTGGAGATTGAACAGAGTTAGGAACATAAACAAAACAAAGCCTATAACTACCTCTTTTTTGTTTGTTTGTTCTCATAAAATATCTATGCAGAGATTGAGTCCTTTGGTTACTGTATCTAATTTCTGACTACAATATCCTATAGGCCTATGATGATCTTTATGTTTTTGAATTGAAACTTCTAAAAAAAATTTCTTAATTTTTATGTATTAAAGGATCCCAGCATAAGAGCTTTAGATAATTCTCTAGAGATTTTATAGTGTGTTTCCATTCTGGGTTGCACTGAATTTGATTAGATCAATTTGACTTAGTAGGCTGTATGTATAGAGGCTGGAATATTAATAAAAAATTGGATTCCAATTGTGACAACATCCGGTCAAACCCAGAAACCCTCCTAGCTGCGTATTTGTTTTGAAAGAGGCAAAGATAGGATTACTCCGAGTCTTTCAGGGTTAATCAATAGTCTATATTTAGATATTAGATAACCAATTTTACCAGGGGTGAAAGAATCAGAGCTTGCCCTTTGATGTCATATGTCCTTTTATACCTAGCTGTTGTTAATAGATAAATTGTTTCCTTTTGGGAGTCTAGTAATTTCCTAGAGCATGAACTAAATCATCCAAATATTGGCTTAGAGTAGAAATTATAGGAAAATTAATATCATTTAACTATGCTTTTAGTGTATAAGACAATAGATGGGACTCTATATCCCTGGGGCATTGTTACAGAGCAGGTGGGAGGTGGTTCACAATAAATTAATACAGAAAGGATTCCCGCTTTCTGTCTCTGGAGGTCCCCCCCCCACACACACACACCTGCTAGGTTCAAAATGCCCACCACCAGAGGAAAGACGTCTCTCAATGCCAGAGACTGGTGAAAAGGAAAGAAGTTACTTATTTAAAAGTTACACAGACTTAGAGTAATGACTTAATGTCTTCATTAAGGCACTAAAGTCCTCTAGAATACCCACAGATGCACACAGTCCTTCCCTCTCCCTCTGCCCAGTCCGGGGTACCGTATCTCAGGAAAAGAAGTAGAAGTCCGTGATTCAGGCTCCCGGCACCATTAGCTGTGTGGCTGCCGCAATCTCCAGTTAATCCAAAACCATGTGGCACCTTCTCACGGCCCACCAGCAAGAGTCCTTTCTCCCCTTTTCTTCCCGGCAAAGTCTCTCCTGCTGCCTAAGCAGCGTGGCAAAAAGAAGCACCCCAAAACCACATGGTCCTCTCCTATTCACTCCTTCAGAACCGCGTGGTCCTCTCTCCCTATGGCTGCCGCGCCTCGGTTTAAATCCCAGCTCCCATCTTCCTTTGCAGCCCCATTTCTGACTCCTCCTACAATCAGTTACACCTGCCAGCATCCCCGTATTCTTCCAGCTGGGTTTACTGGGCTGCCATAGTAAGTCTGGGCAGGTGTAGTCCCATGGCATGGAGCCAATCATCTCCGAGCTCTCACGCAGGCCCTGTAACCAGGGGGAGTTGCTTCCCAGTCCCGTCTTGGGTGGAATTCCCTCCCATTCCCCTGGCTCAAAGAATGGCCACAGCTATTTAACACATCTATGAAACCAGTTAAAGGTTATAGATATGTTAAATGACCATGCCAGGGGTTAGCTGCAAAGCTGTTGCTACCCAAAACAGCTCTGAATGGCCCTGTTCCATGTGTCCCATCCCCCGCTGGCTCAGGCTTGTGGGGGTGAGGACATCTTATATATATATTTTTTTCTAATATTTCCTGGTCACCTTGAGTTCTGGACCCCATTACAAATCCCTTCTTGGGGCCCTCCTCTTGGCTGCACCTTGCTTTATCCTTCCAACTAGTTATAGGGAAAAATATATTTTTCCTCAAATCACCTGAAATGGTGAATTGAAACCAATGATGGCCACATATTCTTTTTCCACAAGGGTAAAATGCATTTAGAAATAAGTAAATTGGTTACTGGAATGATTAAGAAAATAATTATTTCAAAGGTACTTCCACAAGAAGAAAATAAGACTGAGACTAAATGTTTGTTGAAGGTCATTCCAATACAACTTCAGGCCTTTTCCGGTCACTGATATCCTTTAGGCACAAGCTGGAATTTAGCCAATTATACAAAATTACATGAAAAGTGAACTTATAATTCCATATACAAGTCCCTATTATTTTCCTATCTTTCTGAAACCAGAAAAGACACCAGCATTTGGGCTGCCTGTCACTACCAAACCAAATAAGCAATGACAGTGATTGAATATTTATGGACGCTTTATTCAGAGGGGCAGCGATCTGAGAAGATGGTGGGTTCATACCCTAACAGACCATCTTCTGTTTTCTTTCCAGGCCAACATTTTTATAGCAGGGAATAAACAAGGTATGGTGAGGGGTTTTGAAATTCAGGGAGGGTCGGGTAGAAGAAACTGCAACATTCCTGTCCTGGGTGGTTAACTGTTTCCAAGGACAGGTGGTTGTTGCCCCTCCCTGAAACACAATGGCCTGGGCGGTAATCTTTAGCAGTGCCCCAGGGGGTCAGCTGTTTTCCCAGGAGCCAGGACAGATCTTCTCTGTAGTTTCTGAAACAAAAGCTTTAACATATACATTACTTGCTAAACTTATAACTTTTTTTAATTTTATTTTTTTTTGTTATTCAATTACAGTTGTGTGCCCTTTCTCCCCATCCCTCCGCCCCACCCCAGCCAAACCCCCTCCCTCCCCCACCTCCACCCTTCCCCTTGATTTTGTCTATGTTAAGTGAAAGAAGCCAGACGGTGAGGGACAAATACCATATGATCTCACCTTTAACTAAACTTATAACTTTTTACGTTAAGGTAAAATTTTCCAACTCTTGAGCCCCCTATCACTTCCAGTAAAGCAACTGAATGGGAAAGAATAGAGATTTGTACAAAATCTCATAGCTATAAATAAAATAATTATTTACAAACATCCTGTAGTTCTAAATCCATGTAATATATTATCAGTTATTCCTGTAGACTGCCAATAATTTTCAGTAATGAATTTATGTAGTGCCTTATTAAACATTACTGTAAAAAATAAAGGAAAAAAGAAACAAATATATATTTGCTTTCACTTGGGAAGATTATAAGTTTACTTGGACAGTAATGCTGAAGCAGGGTGCAGCCAAGAGGAGGGCCCCAAGAAGGGATTTGTAATGGGGTCCAGAACTCAAGGTGACCAGGAAATATTAGAAAAAAATATATATATAAGATGTCCTCACCCCCACAAGCCTGAGCCAGGGGGGGATGGGACACATGGAACAGGGCCATTCAGAGCTGTTTTGGGTAGCAACAGCTTTGCAGCTAACCCCTGGCATGGTCATTTAACATATCTATAACCTTTAACTGGTTTCATAGATGTGTTAAATAGCTGTGGCCATTCTTTGAGCCAGGGGAATGGGAGGGAATTCCACCCAAGACGGGACTGGGAAGCAACTCCCCCTGGTTACAGGGCCTGCGTGAGAGCTCGGAGATGATTGGCTCCATGCCATGGGACTACACCTGCCCAGACTTACTATGGCAGCCCAGTAAACCCAGCTGGAAGAATACGGGGATGCTGGCAGGTGTAACTGATTGTAGGAGGAGTCAGAAATGGGGCTGCAAAGGAAGATGGGAGCTGGGATTTAAACCGAGGCGCGGCAGCCATAGGGAGAGAGGACCACGCGGTTCTGAAGGAGTGAATAGGAGAGGACCATGTGGTTTTGGGGTGCTTCTTTTTGCCACGCTGCTTAGGCAGCAGGAGAGACTTTGCCGGGAAGAAAAGGGGAGAAAGGACTCTTGCTGGTGGGCCGTGAGAAGGTGCCACATGGTTTTGGATTAACTGGAGATTGCGGCAGCCACACAGCTAATGGTGCCGGGAGCCTGAATCACGGACTTCTACTTCTTTTCCTGAGACACGGTACCCCGGACTGGGCAGAGGGAGAGGGAAGGACTGTGTGCATCTGTGGGTATTCTAGAGGACTTTAGTGCCTTAATGAAGACATTAAGTCATTACTCTAAGTCTGTGTAACTTTTAAATAAGTAACTTCTTTCCTTTTCACCAGTCTCTGGCATTGAGAGACGTCTTTCCTCTGGTGGTGGGCATTTTGAACCTAGCAGGTGTGTGTGTGTGTGGGGGGACCTCCAGAGACAGAAAGCGGGAATCCTTTCTGTATTAATTTATTGTGAACCACCCCCCCACCTGCTCTGTAACAAGCAAGCAGATTCTGATTTAAAAACAGGCATTGATTGATTAGATATCCCTACCACTTACTCAGAAGCTATATTCTGAGGGAGGAGGCAATTTAGTTAGGTGGTAAGAACAAATAAAGAACTTCAGTATTTACAAGGGCTTTAGTAATTTTTCCTTTTTTATGGTAAGTTTAATTTCTCCTAAAGTACTAGTAGAGAGAAGGGGAAACATTTTTTTATAGTCTTCAGAGAGGCCTATGCTTGCTTCTTTTTCTTTTCTCTTTCTAAATCGTATTTCAGTTTCCTGTAATCCTTCTTAAGGTGAACAGACTCCAGTACAGGAGTTTTCTCTAAACTCTATTTAGTAATTCTGGTTTTTTTGTTCCCAGAAACTAGTAGGTATACTAACTGGAATAGGTCAGAATAGCCACAATTACATGTTCTAACAATTAAGTTAAATTCCTTTGTAAAACCATCAGGGTCCTGGAAAAAATTGTAGAAATTTTTAGGTAGATTTCTTAATGCTGTTTTAGTCCAAGGAACAAATACAATTGCTGGTTTCCCTATGTCTGAGACCAGCTTTTCTCCTAAAGGGGCTGCTAAAATTCCTGGATTATCCTTGTCTGAATTCCTATCCTCACTTTCCCCTAGGTCAGTAGGGAGTGGTAATGGAGGAGATAAAAAGAAAATAGAAAGGGAAGGAAGAATAGAGGGGGGTCAAGTCCAGACAAAGAAGCTCAAAGACCAAAGAATATAGTGGAGGAGCTGTAGAAGGGGGAGAAATGGGGTGTTGGCATATGTTGGCTTTAAAAGCTAATTTAGTTCAGAGATGGTGCAGATCCAGGACCGCAGGATCCATGTGTTGTGGCTGCAATGGACAAATTCACACAGAGTCCTGTGGAGGAAAAGGGACTGCACGGCCACTCTCTCAAGATGAGAGCACACTTACTCTTGCCTTGACAGGCTTTTATTGCTTTTCTGGGCACATTACATTGAGGATGCTCCTCATTTACTATGTACAGGTTCCCTTTAGGTGGTTACAGAAAATAAAGGAGAGGATGTTGCTAATTACATTAAACGGATGGATATTTACAAATGTAAAGGGAAAAGTGATTGAACTGGTTACACTGTCCTTAGAAGGTTTAGCATAGATTTTAGGAAGTTACTTTAAAGATATGTAGTGAATGTTTGCTGCCTCTATTCAGGGTGAGGGAGTTTTAGCAAAAAACAAGTCTCAAAGCGGCCAACGTGCAATGCAGGCCTGATTCCCCATGGGAGAACCTATCCATGGGCATGGGTCCTGTGTGCTGGATCCCGCTCCCCACTGTCTTTTCCAAGTGGGAGCTGGGTCCATGCCACGCAGATTGGTCTCCTATACAGAGATAGTCTCTAAATTTTTTAACTTGAATTTGAGATTTATTCTTATGAAATGTTTTATTATTTCTTTTTTTTATTGTTGTTCAGTTACAGCTGTCCTGCCTTTTTCCCCATTGCTCTCCCCTACCCTGCCCCCACTCTTATTAATTGATATTTTTAAATAATTTATTTGTGGTCCTCCTAGAAGTTTCTGGTTTCCAAAGCAAGATATGCTTCCTATTCATTCAGTTTACTTTTAAAGCCAGGATGTTCTAATTTTGCATGGAAAAAAAATTAATTTAGGTGCCCAGAGAATACTGCATTTTGGCCATCCTAAATTGATACTGTTTTTAGTTAAGTTTTCCCATTCCCATAAACTACTTGTAAGTAAAAGCTTCCTATAACTCTAGGATTATTGATGAAGATTGGGGTCTGGGTGTTTCCAGCCTAAGATGCACAATTTTTCATGTTAACTTTAGTTTTATTTTTGAGTCTGTATAGTCTGCACAAATTTTTAGGGGGTTAAAGTGTGGGTTGACCTCTACTTATGGGTTGAACTCCATGAGGCTCTCACCCCCTGAGTCACACCAACTCTTTTATGTGCCTCAGATCCCCACCCCCCCCACCCAAGCTGTCTAATATAGCCATGAGGAGTCAAGAGAGCTAGCTGATCAATATTTATATGTGCATCCCCAGGTGAGCCAATTGTTTAATTACAGTTGAGTTGGAATTCCCATGGGGTTCTTGCATGTCATGAGGGGATGCCCCCTGAAACCTCAACAAAGATTCTTAGTAACCTAAAAATACCCAAGATTCAGACTGGATGGGGGAAGTGCTGTTATAAAGGGGATCTGGTAAATGAGGAGGGACCCCTGAGGCAACACAAGAGCCTTCACAGGCCCCAGAAAAGGAAGTAGTGAGTAAGTGCCAGAGGTGGTGGAATTGAAACAGCAGCCTGCACATGATAGATTTTCATACATGAGGTAAGGATAAACCAACTAGTGCAGCTTATGACACAGAAGGAGGAAGCTTATACAAAGTATGCGCAGGCTGAAAAGGTCACAGCACACATGTATTTGTGGAGGTTAACAAGGTGGCAGGAGGAGGCCCCTGAATGGAACATGTACCAGGCTAGTGAAATGTTTGGACAGAGGAAAAAAAAAAAGACCCTCCTTCTTGCTTCCAAGGCACATATAATTTTGGGCTAGGATTTTTAAATGGAGAATGAGTAGAGATTTGGACCCTTTCCTTTCTGGTTTTCCATATTTGCCTGGTCAGGGACCAGAGCACTCCTGGACTGATGTGCCCTGGAGACTCTGGTCTTGCAGCATTCCTGGGCCCCACAACACAGTATGAGAAGTGGCAGTAGCATGGGTGACTGGCATGGCACTATGCTACACAGTCCTGCTTGGCCAGGTGTACAGCAAAGCAGATGGCTGAAGGGGTGCAGTGTAGGTGCTAAGCTAGCAGATAGGAACAGAGGAAAGGGAAACATGCAGCAAATAGGACTCCAGCACATGCACAGACTACAAAAGATGCCTAAAACTGGTCTGGATGGTCATTCGGCAGCCACCTGTGTTTCTTAAAGGACAGTGTTTTAAATGGGAGAAGAAATTATAGGTGCAGCTTTGAACAAATATGGAAAATAATGATGGGGTTATTTGTCTTTGGGTGTTTTAGAGGGAATAGTCTCTGAGGCAAAAGCCTGCCATTCTTCCAAAATTATGTAGACTTTGAATAAAGACTCCTTGGACTTCCAACCAAGATGGAGGTGTAGGTAGATACACATTGCCTCCTCACACAACAAAAAGGACAACGAAAAACTTAAAAAAGAAAAAATAATCAGAACTGCTAGAAAACCAAACTATGGAAATCTAACAACCAAGGAGTTAAAGAAATATTCACTCAGACAGGTAGGAGGGCAGAGATAGGCAGCCAGGGCACAGAGGGCATGAGGCAAGGGGGCTGCTTGGGCAAGATGGCAGCTGCTGGACTGGGTGGTCCCACATTTGGGTGTGGATAAATGGGAAGGAACAACTGGGGAATAAGATAGACCATGCAACCCAGGGTTCCAGCAGTGGAGGAACAAAGCCTCAAACCTCTGTCTATAAAAATCTGTAGGGGTTGTGGCAGTGGGAGAAACTCCTAGCCTCATAGTAGAGTTCATTAGAGAGACCCACAGGGTCCTAGAATGTACACAAACCCACCTACCCAGGAATCAACACTAGAAGGGCCCAATTTGCTTGTGGGTAGCAGGAGAAGTGACTGAAAGCTGGTCCAGAGCCAAGCAAGCAACATTTCTCCCTCTCTGATCCCCCCTGCCATGTACAATGCCACAATGCAGTGAAATAGTATGTCCTGCCTTGGTGAATACCTAAGGTTCCACCTCTTACAATGTAACAGGTGCACCAAGACAAAGAAATATGGCCCAAATGAAAGAACAGATCAAAGCTCCAGAAAAAATACAAGTAAGTGATGAAGAG
This sequence comes from Desmodus rotundus, assembly GCF_022682495.2. NCBI lineage: Eukaryota > Metazoa > Chordata > Mammalia > Chiroptera > Phyllostomidae > Desmodus > Desmodus rotundus. Next base: position 75,856,835 of record NC_071398.1, read on the forward strand.
CTAGCCAACCTATCAGATGCAGAGTTCAAAACACTGGTAATGAGGATGACCACAGAAATGGCTATAAAATAGCCATTTCTATTTTTGTATGGTCACAAAATAGAAGAAAGAATGAAGGCTATGCAAAGTGAAAAAAGCAAAATATATAGGTAACTAACACTGAAGGGAAGAAAACCATCACTCAAATCAACAATCTGGAGCAAAAGGAAGAAATAAACTGCTAGAATAGAATGAAGAAACAAGAATTCAAAAAAATGAGAACAGGCTTAGGAACCTCCAGGACAACTTTAAAAGTTCCAACATCCAAATCATAGGGGTGCCTGAAGGAGAAGAGGAAGAGGAAGAAATTAAAAACTTATTTGAACAAATAATGAAGGAGAACTTCCCCAGTCTTGTGAAGGAAATAGTCTTCCAGGAAGTCCAGGAAGCTTAGAGTCCCAAAGAAGCTGGACCCAAGGAGGAACACACCAAGGCACATCATAATTACATTACCCAAGATTTAACAGAAGGAGAGATTCTTAAAAGCAGCAAGAGAAAAGGAGACAGTTACCTACAAAGGAGTTCCCATAAGACTGTCAGCTGATTTCTCAAAAGAAACCTTACAGGCAAGAAGGGGCTGGAAAGAAGTATACAACATTACGAAAGGCAAGGACCTACATCCAGCATTACTCTATCCAGCAAAGCTGTCATTTAGAATGGGAGGGAAGATAAAGCTCTTCCCAGATAAGGTCAAGTTAAAGGAGTTCATCATCACCAAGCCATTATTATATAAAATGCTAAAGGGACTTATCTAAGAAAAGGAAGATCAAAAATATGAACAGTAAAATGACAAACAGCTATCAACAACCAAACCTAAGAAACAACAAAACAAAAACTAAGCAAACAACTAGAACAGGAATAGAATCACAGAAATGGAGATCACATGGAAGATTAACAGCAGGGAGGGGTCATGGGGAGAATGGGGGCAAAGGTACAGGGAATAAGAAACATAAATGGTAGGTGCAAAATACACAGGGGTGGTTAAGAAAAGTATTGGAAAAGTAGAAGCCAAAGAAGTTACATGATTTATGGACATATATTAGGGTGGGGGAATGCTGGTGGGATGGGGAGTGCGAGGTGGAGGGGAGTAAAGGGTAGAGAAAATTGGGACAACTGTAATAGGATAATCAATAATATATGTAATTATATATTTTACATATATATATACATATATATATATATATATATATATATATATTATATATAAAAGACCAGACTCAGATCATCGGGGTCATGAGACCCAGAGGAAGGAGATTAATGTTCTTCCAATCTTTGTTGGTGTCCAGATGTTTGTGCTCTTCAATTACCTCTTGTGCCACCCATTTTTCCTTCCTGTGACATAAAAGAAACCTGAACTTATTGAAGATGGATTTGAGGAACTGCAAGTGCCCCCATCTTCTCAAGCTAGTGACTTATTGATCAATAAACCTTTTCTCTTACTCTTAAATTCTGATAGTTTCATTTTGGCCCTTTTGAAGCATCAGGTACATGGACTTGGGATGGATAACAATATGAATCCCAGTCTGTCTTACTTCAAAAACTTGTTCTTAAACACCATTCTACATTTCCTAATTTTGTGGCTATAGATTTGAGAAAACAGAGACAGGAAAAACTTTTTTGTTTAGCAAATTATACAGCAGAGACAAACCCTGAAGTTCTTATTAATCCTATTGAAATACTTCATTTATTTCTCCTTTTTTCACTATTTAAACAATTCTGCACTTCACAATTTTTGGGGGGGCACAACTGTTTTGTTTTGTTTTGTTTTAAATCCAGGAAAGAAAATACTGCACCATAGTGTTAATGGCGAATGGTACTCGATGTTATTAGCAATGTCAGATCTGTCTTTGAGTTTGGCCGAGGAAGACTTTAGAGCCAAGAACTCTAATTATAAGAGAAAATTTATTTAAAAAGTCACACAAGTAGGATAACTGAGCCAGGTAGGTTGTGTGGACTCAGGAAACAAGCTACGAAGGCAAAAGAAGGACCCTTTGATTTCAGGAGAAAGTAAGCAAAGGTAAACACCTTGAGGAAAGGGGGAAGTAAGGTGGGAGCAGGTGGGAGCATGTAAGAGAGAGAGGAAGGGTGGGGGGGGAGAGAGAGAGAGAGAGAATGAGAATGAGAATGAGAATGAATATGGGTCCTTTTTCTTGAGGGGTTTTATCTCTTCCAAAGGTGGGGATTTTAGGGGAGGTCTCAGGGAGGATCTTGATAGAATATTAATCACCTTCACAGGTGTGTCCTTTTAGGGTCATTATCTCTCTGATTGGTTGGTGCTAGGGGAGGGAGTCATTAGTTAGTGCATCTGGTCCTCACAGTCCCCTGTTGATAACCCTCCATGTGATCTCCATTTCTGTGTCTGTTCCTGATCTAGTTGTTTGCTTAGTTTTCTTTTGTTTTGGTTTTAGGTGTGGTTGTTAATAACTGTGAGTTTGCTGTCACTTTTACTGTTCATATTTTTAACCTTCTTTTTCTTAGAGAAGTCCCTTTAACATTTCATATAATAAGGGCTTGGTGATGATGAACTCCTTGAACTTGACCTTATCTGAGAAGCACTTTATCTTCCCTACCATTCTAAATGATAGCTTTGCTGGATAGAGCAATCTTGGATGTAGGTCCTTGCCTTTCATGATTTTGAATACTTCTTGCCAGCCCCTTCTTGCCTGTAACGTCTCCTTTGAGAAATTAGCTGACAGTCTTATGGGAAGTCCTTTGTAGGTAACTGTGTTCTTTTCTCTTGCTGCTTCTAAGATTCTCTCTGTTTAATCTTAGGTAATGTAATTATGATGTGTCTTGGTGTGTTCCTCCTTGGGTCCAGCTTCTTTGGGACTCTCTGAGCTTCCTGGACTTCCTGGAAGTCTATTTCCTTTGCCAGATGAGGGAAGTTCTCCTTCATTATTTGTTCAAATAAGTTTTCAATTTTTTGTTCTTCCTCTTCTCCTTCTCCTTCACCCCTATAATTCGGATGTTGGAACGTTTCAAGATGTCCTGGAGGTTCCTAAGCCTCTTCTCATTTTTCCGAATTCTTGTTTCTTCATTCTTTTCTGGTTGGATGTTCCTTTCTTCCTTCTGGTCCACACTGTTGATTTGAGTCCCAGTTTCCTTTGCATCACTATTGGTTCCCTGTACATTTTCCTTTGTTTCTCTTAGCATAGGCTTCATATTTTCATCTAATTTGCGACCAAATTCAACCAATTCTGTGAACATCCTAATTACCAGTGTTTTGAACTGTGCATCTGATAGGTTGGCTATCTGTTCACTGCTTAGTTGAATTATTTCTAGAGCTTTGATCTGTTCTTTCATTTGGGCCATTTTTTTTTTTTTTGTCTCAGTGTGCCTGTTACATAAAGGGGCGGAGCCTTAGGTGTTCACCAGGGCGGGGTAATGCAGGTGGCTGTGTTGTGAAGCTCTATGGGTGGGAGGGGCCAAGGTGGAGCAATGGTGCCTGCTCCACTCTGCCGGATTTCAGTCACTCCCTCTGCTACCCACAATCAAACCGGGCCCCTCTGGTGCTGATTCCCAAGTGGGTGGGCCTGTGGATGCTCTAGGCCCCTGTGGGGCTCTCCAACTAACTCTCCTGTGAGGCTGGGAGTTTCTCCTGCTGCCTCCTCAACCCCCATGGGTGTTTTCAATCAGAAGTTTAAGGCTTTATTTCCCTGCGCTGGAGCCCTGGGTTGCTGCAGACTGTTTTGCTCCCCTGCCGTTCCTCCTGGTTTATTTATGCGCAAATGTGGGGTTGCGGGGTTTGCTAGCTGTCGCACTGCCTGCCTCATTCGTTCCACAATCTGCCATGGCTCTGGGTCCTGCTGCATCGCTCCAAGTCTTCCACGCCGGCTGCCCATGTCCGCCCCTCCTACTGGTCTGGATAAATGTTTCTTTTTTATCTCCTTGGTTGTCGGACTTCCATGTGTTTTGATATTCTGTCAGTCTAGTTGTTTTTTGTTTTTAAATTGTTTTTGTCCTTCTTTTGGTTGTGCAAGGAGGCTCAGTGTGTCTACCTACGCCTCCACCTTGGTTTTCCCTAATTTGAATTTTTTAATTTAAATTTTATTTTTTTCAATTACAGTTTACACTCAATATTATTTTGTATTAGTTTCAGGTATACAGCATAGTGGTTATAAAATCACATACTATATTTATTTATAAAAGATTTTATTTATTTAGAGAGGAGGAAGTAGAAAGAGAGGGAGAGAAATAACAATGTGTGGTTGCCTCTCATGCACCCCGTACTGGTGCATTGTACACTGGTGCACAACCCAGTGTATGCCCTGACTGGGAATCAAACCAGCCAGTGTTTGGTTGACAGCCCACACTCAATCCACTGGGCAACCAGCCAGGGCAAAATCATATACTTTGTATAGTGTTTCCCTAGACATTACCTGGCACCATAATGGTCACTTCAATATTATTGACTATATTCTGTCTGCTATACTCTACATTCCTATGATTATTTTGTAACTATCAACTTGTACTTTCTAATTTCTACCTTTTTAACCCAGTCCTTCAACACCTCACCCCTTGGGCGACCATCAGTCTGTTCTATGTTTCTGAGTGTTTCTATTTTGTTCTTTATACTCCACATATAAATGAAATGATATGGTATTTATCTTACTCTAACTTATTTCACTGAGCATAATATGCTCTATGTTCATCCATGCTGTCACAGTGGTGGTTAAATTTTATTTTTATGGCAGAGTAATATTTCATTGTACATATGTATCACAGTTTTTAAAATTATTATTATTTTTTATTGTTGTTCAACTACAGTTTTATGCCTTTCCCCCTACCTCCCCAGCTCTCCCCAGCTCCCTCCCCTGTTTCCACACCCCCCTTGTTATTGTCCATATGTCCTTTATAATTGTTCCTGTAAACCCTTCACCCTTTTCCCCCATTATCCCTTCCCCTCTCTCCTCTGGTCATGGTCACCCTGTTCTCAATTTCAATGTCTTTGGTTATATTTTGCTTGCTTCTTCATTTTGTTGATTAGGTTCCAGTTAAGGGTGAGATCATATGGTATTTGTCTTTCACCACTTGGCTTATTGCACTTAGCATAATGCTCTCCAGTTCCATCCATGGTATCACAAAGTGTAGGAGCTCCTTCTTTCTCTCTGCTGTGTAGAATTCCATTGTGTAAATCTACCATAGTTTTTTGATACATTCATTTACTGATGGGCACCTAGGCTGCTTCCAGTACTTGGCTATTGTAAATTGTGTTGCTATGAGCATTGGGGTGCATAGGTTCTTTTGGATTGGTGTTTCAGGGTTCCTAGGATATAATTCTAACACTGGAATTGCTGGGTCAAAAGGCAGTTCCATTTTTAGTTTTCTGAGGAAATTCCATAGTCTTTTCTGTAGTAGCTGCACCAGACTGCATTCCCACCAACACTGCACTAGGGTTCCCTTTTCTCCACATACTCTGCAACACTTGTTTGTTGATTTGTTTATGATGGCCATTCTCAATTGTGTGAAGTAATATCTCATTGTGGTTTTAATTTGCATCTCTCTGATGGCTAGCAATACTGAGCATCTTTTCAAATGACCCTAGACCCTCTGTATGCTGTCCTTGGAGAAGTGTCTATTCAAGTTCTTTGCCCATTTTTAATTGGGTTGCTTGTCTTCTTAGAATGGAGCTGTTTGAGTTCTTTATGTATTTTGGAGATCAAATCCTTGTCTGAGGTATCATTTGCAAATGTGTTTTCCCATACAGTTGGTTCTCTTTTCATTTTAATGCTGTTTTCTTTAGCCATGAAGATGCTTTTTATTTTGATGAGATCCCATTTGTTTATTCTTTCCTTTATGTCCCTTGCTCTAGGGGACATAACATTGAAAATTTTGCTGCATGGAATATCTGAGATTTTCCTGCCTATGTTCTCCACTAGGACTTTTCTGGTGTCACAACTTATATTTAAGTCTTTTATTTCACATTGAATTTATTTTTGTGTATGGGTGTCTTCCTTAATTTCTTTCTTCAGTGTTGTGTAGTTTTCTGACTACAGGTCTTTTACGTCTTTGGTTAGGTTTATTCCTAGGTATTTTATTTTTCTTGTTGCTATATCAAAAGAGATTCTTTCCCTTGATTTCTGTTTCTGATATCTCATTGTTGGTATTCAAAAATGCCTCCTATTTCTGAATATCCCCCTGTTTTGCCAAATTCCTTTATTAGGTATAGCAGGTTTTGCTGGAGTCTATAGGATTTTCTATGTACACTATCATGTTATCTGCAAACAATGACAGTTTTGCTTCCTCTTTTCCAATTTGCATGCCTTTTATTTCCTTTTCTTGTGTGATTGCTGTGGCTAGGCCTTCCAATACTATGTTGAATAGGAGTGGTGACAGCGGGCATCCTTGTCTTCTTCCTGATCTTAGTGGGGAAGTTCTAAGTTTTTGTCCATTGAGTATGATGTTAGCTGTATGTCTCTCATATATGGCCTTTATTATGTTGAGGAATGCTCCCTCTATTCCCACTTTGCTGAGTGTTTTTATCAGAAATGGGTGCTGTACCTTATCAAATGCTTTTTCCACATCTATTGATATGATCATGTGATTTTTGTCTTTCCTTTTGTTTATGTGATGTATTATGTTTATTGATTTGTGAATATTGTACTATCCTTGCATCCCTGGGATGATCCCACTTAGTCATTGTGTATGATCTTTTTAATGTATTGCTGGATGCGGTTTGCCAATATTTTGTTGAGGATTTCAGCATCTATGTTCATCAGTGATATTGCCCTGAAGTAGTCCTTCTTTGTTATGTCTTTATCTGGTTTTGGGATTAGGATGATGTTGGCTTCATAAAAATAGTTTGGGTGTCTTCCCTCATCTTGGATTTTTTAAATTTCATACAACTCAATACCAAAAATCCCCCAAACAAACTAAAACATAGTCTAATTAAAAAATGGGCTGAGGAATTGAATAAACAATTTTCCAAAGAAGATAATGAGATATTATCTTACACCCGTCAGAATGGCTATCATCAATAAATCACCAATAAGTCTTGGCAAGGATATGGAGAAGAGTGAGCCCTCATGCAATGTTGGTGGGAATGCAAAGTAGTGCAGTCACTCTGGAAAAGTGTGGAAGTTCTTCTAAAAATTAAAAACAGGGCTATTTTATGACCCAGCAATTCGACATCTGGATATGTATCCAAAGAAACCCAAAACACAAATTAAGTCACATGAATGTAGAGTACAGCCTGTGGGGGGGCTCCACCTGCAGGCCCCCCCCCCCCCAGCCACTGATGAGAATTAGTCTACCCAGACATAATGGGCTTGGGGAGGAAAGGTGGCGTATCTCTCAAAGGAGAAGGTCGAAGAGCCTTTTCCTCAATGGGCTTTTATTGGGTTCAATTTGCACAGGAATACAGGTAAATCTCATCAATCATTGTCAGGCAGTAAGGATCAAACAATAGATAACAAAGAACTCTGAGGGCTTATTCTGAGTCAGAGTCAGCTAAAGGGTTATAAGACTTTGGGAAACAAACTCATTTCAGGCTTGGACCCTTATCATTTAAATTGAGGGTATTAGCAAAGCAGGTTTCACAGGATTTTATGCATTCTTTCTTAGGCCTGATCTCCCCAAGGAACCTGCCCTTTCCAGCACAGGGCCACACCCACCTCTGGCATTGTTTCAGGCTTAGGTCAAGCAGGGGAAGTAAGGCAGCCAAAGGATTAGCGGACTTCTTGCAGACAGAATGACGACTCAGGCTATGTCAAAGCCAAGGGGCAAGGGTCCATCATCCCCTTTTTCTATAGCCCCTCAAGTCCTTCCCTGAGGGCCTCTTCATGACCATGCCTGTCTTAGGTCATCCCTCCCTTGAGGAATCTTACCTGTTATTGGCTAATTGGTCAGGCTCAGGGCCAAGCAGGGTAAAGTGGGCAGAGGTGGTGCCCCTGCCAGGGAGATAAGCTTTGTCTCCTTAGTGGCTTTTGGTCCCAAGGTCTCTGACTCAGCCTTAACCATGGGGGATTACAGCTTCTGAAACCAGGCAGGGTGGTTCCCAACAACAGCTTAGGGAATACAGTCAATAATATTGTAATGGCCATTGTATTATAATTAATACATTTAGGATACTATAATTAATACATTTTACTTAAAGCACTGTGGCCGTTGATTAATATTTGCACTTATCCCTGTCCCTAGCTCTGAAATCTACAATGTAATGGCATCAATAAGTAACTATTGAATTGCTTCATGACTTAAGATTTTTCTGTGTTATCACACCTATGAAAAATACAAAAAGGAAAAATGCTAGGTGTTACTTTTCATTTTTGACATTTTCTTGCTATATTTTTAATTTTTTAGAAGTTGAAATAACTGATTTTAAACAGAGTGTCTCTATATTGAAGAAAAAAATGGTTGGTAAAAAATTAAGTTCGTGTGTATCTTACAGCAAGAATGTACAAGCATTCTAAAAGAAAACAAAGAAGCAAGCAAAATATATCCAGAAACATTAAAATAAAGAACAAATTGACAGTAACCAGAGGGGAGGGGAGAGGGATAATGAGGGAAGGTAGGAAGAGGTCCGTCAAGGAACATGTATAAAGGACACATGGAAAAAGCCAAAGGAGGTAGATCTGAGGATGGTAGGCAGGGATGGGTGGGGTGGGGGGCTGTGGTGGGGTGAAAATGGAGACAACTGTACTTGAACAACAATAAAAAACTTAATTACAGGCTGAATTTGAAATTGCTTTAAAATGCTGGTCATTATACAGCTTAGAATTTAATAATTTCTTAGGTATTTTAGTCTTAAGCTCTGAATTTTTCTCCCATCACCAGTCTGTTATTCATATGCACATCTTCATAACCTGAAATCACTAACACTTTTGCCAATTTTCTGTATAATATGAGAGCATATTTGCCTACTTATAACTTCTCCATCAGTGAAAGGGACTTTGAACTATCTTTGTCCTAGGCATTTGAAGAAACTTCCTGTACATACAAAAGCAACCTAAGCAGAATTCAGGTTAATTTTAAATAAAGTATTATGTGCCAAATCTGTCTAAATTGATGTTCTAGCCATTACATATAAAACTATACCAAAAAAGATAAAACTTTGTATTTATAGATGTTAGAAAATAACCTAAATAAAATATGACTATGTATTCAAAAGTAAGAAGAGAGAAAACAGTAAAAAAACAACAATACATGGCTAGGGAATATTGAGTTTAGGGACTGGGGTAAATTTTATACAGGGTAATTAGAAATGACCTCCTAATACTTGGGTAATTTGTAATGACCTCTTTCAGCATGTAATATTTGAATAATGACCAAAATAAGTACAGGAAAGGAGATCTGGGCATTTTTATATTATAAGGGAGAATGCTGTAAGTAAAAGGAATAGAAGTGCAAAGACTCTGAGGTAAGGGCATTGCAGGTAAGATGTGGATATAAGTGCTAGGGTGGGTATGAAGAAGTAAATAATGAAGTCAGAAAAATCATTGTGGGACCAAATTACAGGAGAACTAAAAGACCACTAGAGTGAAGTGAAAACCCATTGGAAAAGGAATTATTTAATTTATCTTTTTAATAATTTATCTTTTAATAGGATTTCTCTTGTGCTGAGGACAGACTGAAAAGGAGCAAGGGCAGAAGCAGACAAGTTTGGAAGCTATTGCAAGAACCTGGGCAAGTGTTGATGGATTAGACTGGGGCAGCAGTGTGAATGTTTTAAGTAGTTGGATTCTGGAAAGTATCCCTGACTGACTTGCTTACTGATTGGATGTGAGGGTGGGAAAAGGGGAAATAATATTGAATTCAAGAATTTTGGCCTAAACAACTGGAGGAATAATTGCTTCATTAACTGGGACAAGGCATTTTTATTTGTTTGTTTATTATTTATTTATTTTCTCCTGTTCCAAAAATATTGGAGATCAAGTAGTCAAGCATTTTCTCTACCTCTAATTTATCTTTCTTTTTCTACACATTATTTTCTTGCTTCATATAGGATGCATCCACCCAGAAGAACTAAATGTATTACATTCATCTCTGGGAAAAAGGGAGATGATAAACTTTTTCTCAGTTTTCAGAATTAAGGTTGAAGTTGCTGTTTATGAATCCTGCCAGCTCAGCCATATGCTACTTATCTCTTCGCTTTAAAAAATTTTTTTTATCTCACTTTTATTTTCTTCTTTTTATTGTTGTTCAAGTACAGTTATCTCCATTTTCATCCCACCATGGGCCCCTGCCCCACCCATCCCCACCTCCCACCTTTGAAACTACCCCCTTTGTCTTTTTCCATGTGTGCTTTATACATGTTCCTTGATGGACCTTCCCCTTTTCCCCACTATCCCTCTCCCCACTCCCCTCTGGTTACTGGCAGTTCTGGGTTGTTTTTTTGGTTTTCTTTTTGATTAGTGGTTTTTATTTGTCTCTTTCATAGCAGTTATTACAAACTTTTAAATAACTCTTTATGATGTCACACTGGGTTATTACAAGTAAAAATTTCTAGAAGGGTTCATGTCATAATGTCAAAAATTAACAGATACAAGCCAACTTGATGTTTGGTACCCATTTGAATCCCAAATATATAGAGGGTTTTTTGTTGTTGTTGTTGTTAGTAGACAGAAAATAAAATTATACCAAGCAGAAAATTGTTCATTGAAATTGCTGTGATAATTACTTTATGTCATGTTACACTTTTTTTCATTTTATATTTACAGTATTTCTTAATGTCATATTCAGTTAAAACTTTTATCATGCCAAGAGAGTTATATGTTCACATTTATCTGGTTCCTTTGTCACTTGGCCTGTCATTTTCTTTGACATTATGTTACCACATAGTGAAATTGAACTGAATAGAAATTTATTATTTTCCAAATTTTTTATTGTTGTTCAAGTACTATTGTTTCCATTTGTCCCCCACCATTCCCCCCACCCCAGCCATCCCCACTTCCCCTGCTTGATCCTATCCCCTTTTGGTTTTTTCCATGTGTCCTTTATAGATGTTTCTGAAAACCCTTTCCCTTTTTCCCTCCATTGTCCCCTCCCACCTCCCCTCTGGTTACTGTCAGTTCCTTCTGAATTTCAATGTCTCTGGTTATATTTTGCTTACTTATTTGTTTTGTTGATTATGTTTCACTTTTAGGTGAGATCACATAGTATTTATCTTTCACTGCTTAACTTACTTCACTTAGCATTCACTTTCAATAGAATTTATTTCTACCCCCTTTAACTGAGCACCTGTTAATGCAAAACATTAGGTTAAAATAGAGTAATGTGGAGTAATTGGAGAAGTAGACATAATATTGTAATGTTAGCCATGTCATAGAAAGCACAAAATATACTGCCATGGGACTACTACAGAAAGAGTAATTTAATCTGACTGAAATCATTATGGGATGTAGTATTTGAGCAGAACCCTTTTGTTTTTCCTGAGTTGGAGAGGGGCTGATATAAGTGAAGGATTTAAATGATTTTCAAATACTATATATAAATTATTTCAAACTATATATATATGTGGAAAATTTTTGCTAATTATAAAATATGTTCTTGGGTAACATGCAAAATACTATACAAGCTGAATATCATGGTGTGGTTAACTAGAAAATGGTACAGCAATTTATATATTTGGAACATTATCTCTTTATTAGTGACCCCCCTAACTTAAACATATTGCAGAGCACATGGAATGTAGGAAAATCTCACAAATATATTTAATAATATTGTAATAACTATGTAAGGTGCCAGTTTGGTACTGAAAATACCAGGCAGAATACTTTGTAAAGTGTATGGTTTTCTAACTACTATGCTGTACATCTGAAGCTAACATAATATAATATTGAATGCAAATTGTAATTAAAAATTTTAATTAAAAAATTTAAATAAATAAATAAATAAATAAATAAATAAATAAAAACATATTATGAACCAAGGAAGGGAGGTGGGATTGGCTGGGGTGGGGGGTGGGAGGGAGAAAATGCAGACAACTGTAACTGAACAAAAATAAAGTAATTAAAAAGTAAAAATAAAAATAAACCATAAAAAAAGTTTGAATAAACAAATAAAGTAATAAATAAATTGATTATCCAATTAATTCTCTAAACCAGTTGTCCAGGGATCTAATTTCTTTTTTTTTTTTCCTGACCCATATCTGAGAGGATGACAAGTAAGAATTTGACAGTAGTGATTGAATTCATATTAATGATTTTTTCTCATTTGCAGGAGGATGGACTCTTATTTTTATCCTCTTGCTCCTAATTTACCTGTTCATTATTACTGGGGTCCATATTGTCTTCTTTTCCATCAAAGTGGATTCCCAACTCCACATCCCCATGTATTTCTTCTTTGGGGCCTCTCCTTAGTGGAAATATGGTATACCATAATCATCCCCAAGATACTCTCCATTCTAGTCAGTAAGCAGAAGACCATTTCTCCTGCTGGGTTTCTCCTACAGATGTATTTATTTTACTCCCTGACATTACTGAGGATTTCTTGTTCATGGATTTCCCCATGACTATGGACAGGTATCTGGCCATCTACAATCCCTTCTGTTATCACACAATCATAACTCCTAAGTCCTATACTCAGTTGACTCTATGTTTTTACTTCTGTGGCTTCTTTTCACCATTCCCTAAGATTGCATGAATAACTACATTATCATGTTGTGGTCCAACTCAAATTCAGAGTATCATCTGAAAGTTTGATTCCATCTTGAATCTGATATGTATGGACACTGAAAGAATTGTTTTATTTTACTATTTTTTTAAGATGTTATCAATTTTTATTCCCTTCAACAGTACATAAAATAGTTCCTGTAATCCCCTATTTTATTACATAACGCATACCTCACTGTTAAAAATAAACTTTGAAAAAGAAAAGGAAAAAGCAAAAAAAAAAGTACATAAAATAGATTTTGCCCTTTCCTTTGCCAAAATTGAGTAGATTTTAAGTGTTTACCGAGTTAATGGGCAAACAAATGTTGCTTTAACTTGCACATCACTCAATATGGGCAGTCAAATATCTTCTTAACATATTTGTTATTTTCCATGCATTGCATATTTTAACTGCTTACCCAAGTCTTTTTTAAGTATATTTTATTGACTATGCTATTACAGTTTTTCCAATTTTTCTCCCTTTATCCCCCCTCCACTCTGCATCTCCCAACCCTCCAGCATCCCCCGCTTTAGTTCATGTCCATGGGTTGTACATATAAGTTCTTTGAGTTCCCTTTTTCCCATACCATTTTTGACTTCTCTCCATCTATTTTATGCCTACTAATTATGCTTCTTCTTCCCTATACCTTTCCTTCTTATTCCTCCCCTCCCTATCCCCACTGAAAACCCTCCATGTGATGTCCATTTCCCTGATTCTATTCCTGTTCTAGTTTGCTTAGTTTTTGTGTTCATTGTTTTTCTTTCTTTTATTTTTTTAGGTTCATTTGTTGATAGTTGTGAGTTTGTTGTCATTTTACTGTTCATATTTTTGATCTTCCTTTTCTTAGGTAACTCCCTTTAACATTTCATATAATAAGGGCTTGGTGATGATGAACTCCTTTAACTTGACCTTATCTGGGAAGCACTTTATCTGCCCTTCCATTCTTAATGATAGCTTTGCTGGATAGACTATTCTTGGATGTAGGTCCTTGCCTTTCATGACTGAATACTTCTTCCCAGCCCCTTCTTGCCTTCAAGGTTTCTTTTGAGAAATCAGGTGATAGTTTTATGAACACTCCCTTGTAGGTAACTGTCTCCTTTCCTCTTGATGCTTTTAAGATTATCTCCTCATCTTTAATCTTGGGTAACTTAATGATGCTGTGCCTTGGTGTGTTCCTCTTTGGGTCCAACTTCTTTGGGACTCTCTGAGCTTCCTGGACTTCCTGGAAGTCTATTTCCTTTGCCAGATTGGGGAAGTTCTCCTTCGTTATTTTTTTCAATAAGTTTTCAATTTCTTCCTCTTCCTCTTCTTCTGGCACCTCTATGATTCAGATGTTGGAATATTTAAAGATTTCCTGGTGGTTCCTAAGCCTCTCCTCATTGTTTTGAATTCTTGTTTCTTCATTCTATTCTGGTTGAATATTTTTTCCTTCCTTCTGCTCGAAACCATTGATTCGAGTCCTGGTTTCCTTTCTGTCACTGTTGGTTCCCTGTAGATTTTTCTTTATTTCACATAATGCAACCTTCATTGCTGCCTGAGTTTTTTTTTTTTTTTAATGCTGTTGAAGTACCCAATGAGTTCCTGGAGAATCCTGATAACCAGTGTTTTGAACTGTGCATCTGATAGGTTGGCTATATCTTTGTTGCTTAGTTGTATTTTTTCTGGAGCTTTGAACTGTTCTTTCATTTGGGCCTTTATTTGTTTCTTTGTTTGTTTGTTTTTCAAGTTGTTAATATTTAATCCCTTAACAAATATTTATTAAGAGCTGATTATACACCAGGCACTCATCTAGGCTTTAGAGATGCCAGCAGTGAGTAAGCAATCAAATCTATCCTCATGGAGTTCCAATTCTAGTGGGGAAAAAGAGAACAACCAGGAGTTAGTGAATACATAAATAAAGTTGTGTAATGTATATATATTTCCAAACCCTCCAAAACCTTCCTTTGTCATTAGGAGTAGTAGCCACAGTCCTTTCAATCACCTACAAGGCCCTGCATCACTGTGGGACCTTAGTTCTCTCACCTACTCTCTTGGCTCCAGCCAGAGAGGCTGCCTAACTGAGCTTCCCAAACACACAGCAGCCTGCAGCCACCTAACAGTCTTTGCTTTGGTGTTTTCTCTGCCAAAAGCATTGTTTGTACAAATATCCCTTTTCTCTCTGTCTCTTTCTCTCTCTCAAACATACATTTTTTATTTTTTGTCCCTGTTAAGTAGTAAGGGGCGGAGCCTTAGGTGTTCACCAGGCCAGGGCAACCCACGTGGCTGCGTTGTGACACTGTATGGTTCATGGGTCTGAGAGGGAACAGTGCTGCTTGCTCTGCTCTCTGCCAGTTTTCAGTCACTTCCCCATCTACCCACAATTAAATTGGGCCCTTCTGGTGCTGATTCCCAGGTGGGTGAGTTTGTGTACATTCTATGGCCTTGTGGGTCTCTCCAGCAAACTCTCCTGTGAGGCTGGGAGTTTCTCCTACTGCAGTCTCAACCCCCACAGGTATTTTAAATAAGAGGTTTTTGAGGCTGTATTTCCCTGCACTGGAACGCTGGGTTGCACAGTCTGTCTTGCTCCCTAGTTGTTCTTCCTGGTTTATCTGCATGAGAATGTGTGACCACACAGTCCTCAAGCCACCACCTTGTCCATTCTTGGAGCTGCAACCTTGCCATGTGTCCTCTCTGCCCAGCTGCCCATCTCTGCCCCTCCTCCCGGTCTGGATGAATGTTTCTTCTTTAACTCTTTGGTTGTCGGACTTCCATGCAGTTAGATTTTTCTGGCACTTCTGGTTGTTTATTGATTTTAGATTGGTTGTTATCCTCCTTTTGGTTGTGTGAGGAAGTGAAGGGTTTCTTTTTTTTTTTTTTTAATTTTTATTGTTATTCAATTACAGTTGTATGCCTTTTCTCCCCACCCCTCCACCCCACCCCAGGGGTTTCTACCTATGTCTCCATCTTGGCTGGTGAAAGAATTGTTTTAATTAACTCTATAGACATTGTACATGCTGTATATAGTTTCTTTCCAGGTTGCTGTGCTCATAGATTATTACTGGATGGGAACATAAAACAATTTTAAGTAAGATTTTCGGTGTATCATTTGCTAATGATACATTGAAAATCATTCTGTAAAATATAAGCATTTACCTCCCTGAAAAATTATCCCATATCAGATGTTTGCTTTTTACATCCTGATTTTCAAAATTAATGAATCGGAATAAAATATATTACTTGAATTAATTAAAATACATATTGCTGGCATTCTTCACATCAGTTAACCATTCTTTTTCTGTTAATTATAAAGTGTTTTTCAATCAACCATCTAAATTGAGTCATATAACAACTCCATGAAATAGGTAGATTAGTCATTACTATCCCCTGTATATAGTTAATAAAATTTAAACAAATTTCCAATGATCACCTGATTATTAAATGGTATAATTAAGACTTGAAATTACATGCCTCTATTTAAAAAATAGTACACTTTCCATTAACCCAAGATTTCTTTGTATTTCAATTTCATAGTTCATTGTAAAAAAAAATATGGGTTTCATATTCTCTTATTCAATGTAGTAATACCAAATAAATAAAACAAAAACCAAATAAAATAAAAAAGGTACAGTAAGAGAAGATAATAGTATGGAAAAAAGAGTTCTAGTTTTTATTATAAGATTTTAAAATTTAATAATGTATGATTTTTCAAATAGAGGTAAGGGGCAAATAACTTCAAAGAACCTAAAGTGGTAAGAGTTTATATAGATACAATAAACTGCAAAATGTTTTTCTCACATTTTCAAATAAGATTTTCTAATATTCTAACCCATTTAGGAGACAAAAATTAGATATACTTTTAAACAAGAACTAATTATGGAGAAAGAAAAATAATATTTTAATAATAAAATAATGATAAACTCTCTTCCAAAAAATAATCTTACATTAAAATTAACATATTGTTCCTGTTATTAAATGAGCAGAGAAAGTTGGTGTCCAGAAAATCTACAGTAAAGTAATGAATTTTAGCGATGCAAATTGCAAAGACTTCAGAAATTTTTTTATATAAAGCATTTCTTGGAGTTTCTGGGCCCAGGAACGGAAAATCTGATAACTGAGAAGAGGTTCAGGCAAGCTGGGCAATGAAGATTAAACTAGTGTGTGCCAAACATATCTGCCGAGACCTGATAAC
The DNA here is from genome assembly GCF_022682495.2 of Desmodus rotundus. Lineage (NCBI taxonomy): Eukaryota > Metazoa > Chordata > Mammalia > Chiroptera > Phyllostomidae > Desmodus > Desmodus rotundus. Next base: position 75,873,633 of record NC_071398.1, read on the forward strand.
TGTGACCAAATACAGTTACCCTCCAAATTGCTCCTGTAAAATTAAATGAAGACTTCTCTTTAGTGAAGCTGCCTGTGATGAACTCAAGCTTCCTCTGTAGCCTCTCAGTACTCATACAGTACAACATTGTTTTAATCATTTACATGAATCTAAATTTCCACAGTATTTGTCATGCATTCTTTTCCTAACCTCCTCTAACCAGGGTATCTGTGTCATGAGAGCCAATAGGCATTCTTGTAAAACTATATAACTGGCAAGAGGTTAGAGGTCCAAGTGTTAAGCTACAAGAGTTTAAGATTTTCTCATTATGCCCTTCCATCTGTCCCAAGGATGCACCCTGATACTCATACTAATAATGGTAAGCAATGCTTAGAGACTGGAAAAACTTTGTCAGTCTAAAAGGACTGAGGAGATAAGGTGGGACTAAATTTTCAGTCAGCAGCTGCCAAGATAATTGCCAGAGTGTTGTCAGAGAAATTTTTACCTTGAATCTTTCCTAGATATAATGACTGAAAATTCAAAGGACATTTGTTCATCAGTATGAAACCTCTCTTCTGACTGTCTCCTGTGCATATTTACATTGTTACCTGCTTTAAAGACTATTATACTTATCCACTTTATTTCATTTCAGGATGGCCAGTCCTGCTTATTGTACCCTATCATTTGTTTAGTCTAGGTTATCACATGGTTGGCACTCTTGGTAAGAAGATCCTTGAATAAGACAACCAGAAATGTTGATAGACTAAGAGAAGATTGACTAAAACAGATGAAGAACACAGTGCCATGATGGTTATACTCACATGGATTTGACTTTGTTTTAAAACACACAAACCAGGTAACTATGGGATGAGCTTACTTCTCAGAGACTACTTCTTTTTTCTCATAAAAATGGGGATTATGGCCATGGCTGGTGTGGCTCAATTAATGGAAAGGTTGCTGGTTAGATTCCTAGTCAGGACACATGGCTGGGTTGCAGGCCAGGTCCCTCGCTGGGGGTGTGTGAGAGCCAACTGTATCTCTCACATGTTTCTCTTCCTCTCTTCTCACTCCCTTCCCCTCTCTCTAAAAGTAAATAAATAGAATCTTAAAAATGGGGACTATGGTACTTGTTTCGCAAATCTTCTAAAGATTAGAAACTAATGTAAAATAATAATGATGCTATATACATTATTATGATAGATTCTAATTAAAGATGGTTCTTCTTACCTTTTTAATAAAGACCAGAAATATTACCTCCTCACCCCAACTCCAGTCAGAAGTTCCTTGGTGTGTGTGATATAATGCATTCTTTAAGATTTGTGTTCTTGCCTTTAGTACTCAAATTTGATTTGAATATAATAAAACTATATGAAAAAGTAAAGTAGTACTAAACTTTCAAGGAAAGAATTTAAAGTTCTCTTGATTTCTTTGGGTGAGATGATATAGGAATAAGGAATACCAGAAATGTAGAACCTTGATTTAATCTAGTAGATCATGAAAACTAGATTATTCAAATTGGATTTACACTGGAATGGATAGTGCCACTGCTTTATAGGAAATCTGAAACCATTCTACTATTTTTGTTTGTTTGTTTCATTTTTATTAAGTTGCCTTAGAAATTTATGCCATTGTTAAGGAATTTCTGCTCCTTTTTCTCTCCATTAAAAATAATTAATGAAACAGGAGGACTTTTATATCACATTTTAGATCTCAGTCTCATTTTCAAATGATTTGTAACTTCGTTACTTTGTCAAATGAGGTATCTTAATTTTTGCTTTATGAAATACAAATAAACATATGTATGTTAAATTCCTTTGTTCCTTCTATTTAAATTATTAAGAGTAGATCTAAATCAGATTTTAAAAATCCAATCTATGAGGCCAGTAATAATTTTTTTCTCTTTATGCAAAGGCTCTACAGCAAGAATTAGAATACCCTGTTGACATTGAGGCTGTTAAAAATCTGCCCAGCAGTTTGTATGAGTTGTTGAGTTGTATCTCCTAGGGATATACTGAAACAAGACCTTATGTATGTACTAAGTTCTTGTAATTCTGCAGAGTCTGAAGAATGGGGAACACAACATTTTTTAATTTATGACTTTCATACAAAAAATCTGAAACTAATAAAAGAAACAAAACACAATTATAATACAACCTCTTTATCTTATATCATAACTTTTTTCTTTCTACTTTTCAACTAAAAAAACTTTTCATTTTTTATAAAGTCCTACTGAGAAACTTTAAGAGCCATAATTCCCCAAAACAGCTGAGTCACTCAGGGTCTGTGAAAGTTTGCAGCTGCCTCAGCTGAATCTGTCTCCTGTAGATAATGTAGGTTATAGCTGGTGGGATTCTGAGTCCAAGTAAGAGGCTTCTTTTCCCCTCTGCCGCATATGTAACATTTCTCTAGTCACTATTTGAATTAGACTAGACAATTCCACTTGAATTTTCCTCTCTCTCTCTCTGTTTCTCTTTGTCTCTGTCTCTCTGTCTGTCTCTCTCTCTTTCTCTCTCTCTCTCTCTCTCTCTCTCTCTCTCTCTCTCTCTCTCTCTCTCTCTCAGATACACTTTATTTTCCCAGGTTTTAGACTTTTAGGAAAACTGGAACACTTTCCAAAGGAAATGGTGAGTACAATTTGTCCCTAATATAATTAGAAAACCTATCTCCTTTGAACATTCTGTACTATCTTTGACAGGAGGATTAAGAACTGTTTTTTTACTCTTATGGAGAAGTTAAATTCTACTTCTCACTTTTGTGAGTATCTCACTTTAAACAATGACCTTGAACTTGTGACTATACAGCACTAAAATCCACTATAAGCTGTTTACATGGGTTTCCAGAGAATGACTAAGTAACATGGAATAAAATGATACACAATACTGATTTGAGTTCCCATAGAATGATTTAATTCTGTAGCCAAACCAGTAAAAGCCAGTGAGAGTAATAATTGTATTCAGAAAGAAAGAGAAAAAAAGTTTTGAACTTTATATTGAGTGCTCTGACTGAAATAAGGGGGGAGACTGTGCCTTTATCCAGATGAATTAAGATGGACTCTGTGGATATTTTGCAGGATATTGTCACAAAGGAGATTCCACTATAGAAAGAAAATATTTTATGTTGTTTGAAAGTACAATGTTTTACATTTTAAAAGGCAATTACTAAGATATTAATAATTTGAAATTTGTGATAATTGAGTAGAAGAGGGACTGAAGTTTTGGTTTGTAGTACTTGTGAACTAGGCAAATAAGTAAAAAATAAATGGGCTACATTTTAAGGGAAGAAGAAAACAACATTTTTTCAAATATATATTTATTGATTCTTTTTTTGTATTTTCTCAACATTTTAAAACTTTTGTGTGTATCATTAGTGAAGTTAATTCCAAGCTATTTTTACATCATTCATTAAATTGAGTTAAAAATGATTAGTACTTGTCAAACTTATTAGTCTTGGAAAGCAATAAAATTACATTTTTATCCATCTGAAACTGTGATTTTACTAATTTAAACATAACTTATATTATTACTCCAAATTCTATTTATATAACTTAATAAATTCTGGCACAAGTTTATATGAAAAGTCAGAAAGTGTTCAGTCTGACTGAGAATTATTAGCCTAGTTGTACATATAAATGTACTCAGCCCTTCTACAAGTTTTATGGGATTAAAGATACCTGAACATAAGTCCAACAAGAGTAGATACCTAGGGACACATAAAAGGGATAGCATACTAGAAATTTGAGGACCAGAAATGGATATAAGCTATTTTAACTTGCAGGCTATGGACAGCAGTGGGCCAAAGGTGCTAGAAACAGCAGAAGAGATCCAGGAGAGGCGTCAGGAGGTGTTGACTCGGTATCAGAGGTTCAAGAAGCTGGTTGCTGAGAAGGGCCAGAAACTTGAAGAGTCCTATCACTACCAGGTTTTCAGACGCGATGCAGATGACTTGGAGAAATGGATTTTGGAGAAACTCAAGATTGCAGGAGATAAGAGCTATGAAGACCCAACTAACATACAGGTCACTCAATTCCACTAACTTCCCCAGAACAGATCAAATGATCTCTAAAAAGGGAAATATTCTTGTAATGTAAATATGTATATGGTTAACTGTAGGATGAGGATGTAATAGAAAGATTAGACTATCTGTTAGGGACAGTAATTTTGCCCTTAGGTAGCCTATATCTTCAAATTAACGTATGGGCTACTCAAGCTTCAGTGCCTCATTTACAAAGGAAAATCATTCTAGATAACATTCTATGGATATATTATTAATCTGATGTTAAAATATAGACAAAGCAGTGATGTAAGAATTTATGGAATTTATTCATGTGATTTTAATATTTTGTGACATTAAGGATGGAACTGAGGTGAAGAAACACCAATTCTTCTGAAACAATTGATTTCCACTCTCCTTGGAAAGACATGAGTTCACCTGGGTTTTTCCTGGTTTTCTGCAAATGGCTATTCATATCTCTAGTTAAGTCCAAATTAACTAGACTGATTGGATACAGGGGTAGAAGTTTAGGGAAGTTCTTACCCTTATATATATTATAACCTATAGCATAATCATGATCACAAGAGTTACATTCCTAAAAGGGACAATAATTATGATTAATTATTTAATTTATAAATTAAATGTATTAATATATATGACAACAATAATGTAATTTGGTATGTATAAACTTAATTTATGAAAAAGGCATTATTATAATGGTTATCTTCTTCATCGTTCTCTACTGCACTTAGTTTTTCTTTTCTAAAAAGGAATTTTTTTCTGAAGAGGAAAAACTGTATTGCATTCTTTCATTTCCCCAGGAGACAACTGAGACCTTAAAATAATAAGGTATTGTATTGCATGGAAATTTTCCCCAAAATAAGTACATAAATAAAACCTTTCTCTATGATCACTGACTTTGAGCCTGGGGCCCTTTAAAAACCTGTGTGCAGTGGTTCTGCCTAGAGTGACCATTTCTTTTAGGATGCGACTTCTCCAGCTGTGGTCATAGGTGATTGCTCACTCTGAGTTGAGCAACAAATAGTTCTGACTGAAAGTAAGAAGAGAACAAAGAGACCTCTTTATGGTCCATGAAGAGTAGGCTTCATTAGCTATAAACTCTGATTTCTAAACTTTAGGGAAAATATCAAAAGCATGAATCCTTTGAAGCAGAGGTACAAGCAAAATCAAGGGTCATTCCTGAGCTGGAAGAAATCAGGAAAGTCCGATTTGCTGAAGGACATTTTGCCCACGAGGACACCAAGGTAAATATGTGGGAGGGCTTTCCAAGATAAGTTTCCAATTGTTGATTACTTTATCAGGGCTTTAAATGATTAAACTGAATATAAACTTTGATGTAGTTGGTTTGGAATTAGTGCTCTTACTTCTTAACTTCTAGCAGGGATGGAGCAAGAAAAATTACCAGATGTCCTTTTGTCCCTTGAAGTGTGGAGAAGAGTTATGATACAAAAGCTGTTATTGTTGGCATCACCTTCCTCCTTATGCCACTGCAGAATGAATTAACTCAATATCAAGCCCACTTCAATCTTGTTCTACATTTCCCAGATGAATTGACTTTCCCAAATGTCCTAATTATTTCTTCAGACTTCAGAGTCCTTGTCACCTAAACTTTTCTAACAAATGATGTTCTCCATTTGAAATCTTCTCTGAAATATTTATCCTTTTGTCTATAATCCCTCTTTCTCTTCCTAGCCTACATGGTAAGACTAACTACTGTAGGTCTCCAAATCCTCCTAATCACTTTGAAAAACTCTTAAAATCCCTTTCCTTCAGAAAATCCTCCTTGAAAACTGAAGACCACCACCACTTTGGAGCCCACTAATAACGTATCAGATCTTTTCTGGTTTAATCTATGAACTCTCCCAACACATTTTTGTTGATAATAATCAACTCAGGATCTTTTTATATAATCTTTTTACCATTTGTGCATTTTTTAAATTGCTAAAATATTTGTATCACATATTTAAAAATTATGGCTTGTCTTCCTATATTTAGCAAAATCTACCTCATGATACTATCAACAAAATATACTCAGGAAACACAGACTTTAACCAGAATAGAACCTTATTAGAAAGAAAAATCTGTAACCATAAAATCTTAAATGCTATTTATTGATATAAAATATAAATCATTTCTATATTACAGTTTTGTGTGCTATCAAGTTCCCACATTAATAAAAATATTTGAAAAATGTTTAAAACATATCTACCAACATCACTAGGGTTTTGTCAGATTGTATCATACAGCATTTAGAGAGAAATGTGGTCTACATACTACCTTGAACAGTGGAGTAGTTGTAAGACAGATGATTCTTGAAGACATGACATAGATGAGAACTTCAGTTTTATAAGATATGTGCTGTAGATTCTTCAAGTTAATCTTGCATCAAAGACCTCAACTGTATGGTCTCTAATTTTCTTATTCCCTTGGTGTTGTTGATTTCATTTTTGTAAGCCAAGAAGATATTTTTTTGGCAAACAGTTCATTCTGAATTTCTTATGTGTCTTTGCACTGATTAGAAAACTCTCTGCCTATTATCTACCTGCTAAAATTCTGTTTCTTATGGTCCAGTTCAAATGAGCACTCTTCAGTGAATTTCTACCCCATCCTGTCTTGGTGTTTGTAATCCCTTTATCTTCAAAAACATAAAAGAATATCTAAAAACCTGTCTTATGGGAGATAATGTCTGATTTAGTTTAATAGCTACTCCCATATACACCCCTTTTCTCTTTTAAATATTTATTGAAATATTAATGCACAAGTGAATATAATGTACTAAGTGAAATATTTTTACCTGGGTCCTTCCCTGCACAAGTATTTGAGTCTGCACCTACTCCACAGTCTCTGTAACTTAGTAGTTTTTCCTTTCCTCCCCAAAGGTCCATCTGGAGGAATTACGCCATCTGTGGGACCTGCTGATAGAGCTGACTCACGAGAAGGGCATGCTCCTTCTCCAGGCCCTGAAGCTCCAGCAGTACTTGCAGGAATGTGCCGACATCTTGGAGTGGATTGGAGATAAGGTATAAAACTAAACAGGTGCATTTAGGACTTCCCAATTCTCTATCCCAGGCATCCAAACCGATTTAATATAAGCTATTAATTTAAAATAAAGTCAGGGTGTCTGTTCCTGGACTTTGTTCCTTCAAAGAAGGATGCAGTTTGGCAAAGATTTAGAGGTATTCAGGATGTTGTTAACATTGTAAGGGGTGGGTAAATCTAAATTATGACTCTGAATATGAAGAAGGCAAGACTTAAACAAAAACTGTGCACTTGAAGAAAAATCTAGGCTTGTCCCCCCTCTACCTTCCATGATATTTTACTCCCTGTTCTAGATTTTCCTTCTTACTCTAGGTCTAGACTGACAGTATTGCCAGTTCTTTCCCTACCCCCTTGTCTATCAGTGCTTATAACCACAAATTTTCTTTTTTTATAAATACTTAAAGATTAATACTATAGTTAGAACTAAAGATTTATACAAACAATGTTTAGCACAATGACTTTGTAAATATTTGTTATGTTGAATTTAGTAGAAGCAGGATGAATTTATTTTTGTGCTCCATATTTATGTTTTATGTTCCAAGACATAAAAGGTGTTTCCAGGGGATCGGGCTAACAATACCCATGATTCTTCTGAAGGATTACCCCAAAGAGCACTGTCCCTTGGGTCACAGTGACTCTTTAGGAAATATGCTTCGGCTTCTGTTTTTTTCTAGAAATGGTTCTCCCAGGCTCCACCTGTATCTCTTTCTGAGTTATCCTAGGAAGACAGGAAGGGATTGGAAGCCTTTTACCTGAAGGAATTCCTAAATCTTTACTGGTGATTCAATAGATTTTTCTGTGTCCACAGGAGGCCATAGTAACATCAGTAGAACTGGGTGAGGACTGGGAGCGCACAGAGGTTCTGCATAAGAAATTTGAAGAGTTCCAAGTAGACCTGGCAGCTCGAAAGGGGAGAGTGGATGGAGTGAACCAATATGCTAATAAGTGTGCTGAGGTAAGGTAGAGAGCAAGAGTCAATCCAAGAATAGGGTTCTGATCTTGAAGAAGAATTTCTGGCCATTAATAAGTGGAACATGAGTTATATAGGGCATTCTGAGAAAACAGAAGGATGCATGTCCTTAGAGTAATGTGCCCAAATCAGTTTCTTCTCTTGTGTGGATCCATCCTTTGCCAGTCCCTGGGAATGGAAATATGAGTGAGTGAGTGTATAGAGAAATGAAATATACAGTGAGATAACTCCTGCACTGTACAGTACACAAGTTACTTTTGTTTAAGCAGCGCTTGTTTTTCATGAAGAAGAATTGCAATAAAGTAACAAAGAATATAAAGCAATGGTGGGCTATTATTATTATACATATATATATCAACACACACATATATACATATATATGTATATGTCATATACATATATATCATTATAGATGATTTTTATGTTGGGGTGGAGAGAAAAGAGGCAAATTTTACTTCAGTTACTTAAGAAAATACTTAAATAAGTTTTCAATATCTAAGCAGACAAATACTCAGTATAAATAGAAAAAATAGCCCTATTAGATACAATAAATAAATAAGTAGCCCTATTATTGTTTTATATGTTGCCATGTATAATGTGCACCTATGTTTTGGCCCCAACTTTTAAGAAAATAATCATGTTTTAATTTTTTAATTCAATTATTTATTTATTTATATTCAGATACTTATTTTTTATTATAATGAATTTTAGCATTTATTTTTGAACGTGTTATGGTACAAGAAATTTTATGTAACAAATAATTACAAAACACAAGATCATAAACAAGGTCTTTCAGGTACTACCATGTAAAATACACATCCTTATTTTTCCCTCAAAAATTTGGACAAAAAGGCATACGTTACATATGGCAAAATACAGGTATATGCAAGAAAACTAAGAAGCCAGTCTGATTTTATGTGTATATAAAAAACTAGACACTCCAATAATTAGCTCTTATGCTTTTACATTTATGGTTTCATTATCACTGGAGTTTTATCATGGGAAATATTTTTCTGAGTTAATAGAAGCAAGATTTCAGGATGTGTAAGTACTGATATCGGGAAAATAACCTGTTTCTCATTTTTTTCCTTCAGGCTACATATCCACCCCTCCCTAAATTTTCTCTGTTCACCATCTTTCTCTTGTAGAAATTTTTATCTATTGCTATCACAAACTGCAAATAAAACTTAAAGCAACAAACATCTTATTTTTTATGATTTAATAACAGATTCACTGATTCATAATTCAGCAATTTAGCTGTTCAGTGGAGCAGTTTTTCTGGTCTCATCTGGTATTTTTTAGCTGCTGTAGATTTTTGGTGGTTCAGTTAAAGTGGAGGATCTAAAATGGCCTTGTTCCCATGTCTGGGACCTTGGCAAGGATAATGAAGGCTTTCTCCATATGATCTGCTATTTCATTATCCTATGCTTTTTTGTGTCAGTGTTCCAACAAGGTGAGAACAAAAGCTAAAATGCCTCTTGAGGTCTCAGTCCTGAAGCTAACAGAATATCATTTCTGCCATATTCTATTAGTAAGCAAGTCACAGACCAACTCAGATTTAATGCATGAGAAAATAGAGTCTGTCTCTTGAAAGGAGGATCTCATGGCAAAACAGCATGGATACTTTTTTTAATGTACCATGATAAGGATTAATCCAATACAGAGTTTATGCCTTGCTCTTTTGAAATGGGGCCCACACAACTACAATACAAAGGGACATACACTCAGAAAGAAGAATGTAGAAAATTTTGTATGGAGAAGATTTGAAATGGAAAAGGAAATGGGAAGAAACAGGGAGAGTAGGACTAGGGAGATGGCCATATGGGAAGTACTCAAAATTTTCAAGTATCAAAATAGGCTGATGCTGTTAAATTAATGTAGTGTTCATAAATCTCATTGCTTCAGATAGTTTGCAAACATGTATGAAATTTTCTGCAAAATTAAATGTGTATGCATTTATGTATAATTCTGAATAGAAGAAAATTGCTGTCATTTGATTTTTAAAGGTGTTAAAACCCCAAAAGTTTTAAGAACTACAGAATTAGTTTTAAAATATTGTTATACTTCACAAAGGGAATATTTTTTCTTTTACTTTATTTCCAGGATTTTCAGGGTATTTGCAGGCATTGACAAGGTAAATCTCTGAAAATAAAACCACAGTTGGACAACCTGTGATGTTTTGCTCACAGCAGTTGTTTGCTAGACAAAATCTGGCAGGTTGGATTTCTAGATTTTGATGATGTAGATTGGATTAGAGCTAGGTAGCATGGCTAACATAAATTTCAGTATCTTGCCATATAGTTATTCTTCACCTCTGACAAAGTATGAACCAGTGTGAAATGAGAGATGTCTAAATAATGGAAAAATCTCACCTTTGCATAACTCTAGCATCTGTTTCCTGTTAAAGGAAAACCATCCTGAGCTGTCTTTGATTAAGTTAAAGCAGGAAGAGGTAAATGCTGCCTGGGAGCGTCTCCATGGTCTGGCTCTCCAGCGACGGAAAACACTGTCCAATGCTGCAGACCTCCAGCGATTCAAAAGGTACAAGTCTGGGAACTGAGTTATAGGAAACTGCAAGAGCATCCTTTTCTGTCTACTGTTAGCAATTGTAGCCAATATCTCAAAGAAAATCATAGGCTTGCCATTAAGACAAGGAGGTAGAGAGTAGTTTAAAAAAATGTAACCCACTCTATAGCCAAGTTTGTGGTGGCTGGAGCGCAAAGCAATAGTAATGGAACCCACTCTATAGCCAAGTTTGTGGTGGCTGGAGCGCAAAGCAATAGTAATGGAAGCTCTGGAAAGGCAAGAAAAGCAGATTAAGACTTTGATGAGGGTGGAAAGTGGACTTGGGAAGAATAAAGACATTCATGAATTGCTGACCCAGATATGGGAAGTATATCTGGAGGCTCAACTGTCAGGAAGCCCAGGTCTCTACATGTGAATGGAAACTATGAAAAGCAAGAACTCTTTACATTACTTTTTTGCTAGGGTGTAGGAAATAGGGTAATTTGTAACTGGGTAGACTTGGTTGGACCTTTCTCTGTGCTCTTTTTGCCCTTGAATGTCTGTGAGGTTCTTTTATTGGAGCTCATGTGGATGTCTGGCAGGGATGTGACTGAAGCCATTCAGTGGATCAAGGAGAAGGAGCCTCAGCTCACCTCCGAGGACTATGGCAAAGACCTTGTTAGTTCTGAGGCACTGTTTCACAGTCACAAGGGACTTGAGCGAAACCTTGCAGTCATGGATGATAAGGTAAGACATTGATGGAGGAATGATTGGCCCCATGAACTAGAAGAGGTATTTAGTGGTCATCTTACCTCCAAGGGACACAGTACATTTTCTCTTTCAATGAAATAGAAATTTTTGGGTCCTTGAACATACTTCATTCTAGCTCATAACTTGCATTTGAATATTAGATATACTTTATTTTCTAAAATTATTTTACTTAAATATATACGTACACGTATTTAATGTATATTTAATATATATAAAACTTATATTGCTTTAGTATATATTAAACATATATAAAACATATATATAATGTGTATATATGTTTTACTATATGTATATGTTTATATATAACACACATATGTTTTATATGTATAAACATATATACACACAGTGAAACATATATGTGTTTTGTATATAACAGATACTGTATATGTTTTAATGTGTATAACACACATACACATACGTTATATATATGTTTTATACATGTCATGTGCCATTGAATTGGCTCTAACTCCTGGAGATCCTGTAAATGAGTGTTGTCCACAATGTCCTATCCTAAATAGCTCTGCTCAGCTCATGTACTCATGTATATGACTTTTTAATGGAGTCAATCCATATTTTTTATATACCATTTTATTGTTTTTCAATTACGGTTGTCTGCATTTACCCCTCACCACTCCCCCCTACCCCAGCAATCCAATCATAATATTTTTGTTCTTCCTCTTTTCCTGCTACCTTCCATTTGCCCAGCATTACTGTGTTTTCTAAAGAATCCTGCCTTCTAATATTGTGTCCAAAGTAGGACATCTTCAGTTGAATCATTTTTGTCCACTGGTGTTTAAAGCTTAATTTGCCTACTTATTCATCTTTCTAGCATCCTGAGGTATTTGTTGAGCTCTCCTCCTATACCGTATTTTAAATGAATCAATTTTTCCTTGTCAGCCTTCTTTAATATCCAACTTTACATCTATACATAGTAATTGGGAATACAAGGGGTGTGGGTGATTTTAGACTTGATCTCCAGTGACACATCTTTGTTTTTGGTAAGCTTACTGAGTTTTTCCATTGCTACCCTCCTGAATATCAGCCTTCTCTTAATTTCTTGGTTGCAGTCTCCATTTGAATTGATGACTGAATCAAGATAAGCAAAATCTTACAATTTCAATGTCTTCATTGTCTAAGTTAAAGTTGTGTATTTATGCTGTAGTCATGATTTTTTCTCCAATTCACACACAATTTCACTTTGACACCTTCTTTCACTTTCATCAAAAGTTGTTTCAAATCATTGCCACTTCTGTAAATTAGATGATGCTATCTTCATATCTTAACATTGATATTCCACCAACTTTCATTCTTGCTTACTCTGAATCCAGCCCAGTTTTTCATATGATATCTTCTGATCACAGGTTAGAAAAATAGGAAGAGAAAAATTCACCCTTGTCTGACATCTTTTCTCATAAGTAGTCATTCTGTCTTTTCATATTCCATCCTTTGAGTGGCTTTCTGTCCGTAATACAGGTTATGCATCAAGACAATGAAGTGCTGAGGCATACCCATTTCTTTCAGAGCAACACAAAGCTTCTCATAATCCACACAGTCAAATAAAATAAAATATTTTTATTGCATGCTAGATTGATTTTATTTTATTTTATTTATTTATTTTTTAATTACTTTATTGGTGAGGGACAAATACCATATGATCTCACCTTTAACTGGAACATAATCAACAAAAGAAAAACAAACAAAATATAACCAGAGAATTGAAATTAAAATAAAATTTTTTAAATTATATTTTTTTATTTAAAAAACCACGTTACATCTAAGAATGTTTGCTTAATTTCACTCAATACTTTGTGGTCTGAGTCTTTTCTTTCATCTAGCCATACTTTTTTTTTGTTCAGCTGAATACTATTTCTTTTTGTCCATCACTCAGTAGATAAGGGAAGAAATCTATTTTTCCCCCTTTTATAGTAAATGCAAAGACACCTGAAGCACATTACTGTATTAACCTTTGGATTCTCTTTAAAAACAATGGAAAACCTCAGTCCAACACCTATAAAAGTAGACATAGGCATGCTAGATTTTGGAGCAAGCCTGTATTCTTCAGTGACTCCCATCTTTACTTCTTTTCCTTGTGACTTTAACCATAACTTAAACCCTTACTCCCAAGTGTCTACAGCAGAGTCAGCTTGCAGGAAGATCCACATTTGCTCTGTTTTAATAATAGCTCTGTCCCTGGGTACCATTTCTGAAAAGTATTCCATCACGCTAATTTTTTTATTCCTATTCATTTTGTCTTTGGTATTTTTATAATAATGAATAATAATATTTCATGTTTAGTGAAAAATGAACCAGTTTTTTTTAACCTTTTTCATCTCATGGCACACACTAATTATTAAAATTCTGTGGCACAACAAAAAATATATTTGTTGCTGATCTCACAAAAATAGGTATAATTTTAATCAATTTATAAAAATAATAATAGTAATTACCATATTTTTTGGACTATAAGGTGCACCTAGGTTTTAGAGGAGGAGGAAAATAGGGGAAAAAACCCCACTCCACAGCAACTCCCCCTCCCACAGTGAGCCAGGTAAGCTACATTTGGACTATAAGACATACCCCCATTTTCCTCCCAAATTTTTTTTGGGGGGGTGAGTCTTATAGTCTGAAAAATACAGTACATACCCTTTTTGCTCTACAGTGACTTTTTAAAAAAAAAATCACCTTTCTGTGTTTGTATATATGGATTTCTGTTACCAAGAATTAACCAATCAGACACAATTGTATTATGTGATGTGGCCAGTAAGATGCAATTTAATTATATGACCTATGTATTATGGTGTAAGACAGGGCATTCACACCAAATAGCTATTGTGTATGCTATTGTCATTTTTTTCTTTGACAATTTAAAAGAAAAGAGGTCAGTGCCCCTGACTAAAGTCAGGTATTGTATGTTTTAAAAATTCTTGTGGTATATTGGTTGAAAAATCATTGCCTGAGACAATACTTGATTTTAATTAGGTTTAGCTACAGGACTAATGGTAACATGGAGAAATTCATCACATCCATAGTTCTTACCTGATAACCCTGCTCCTCAGGAATTGTGCTCAAACTGAACTAGCATTATTGGCATTTCTTGTCCTCTTAAGCAGAAGTGTCTTTCTGATTCCCACCATAATAATTATGGAAACAGTATAGAGGTTGCTGAAGGACAAACTTAAGTCTAAATCTTGTTTCTGACACTTACTAGCTCAGCGATCTTGAACAAATAAAATACTAATCTCTCAGTTTTCACATAAAATACTACTAGGAATAGTTTTTAATTTATTGTATTATTAAAGAAAGACTAAAAAACAAGAAATGAATGTGAAATGTTTAACACAGAGACAAGAAGTGCTCAGTAAATTATTATTAATATAGTACATAAGTATATTAATATAAATATATCAATAAGTATATATTAATAAATTATTATTATTTATATGGTTGGGGGGTTTTTGCTTTACTCCAATAGAACTTTGCCAGGAGAAGTCAGAGTGCTTGGATTTCTCATTTGATTTCCTTTTTCATCTTAAAGGTGAAGGAGTTATATGCCAAAGCAGACAAACTGAAGGTTTCCCATCCTTCAGATGCACCTCAGATCCAGCAGATGAAAGAGGATCTAGTCTCCAACTGGGAGCACATTCGTGCCTTGGCTACCAGAAGATACGCAAAGCTGCAGGCTTCTTTTTGGTGAAGAATCCCTTTTCTCTATTATTCTATTTGTCTACAGGATCCAGGCATAATACTTAAAGCAGAAATAAAAGGGTGAAAGTGGTAAAACAATGACAGATCCAGATCTCCTGCCTGCTCAGTAGAGACAAAAAACAAAATGTTTTAATTTGCCAAGAGAAGTCTTTTGTAAGCTGATATAATACTAAGCATGTCACCTCTGCTCATCTGCACACCTTTTGTCTACCTCTGTTTGTTCAGTTGTAAGATGCTATGAAGTGGCCCAGGGAGCTGGAAAAGCAGCTAAAGAAATGTCCAAGTGCTGTCTCTAACCAAAGAACTCAAAGAAATTTCTAATCTAAATAGTATAAAAATAAGTCTAGAGTTATTTCCTGAATGTGGGTTGGCTTGTCGTAAACTGGCATCATTTCAGTAATTCATTTTATGGTTAGTCATTAAATCACCAGAAACTACTATGTCAAAATTAAATGGTGAAGATTTAACTTTTTAAATACTATTGTTGGTTTTTATTTTTATTAATAGGTTAAGGATGAACGAAGATACATAAGAACTCCTCACCCTAACTGTAGTTCCCCCTTCTCACAAGTTACTTTCTGTCATTTATATATTATGTGTTTGTTTATTGCCCTCATTGAGAGAACTTTACTTTAAGAGCCTCTGGGGTAGGCATGACCTTGTGATGTTTGATATGTGATGCCTACATGCCTCATCACAAAATGATACATCTACACGAGAAATATACAACCTAGAGTAAAGGACTTACAAAGCTGCACAATAAAAGGAACAGAAAGTACACCAAGGGAAAAGGAGGGATAGAATAAGGGCAAGGAGCATATTGCACCTTTAGCTCAACCCAACCCCAACTGTTCATCTTTCAAAGTCAATTTACATCTGCTTTCTCTTTCCTGGCCTTTACCTTGCCTTTCCCACAGGTACCAGCGTTTCTTATCTGACTATGATGAACTCTCAGGTTGGATGAAGGAGAAGACTGCCCTGATCAATGCTGATGAGCTGCCCACAGATGTTGCTGGTGGGGAAGCCCTCTTGGACAGGCATCAGCAGCATAAGGTAAAAAAGAAAAGTTCTCATGAATATGACAAAAACAGAGGTACCAAAAATGCCAGAAAGTTTCTTGCTGCATTTTAAGACATTTTGTCTTGTGGCCACAGCATGAGATTGACTCTTATCATGACCGATTTCAATCTGCTGATGAGACTGGTCAAGCCCTGCTGGATGTCAGACATGAAGCCTCCGATGAAATTTGGGAAAAGGTAATCAGTTTAACAGAATTTTTGAAATTTTGATCATAGTTAGCCCTCACTTAATCTCATAATATGATAATCTCTGAGTGGGAAGAGAATAGACATCATATAACGATATTAGTAATGTGAACTCAACTTTCACACTGCTTCCTTAACATTGTTTTAGCTAAATTGAGTAATTTGAAATTCTCAGGACAAGATGTGCGCTTTGTTACCTATGAATTTTTATTTCATCAACCTATATAATTTCATCAACATACATCCTACTGAATATGAAACCTCCATACCATTTTCCCTTGTCACATATAATCTGTTTCATTACTTTCCCATGCTCATCTCTAGGTTGTGAATTCTATGAGGATTGACCTCATTTATCCTTGGATTCCCTAAGGTGACTGGCACAGGGCTTTTTCTTTTCTCCTCAGTACAATCTCAAATCAAACTGATTCTCCTCTTTCTGTGTTTTTCAAATTCACATTAAATAACAGAAGCTGAGGTTGGGTGGCTCAGTTGGTTGTAGTGTTATCCCATATGCCAAAAGGTTGTGGGTTCAATTCCTGTTCAGGGCACATATCTAAGCTGCAGGTTCGATCCTGGTTTGGGGTGTGTATGGGAGGCAACTGATCAATGTTTCTCTCTCACATTAATGTATCCCTCTCTCTCTCTTCCCCAACTCTAAAATTAATTTAAAAAACCATATCCTCGAGTAAACATTAAAAACTTAAGTAGCAAGGAATCTTTGAATATTCAGAATTCCACTAATTAAAGAATCAGGTTTGCCATCATTCTATCTTCCTGGATCACAGGGGCTCATCTTAACTCTCTGACTCTTGAGAGAGATTTTGCTCCAGTCAAAAAGTTACAGGAACTATTGGGGTAACAATTAAAATACAATTTGCAGGCTTCTTTGCCTCCAGTGTTGTGTAATGGATGAGGGTAAAATAACCATAATTTGAATTTCCCCAGTACTCTATGGTAACATTATAATATGGCTTTTATTATTAACAATTTTCTGCCAAAGGAATAATAGGACCCTAAGTTCTTAAAAACCTACATATTATCCTGGAATTCTAAGAAGTTTTGCTGCTTTTTTGGTGGAGTTTGCATAGAAGCTGTTGTAATAAGCTAGAATTTCTTGGGTAGATGTTTGGGCAAATACAGGATTTTTATAGGTTTAATAATGACACTTTTCTCTTTCCTTGATAGATTTTGTTCATTTTCAGAATAGAACAAAAACTTCTCATTTTAATAATTTAAGTGCTCTATGAATTTGAAATTCATCAAATGTCCACTTTTTTAAGGCATGTCACTTTTTGGGAGCATTTTATGTAATATAATAATTATTTGGAGTAATTACTTATTTGTGGCATTATGTCCTCCTACAATCCTAATCCTCCTCCTCATCTTTTAAATATCTGTTTGGTATATTTACTGCCACAATTCTACTCTTTGTTCTTTTTTTTTTAATTTTAATTTTTTATTGTTATTCAATTACAGTTGTGTGCCTTTTCTCCGCATCCCTCCACCTCTCTTTGTTCTTTTAATCAAAATTAATATTTTTATTAATTTATACATACTCAATGTACTGTACACTTTTATTTCATTTATCCTATTTTTCTTATTCTACAGTTGTTCTCTTAGATGTTGAAGCCTAAATAGAAAAACCCATTTCTTATTCATTTTTGTGTCCTTTGAAAGGTCTTGCACTTATTAAATGCTTAGTAATGTAGAATAAGATAAACTTGTTAAAACATATATCTTCCTTTCCAAAGATCAAAATACTTGCCAACAACTGGGCTGCCCTCCTGGAACTGTGGGACAAACGTCAGCATCAATATCAACAGTGCTTGTACTTGCACCTATTCTACCGTGACAGTGAACAAGTGGATAGTTGGATGAGTAGACAAGAGGTAACAGGAAGTGTTCACCAAGTGTCTAGAACTATTTCTTCACTCCTCATTTCCAATCGTTATTATTACCAACACTCTCACAACCACTTCTCTGGTCCTAAGCTTGTCCTAGGAACTGAAGAGTGAACTACAAAGAAAGACAGACCCTTTCTTTAAGGATCTTACTATTACCTCATGTACAAATATACGAAAAGGTACGTAAACATAGTACAGAGAGGCTTTAACCTCAAATGACCATAAGGAAAATTAATATCAAATTGCAAAGGGATTAAAAAGAGAAAATTGTGTGAGTCAGGCAGGGTTAACCAGAGATTTTCTGGAAGATGTGAGTAGTCCTCTTGAGGCAGCTTTGAGAACTCATAATGGTGCCTATATTGGTTGGCCAAATTCTATGTGAATAGACCTAGACACAAAGGTAATAAAGTTGTATGCAAGGGTTGGGAAGATAGTCTGAAGCTACTGCTATTTGAGGTTAGTCTCTGTCTAATATACTTTTTGTATTAATTATCACTTTTTTTCCAACTCCTTCCTTAACTAGTCCTTGTTGCAAAGATATTCCAAAGGGAATTACTTTTTTTTTTTTTTTTTTTACCAATGAGGCACAGCTGATGTGTGTTTTTCTGTCTTCTACAGGACTTCCTGGAAAATGAGGACCTGGGAAACTCCCTGGGTAGTGTAGAAGCCCTTCTTGAGAAGCATGATGACTTTGAAGAAGCTTTCACTGCCCAGGAGGAAAAGATCACAGTAAGAAATGGGTCCTGGTTTGGGCCTTGGCTTCATCTTTATATATATCATATTATCTATCACTTATCCTTAGAATCACTCTTGTAGCTATTGGACATAACATAGGGATTATTATTATATTTTGGCTGTGTGCTTTTTTTCTCTTTTTTTACTGTTCTTCAAGTACAGTTTTCTCCATTTCTCCTCACCCCTCTCTTCCACCCCAGAACAATCCCCACCTCCCACCTTCAATCCTATCCCCCTTTAGCTTTGTCCATGTGTTCTTTATCTATGTTCTCTGACTTCCTTTCTTCCCCTTTCCCCTGTTATCCCCTCCCACTTCCCCTCTCTTTACTGTAAATGTGTTCTTTATTTCAATGTCTCTGGTTATATTTCCTTGCTTGTTTGTTTTGTTGACTAGTTTCTAGGAAATATTCTTAAGATAAAATATTCAGAAAAATAACATACTAATTTCTACCAATATGTTTTTTATTCTACAAAGAATATTTTCATCCTACTCCTCCCCACCCTTGGCTTTGTCCATATATCCTTTATACATTTTCCTTGACAATCTTCCCCCTTTTAACCCCATTATCCCCTCCCATCTCCCCTCTGGTTACTGTCAGTTTGTTCTTAATCTCAATGTCTCTGGTTATATTTTATTTGCTTTTGCCTTTTGTTACTTATGTTCCAGTTAAAGGTGAGATCATATGGTATTTGTCCCTCACTGCCTGGCTTATTTCACTTAGCATAATGCTCTGGAGTTCCATTCATGCTATGGCAAAGGGCAGGAGCTCCTTCTTTCTTTCTGCTGTGTAGTATTCCATTATGTAAATGTACCACAGTTTTTTGATCCACTCATTTACTGATGGGTACTTAGGTTGCTTCCAGAACTTGGCTATTGTAAGTTGTGCTGCTATGAACACTAGAGGGCATAGGTTCTTTTGAATTGGGGTTTCAGGGTTCTTAGGGTATAATCCCAGTAGTGGAATTGCTGGGTCAAAAGGCAGTTTCAATCTATGAAGAACACATGGGCAAAACCAAAGGGGGGTATGGTCAAGGGTGGGAAGTGAGGATGGCTGGGGTGGGGGGAAATGGTGGGGGTGAAATTGAGACAACTGTACTTGAACAACAATAGAAAAAACTTTTAAAAAGGCAGTTCCAGTTTTAGTTTTCTGAGGAAATTCCATACTATTTTCCACAGTGATTGTACCAGTCTGCATTCCCACCAAGAGTGTACTAGGGTTCTCTTTTCTCTACTACCTTGCCAACACTTGTTTGTTGATTTGGTTATGTTGGCCATTCAGACTGGTGTGAAGTGGTATCACATTGTGGTTTTAATGTGCATCTCTCTGATGGTTAGTGATGCTGAGCATCCTTTCATACGTCACTGGGCCCTCTGTATGTCCTCCTGGGAGAATTGTCTTTTCAAGTCCTTTGCCCAATTTTTAATTGGGTTGTCTCCCTGGAGTGGAGTCATGTAATTTCTTTATATATTTTGGAGATCAAACCCTTGTCTGAAGTATCATTTGCAAATATAATTCCCATATGGTCGGTTCCCTTTTTGTTTTGCTGATGTTATCTTTAGCCATGCAGAAGCTTTTTATTTTGATGAAGTCCCATCTATTTATTCTTTTCTTTATGTCCCTTAGTGTAGGGGACATATTGATGAAAATATTGCTCTGTAGAATATCTGAGATTTTCCTGCCTAGCCCTCCTCTAGGACTCTAATGGTGTCATGACTTATATTTAAATCTTTTATTCATCTTGAGTTTATTTTTGTATATGGTGTAAGTTGGTGGGCTGGGGTGGAGAGAAGTGGTGGGGGAAAATGGAAACAACTACACTTCAACAACAATAAAAAAGAGAGAAAAAGCATAATCAGAACTGAATTTGTATAATAAATGTAAGATAAATAGATGGGCTGATTTATAAAATTTTAATCCCATGACCTGGTTTGTAATAAAAATATTATAATCAGCTGAAAAAAAGAATATTTAGAATTCCTTTTCAAGCTTTCATGACATTAATTTTTTTTGTAAAGTAAATGGTTGGTTTTTATTCTGTATAAAGAGAAACTATCTGGAAAAAAAAAAAAAGAGAAACTATCTGATCCATGTTTGATGTAGTATTATTACTTAAAAGTTTGAAATGTATTATTTTTAAAGTTTTTCCCCTCTAGTAATATCTGTAGTTTGCTCTAAGAAAAACTAAGTAATATGTATTATTTTCCTTTATAAGCATATCTTCATCTCTGTTTCTCAATTAATGCATATATATGTATATGTATACATATACACATGCATATATATATAGTGAGCCTTAAGATATTGTATAATATCCAACAGAGCCCAGAGAAATGTAAGACAAAAATGATTAGTTCAATATATTGTATGCTATTGGCTCTCTCCTAGGATGGTACTGGTTTAAACTCACACACAGGCAAATGTGCCATCATCATTACAACAACAAAAATAACCAAATTCTAAGTCTTCTTTATCAATCTTCAGCTATAAATGTTTTTATTTGCTTTCATTAGTAAAAGATAATGGTGTAAAATAATTTTATTGTTTATAAAGTGCTGTCCTTTATTTTAGATCATTTTCCTAATCTCAATTAGTTAATCCATCTTTATCTTTAGAGATTTATAAGATCCATAATTATATGAATATGAGTAAAAATTTACCTCTACAGACATATGAGCAACTGGCTGGTTACAGCAGGTCTTGGGGTGCCTTGGACATTTGCTGACCTGCCTCAGGCTTGATACTGGTAACAACTCTCTACAGTTTGCAGTGTGACCCCTCCCACATGCATTCAGGCCCAGCACAGGTAACTTCCAACCACAGATCCCTTTGTAGTTCCTAACAGGTACTACACAGGCAGCATCTGACATTGATCTGCACTGAAGTCCCTCCAAAGGAGACACAGAACTAATACATTCAGTAGCCAGCTTAAGATCACAACAGAGTACCACCCAATTAGCTCCACAAGTGGCACACCAAAAAGAGGTCTTTACAGGAACAAAACTCCACTGAGGCAAATCTCACCTCCTAAGATCAGTCCCTGAACAGCAGCTATTATTCTGTGGTCATGACCATTTCCAAAAGCCAGGCAGTCTGAGGGCCATTCCAAACCAATGACATGCTGTCAGCAATTAAGGGTCAACTCTAACAAATGGGCATGCAAAACCTACACAAGGAACACTCCTGGAGCACCTGGCTCAGGTGATCAGGGAGACTGTATTACTAGGCCCCAAAGAATACCAAATGCATAAGGTCACCCAGCCAAGACTGAGAGATATAACATGTCTGCCTAATACATAGAAACAAACACAAAGGAGCTAAAATGGGGAAATAAAAAAATATGTTCCAAACAAAAAACCAGAGAATACGTTCAAAAAAGAAACTAAATAAAATGGAAGCAAACAATTTACCAGATATGCAGTTGAAAACACTGGTTACAAGAGTATTCAAGGAACTCAGGGGAAAAATAGATCAATTTAATGAGGACTTCAACAGAGATAGTAAACATAAAAAGGACATACAAAACATAATCATAAGAAAGAAACAAAGAATACAATAACTGAAATGGAGAATACTCTAGAAGGAATCCACAAAAGACTAGATGAAACAGCAGTGAATCAACAATTTGGGACACAAGGTAACAAAAATCACCTAATCAGAAGAGCAAAAAGAAAAAATAAAAGGATGCAAAGAAATAAGGATTGTTTAAAGGACTTTAAAAACTCAAGCATAACAATATCCACATCATAGCCATACCAGAGCCATAAGAGAGATAGAGCAAGGGATTGAGAATATGTTTGAAAAAAATAAATTGCTGAAAACTTTTTTTTTTTAATCTGGTGAAAGAAAAAAATATACAAATCCAGGAAGCATAGAGAATTTCCAAGAAGATGATCCCAAAGTGGCCCACATCAAGACACTTCATAATTAAAATGGCAAAGGTTAAAAACATATAGAGAATCTTAAAAGCAACAAGAAAAAGATAGTTACCTATAAAGCTCTCATAAGACTGTCACCCGATTTCTCAACAGAAACTTTTCAGGCCAAAAGGAATAGGCAAACTATAAACAAAATGGTGAAAACCAAGAACTTACAACCTAGACCACTTTACCCAGCAAGGCTATTATTTAAAATTAAAAAAAAAGAAATAAAGAACTTCCCAGGAAGAAAAAGCTAAAGGAGTTTATCACCACTGAATCAGTATTAGAAGAAATGTTAAAGGAAATTCTAGAAGAAAATAGAAGAAGGAGTAGGAGGAGCAGGAGAAAGAGGAAAGGAATATAAATATGAATAATAAAATGACAATAAATACATATATATCAATCATCAATCCAAATGTAAATAGATTAAATACTTGAATCAAAACACATAGATCAACTAAATGTAGCAGAAAGAAATCAGGAGCTCCTACCTTTTGCGACAGCATGGATGGAACTGGAGAGCATTATGCTCAGTGAAATAAGCCAGGCAGTGAAAGACAAATACCATATGATCTCACCTTTAAGTGGAACCTAATCAACAAAACCAACAAGCAAGCAAAATATATCCAGAGACATTGAAATTGAAAACAGTCTGACAGTAACCAGAGGGGAGATGGGAGGGGATAATTGGGGAAAAGAGGAGAAGGGTTTTCAGGAACAAGTATAAAAGACACATGGGCAAAACCAAGGGTGGTGAAATCACAGGAGGGAGGTGGGGATGGCTGGGGTTGGGGGGAGTGGTGGGTGGAAAATGCAGACAACTGTACTTGAACAACAATAAAAGAAAAAAAGGGGGGGGTGAGAAAACAATACCCATATGTATGCTTCTACATACATATGAAGAAAGAAAACCACTTCAAGGAATGATGTCAGAGAAATGGAAGCATGAAAAGTGCCCTTAGTCTTCCCCCTGGAAATTTCAACAATTTGAACAACTATAATTTAACCAAGGATTCCTTGCTTGACACACAAACATGTCTGAGATATTTGTGCATTGAAAATTCCAGAGGTGGGCAAGCAGGAGTACACCAGGTAGGTGGGAAGGGAGAAGGCTGAGATGGTGTCAGGGACACAGTCTAGATATTGCAGCTCTGAAACTCACTGTGGGTCTCAGCCAAGTGAGGAGGGGAATCAGGTTGGTGCTGGCAATCCCTTTTGCAAGGAAGAGCAGACTGACATAATTAGCATTCCCGAGGGAGTGGTCAGTCTGCAGTGTAGCTAAACCCAGGCACCTGGACAGGAAGGAAGTACAGAGCTTTGGCCATAGTTGTCTGGCAGTTGCCATTACCAGAGAGAAAAGCAAAGCCACAGAGCCTGGCTGCCTCCCTTCGCCCTCCCAGAACTACCATCTGACCACAGAAAAATCTGTACCAGTGAGTGCCAGGTTCCACATTATCTGCTGACTTGAAAACTGGAACTACAGAAATATTTTTCCCCTAAGAAACAATTACACTCTGTGATTAATCCTACAGAAAGATGGAGATATAGAGTAGGGGTTGCTGAGGTCTGCCAATCACCATTACTGGGAGAAAAAAAGCCACAAAGGCACTGGCCAACCTCCAGCAGCTCACTGCATTTGCACTCATCACAGCAACACTGCCAGCAGCAAATAGCAGCAGGGACAGCACTGGGATTTTATGGTTTTGGAACCCAATCACCTACCATATTCCCCTGCTGGGTTGGTGCCCTGAGACAAAGGAGACCTGATCATAAAGAAGATGGTGCGCCCTCCCAGGGAACACAATATCTTCCACCACCCCACAGAAATATGAAAAACCAGAGGAGTGTAAGAGAAACAAAAACTACTTGTGCTTCAGCCCCCCCTACTAGAAAACAGTAGAAAGACTTCTTATAAATTTACTAGAAAAGTGCTACTTATACAGAGATGCCTAGACAGAGAAGAAATCCACCAACTCCCAAGACTGAACAATGAATGTAACGACTGTGCTCAGAAAGGAAAAAAAAGTAACTGAATAAAAAAAATTTTTTTAATCATTAATAAAAAAATAAACAAAAAGTTCTTATCTTCAAAAAAAAAAAAAAAGAAAGCAGGAAAAATCTCCAGGAAATAAACTGAAATAAATGGAAATATGTGACTAAAATGAAAACAAATTCAAAGTCATAGTTCTGAAAAAATTTAACAAGATGCAAGAAAGTACAGGTAAATAATTTAATAAAGTCAAATATAAAATCAATGAACAAAGCTAGTACTTTGCCTAAAAGATTGAAACTTAAAAAAATAGAAATTATTGAGATAACCTAATAAAAGAGATAAAGAATGAAATAAGGAACTTAAGAAATAGAGCTGAGCAGATGGAGGAAAGAATTCATGATATTGAAGGTAGACATCCAGAAATGCTGCAGATAGAATGAAGAAACATTGACATAAAAACAATAAAATAACTCTATGAAAACTGACTCCATCAGAAAGAATAATGTAAGAATAATAGACAACAGAAAAAATGGAAACAAAAAAGGTAACAGCCTATTCAAGCAAATAGTAGATGAAAACTTCCCAAATCTCACCGTCTGGCTTATTTCACTTAGCATAATGCTCTCCAGTTCCATCCATGCTGTTGCAAAGGGTATAAGCTCCTTCTTTCTCTCTGCTGCATAGAATTCCATTGTGTAAATACACCATAGTTTTTTGATCCACTCATTTGCTGATGGGCACTTAGATCTCACCTTTAACTGGAACATAATCAACAGAAGAAAAAAGCAAACAAAATATAACCAGAAACATTGAAGCTAAGAACAATCTAACAATAGCCAGGGGGGAGTGTGGACAGTGAGGAGAGGGGATAACGAACTACTATAAAGAACACATGGACAAAATCAAGGGGGTGGGTGGAGGTGGTGGAGGGAGGTGGGTTCAGCTGGGGTGGGGTGGAGGGATGGGAAGAAACGGCATGCAACTGTAATTGAATAACAATGAAAAATTTTTAAAAATTCCCAAATCTATGGAAAGAGGTACATCCTCAAATCAAAGAAACAGACCACCTAATTATCTTAATTGAAAAAGACGTACAAGGCACATTGTATTAAAACAGTAGAAAATTAATGATGAAAAAAGAAGCAGCCAAGGAAAAGAAGACCTTAACATATAAAGAAAATCCTATTAGATTATCATTAGATTTCTCAGCAGAAACCCTGGAACTTAGGATAGAGTGGAATCAAATATCAAACTACTGAAAAATAGAAATTACCAGCCAAGAACAATATATTCAGCAATGTTATCCTTTAGATATAGAAGAGAAATAAAGAGTTTCCCAGACACACAGAAGCTTAGGGTATTCAACAACAGAACACCTCCATTTCAGGAAATACTCAAGGATGCTATTCTACCTGAAACACAGAAAAAAAGGACACAAAGTGTAAGATCACTGATAGGCAGAAGCAGGATATTACAACCCTTTTTAGAAGAGGATGCTATACATATAATTATCACATAATGGTTGAAAGAGGTTAAAACATTAAAAAAAGAGAGAGAGAGGAAGGATACAACTGATACTGAAATTTGGAAATGAACTCACAGCATAAATAGAGATAATTTGTGACAAAAATGTAAAGGGAAGGGTATAAAGGTATGAATTTGCAATGGTGTTGAAGATGCATTTAGAAGAAAAAAGTCTGCGGTATATTGGAAACATTCTTTTTTAAATTTTATTATTTTTTCAATTATTGTTCAGTACAGTTGTCTCCATTTTCCCTCCACCACTTTGCCCTTCCCCACCCACCACCAACTCACATCCTCAATATTTCCCCTCTTTGGATTTGTCAATGGGTCCTTTATACATGTTCGTTCATGACCCTTCCACTTCTTTCTCCTGTTATCCCCCTAACCCATCCCTTCTTATCACTGTCAGTTTGTTCTTTATTTCAACATCTTTGGTTATATTTTGCTTGCTCATTTGTTTTGTTGATTATGTTCCACTTAAAGATCATATGATATTTTTCTTTCACTGCCTGGCTTATTTCACTTACATAATGCTCTCTGTTCCATCCATGCGGTCAAGAAGGGTAAGATCTCCTTCAATGCTTTTCCTGTGTAGTATTCCATTGTGTAAATGTACCATGGTTTTGATCCACTCATTCACTGATGGGCACTTAGGTTGCTTCCAGCATTTGGCTATTGTAAATTGTGCTACTATTAACAATGGGTTGCATAGGTTCTTTTGAATTGGTGTTTAAGGATTCTTAAGGTATAATCCCAGCAGTGGAATTGCCAGGTCAAAAGACAGTTCCATTTTAAGTTTCTGAGGAAATTCCATACCACTGTTTTCCACAGTGGTTATACCAGTCTGCTTTCCCACCAACAGTGTACTAGGGTTCCCTTTTCTCCACAAGCTCTCCAGCACATATTGTTTGTTGATTTGTTTATGATGGCCATTCTGACTGGTGTGAAGTGGTATCTCCTTGTGGTTTTAATTTGCACCTCTCTGATGGCTAGTGATACTGAGTATCCTTTCATATATCTCTGGACCCTCTGTGTATCCCCCTTGGAGAAGTGTCTGTTCAGGTCTGTTGCATATTTTTTATTGGATTGTTTGTCTTCCTGGAGTGGAATTGTGTAAGTTCTTTGTATATTTTGAAGATCAAACCTTTATCCACAATAACACTGGCAAATATATTTTCCCATATGGTTGATTCCCTTTGCATTTTGCTGATGTTGTTTTTAGCCATGCAGAAGCTTCTTATTTTGATGAAGTCTCATTTGTTTATTCTTTCCTTTATGTCCTCATTTTGAAGGGACATATCAGTGAAAATATTGCTGCATGGGATATCTGAGATTTTCCTCCCTATGTTATTCTCTAGAAATTTTATGGTATCGTGATTTATATTTAAGTCTTTTTACAATTAACTGGTTTTTAATATATTCATAGAGTTGTGTAATCATTAACACAACTAACATTAATCATTCAGTTAATCATTCAGTTAATCATCAGTTAATCATTAATCACTAACATTACTAATGTTAGACATTTTCATGACCCTAAGAGAAACCATGTACCCATTACCAGTCACTGTCAATTTTGCCCTATATTTAATTCTTTTATCTTTCTGGAGTTTACTTTAGTGTACAGTGTGAGTTGCTGTTCAAGGTTTCTTTTTTTTGCATATAGTTGTCTAGATGTGCCAACACCATTTGTTAAAGAAGCTATTTTTACTCCATTTTATGATTCTGCCCCCTTTTAAGAATATTACCTGACCATAGAGACTTGGGTTCATTTCTGGTCTCTCTATTGTGTTCCACTGATCTATGTGTCTGTTCTTATGCCAGTATCACACTGTTTTGATTATTGTGGCTTTGTAATATAATTTGATGATGGGTATGGTGATCCCTCCTACTTTGTTCTTCTTTCTCAAAATTGCTTCAGCTATTCAGGCTTATATGGTTCCATACACATTTTTGAGATGTTTGTTCTGTATCTGTGAAATGCCATTGGTATTTTAATAGAGATTATGTTGAATGTATAGATCCCTTTGGGTGTTATGGACATTTTGCTGACGTTAATTTTTCCAATCCATGAACATGGTACATGCTTTCATTTGTTAGTGTCTTCCTTAATTTCTTTCTTCAGTGTTGTGTAGTTTTCTGAATACAGGTCTTTTGCCTCCTTGCTTAGGTTTATTCTTAGGTATTTTATTTTTCTTGTTACTATAGCAAATGGGCTTTTTCCTCCTGATTTCTGTTTCTGGTTTTTCATTGTTGGTATACAAAAATGCCTTCAATTTCTGAATATTGATTTTGTATGCAGCTGTTTTTCCTAATGCTCTTACTAGGTCAAGTAGTTGTTTGATGGCGTCTACAGAGTTTTCTACATACACTATTATGTCATCTGCAAACAATTATAGTTTTACTTCCTCCTTTCCAATTTTTATACCTATTATTTCTTCTTCTTGTCTGATTACCGTGTCTAAGCCTTCCAATACTATATGGAATAGAAGTAGGGAAAGCAGACATCCTTTTCTTGTTACTCATCTTAATGGGAAAGCTTTTAGTTTTTGTCCATTGAGTATGATGTTGGCTGTAGATTTTTCATATGTGGCGTTTTCTATGTTGAGGTATGTTTCCTCTACTCCCACTTTGCTGAGTGTTTTTTATCATAAATGGGTGCTGTACCTTATCAAATGCTTTTTCCACATCTATTGATATGGTCATGTGATTTTTGTCTTTCCTTTTGTTTATGTGATGTATTACATTTATTGATTTGTGTATATTGTACCATTCTTGGATCCATGGGATGAATGCCATTTGATCATGGTGTATGATGTTTTTAACATATTACTGGATGGGGTTTGCCAATATTTTGTTGAGGATTTTAGCATCTATGTTCATCAGCGATATTGGCCTGAAGTTGTCTTTCTTCGTTGTGTCTTTATCTGGTTTTGGGATTAGGATGATGCTGGCTTCATAAAAAGAGTTTGGGAGTCTTCCATCATTTTGGATTTTTTTGAATAGTCTGTGAAGGATAGGGGTTAGCTGTTCTTTAAATGCTTTGTAGAATTCTCCTGTGAAACCATCTGGTCCAGGGCTTTTGTGTGTTGGGAGTTTTTTGATGACTGCTTCAATTTCATCTGCTGTTATTGGTCTGTTCAGGCTTTCTGCTTCTTCATTCAGTTTTGGAACATTATCTTTGGGGTCTCTTTTTATAGACTTTGTTTTGAAGTTCATTTTGTCAGATACAAGAATTTCTATCCTGGGTTGTGTGTGTGTGTCTGTTTGCTTGGAATAATTTTTTCCAACCCTTCACTTTCAGTCTGTGTAGGTCTGTTGTTGTGAGGTGGGTCTCTTGTAGGCAGCATATGTGCGGGTCATGTTTTCTTATCTATTCAGCTACCCTATTTCTTTTGATTTGAGCATTGAATCCATTTACATATTAGGTTATTATTGATAGGTACTTATTCATTGCTATTTTACTATCTTTGTATCTGTGTTCGTCTTTCTCTCTCACTCTTTTTCTTCCTCTTCTTAAAGCAGTATTGTTAGCATATCTTGTATTGCTGGTTTGGTGGAGGTGAATTCCTTTAGCCTTCTTTTTTCAGGAAATTCCTTATATCACCTTTCAATTTAATTGATAGCCTTGCTGGCTAGAGCGGTCTCGGTTGTAGGACTTTCATTTTCATTACTTGGATTATTTCTTGCCATTCCCTTCTGGTTTTTAATGGTTCTCTTGAGAAAACAACTGTTAGCCTTGTCAGGACTCCCTGGTATTTTACTTCCTGTTTCTCCCTTGTTGTTTTTAAAATAGGCAGTGAGGGACAATATCATATGATCTCACCTTTAATTGAAACATAATCAAAAAAGAAAAAAGCAAACAAAATATAACCAGAGACATCAAAGTTAAGAACGATCTAACAATAGCCAGAGGAGAGTGGGGAAGTGACAGTGGGGAGAGAGGCTTACAGAAACTACTATAAAGGACACAAGGACAAAATCAAGTGGGAGGTTGGAGACAGGGGAGGGAGGCAGGCTCGGATGGGGTGGGGTTGAGGGATGGGGAGATAATACAAACAACTGTAATTGAATAACAAGAAAAAATTTTTAAAAAGATTTTCTCTTTGTCTTTCAAATTTGTCATTTTTGTTATGATGTGCCTGTGCAGGCCTCTTTGGGTTTCTCTTGTTTGGGGCCTTCTGTGCTTCCTGAACTTGTGTGGGTTTTTTCTCATCAAATTAGGGAAGTTTTCTTCTTTTTTTTAAAAAAAAATATTGTTGTTTAATTACAGTTGTTTGCATTTTTTCCCCATCCCTCCACCCCACCCCAGCCAACCCCACCTCCGTCCCCCACCTCCACCCTCCCCCTTGATTTTGTCATTGTGTCCTTTATAGTAGTTCCTGTAAACCTCTCTCCCCACTGTCCCCTCCCCACTCCCCCTGGCTATTGTTAGATTGTTCTTAACTTCAATGTCTTTGATTGTATTTTGTTTGCCCTTTTGTTTTGTTGAGTATGTTCCAGTTAAAAGTGAGATCATATGGTATTTGTCCCTCACTACCTGGCTTATTTCACTTAGCATAATGCTTTCCAGTTCCATCATAACTTTTTCAAACAGGTTTGTATCCCTTGCTCATCCTCTTCTTTCTCTTGTATCCCTACTATATTGACATTGTCATGTTTAATGTTGTCCCTCAGTATCCTTAACCTCTCTTCATCCTTTTTGGGTCTTTTTCCTTTTCTTGATATTTCCAGTAATTTTTTCTACCTTGTCCTCAAGCTCACTGATTAGATCCTCTGCTTCAACTAGCATGCTTTTGATTCCTTCTCCTGTGTTCTTTAACTCATATGTTGTATTCTTCATTTCTTCTCGGCCCTTGTTGATTGTTTCTATGTCCTTTTTCTTGCTGATCTAGGTGCAGTAAATTCCTTGTAGCTTCCCTGTGGTTTTTGGTAGTTCTTGCTGAGGTCATTGAGCTCCTTAATGTCCATTGTTTTGAACTCAGTATCTTGCCTCTATTTTGTTTAGCACTCTATGAGGATTCCTCATTTCTATTTATTGGTGGTTGTTTCTTTGTCTTCCCATTATTTGTGAGACTATTCTTATTTGCTTCTGCTTCTTTAATTTATGAATTTTGACTCCCTGAGTTTATTTTATGAATTTCTATGGTAGGAGACCTGTGAGATTCAGTGGTGCAGTCTCCTTGATCTCCTGAACTTGCTGCTCTTGGGATGCCCTTTATGCCATTTATGTTGCCTGTCTGGATGTAATTGGGTTTTGATTGTTATTGTGTCATTCTTTGTTAAGTCCCTCATTCCAGCTGGTTGACTGAGCATTGCTGTGCCCACTATGTTTTGTATGCTGTTGTGTAGGTGCAGTTAGGTTTTGCTGAAATTGATTCTTCTGACTCTTTGAGGTTATAAGTCCTTTTTCTGGCTATTGCTCAGTTCTGGGTGATTTCTCCATAATTTGGTTGTTATTCCTGATTGGTCCTGTTAGGATGTTAGTGTGACTTACATTCACTCTTCTGCCATCTTGCCAGTCCAGGACTGGAAACTTTTTTTTTGTATAAACCTAGTGGTGACCACACATACACAAATCTGAGACACATAACTTTAAAAAAACAAAAGAGAAAGTTATAGAATACCTCCAAACAGTAAAAAACCCTAAAGATTCCAACAAAAATCTATGAGAAACAATAAACAATTACAGTAAAGTTTTGGAATAATAGTGTACAAAATGCCATTGCATTCTTATATGCTAAAAATGAAATTTCAGAGAAAATAATGGAAAAAACAATTCTATTTGCAATTGCAATGAAAAGAATAAAATATCTAAAAATAAGCTTGACAAAACATGTAAAAGAACTAGATACTGAAAACTACAAAGCATTATTAGAAGAGATTGAAAAGAACAAAGAAATTGAAAGATATTCAGTGGTCATGGATTGGAAGAACAAAAATAGTTAAAATGGCCATATTACCCAAAACAATATATAGATTTAATTCAATCCCCGTTAAAATCTCAATAGCATCTTTGAAGAATAGAGCAACAAGTTATCAGATTTGTATGGGACTACAAAACACCTCAAACAGCCAAAGCAATCATGAGAAAAAATGTCAAAGACAGAGGTATTACACTCCCTTACTTCAAAATATACTACAAAGCAACAGTAGTCAAATCAACATGGTATGGACAGGAAAACAGATACATAGATCAATGGAACACAAATGAGAGGACAGAAATAAACCCACATGTATATGGGCAAATAATTGTTAACAAAGGATCCAAAAACATACAATGGATAAAAGAAAGCCTCTTCAATAAATGGTGCTGGGAACACTGGGAAGCCACATGCAAAAGAATGAAACTAGACTTACTTTTGTCTCCATATACAAAAAATATTTCAAAATGGATCAAACACTTAAATATAAGAACTGAAACAATAAATTACATTAAAAAGCATAAATATTAAATTTATAGGCTTTGGTCTTTGAAAAGATTTTATGAATTTGACCTCAAAAACAAAGAAAGCAAAGGCAATAGTAAATGAGTGGTACTCTATCAAACTAAAAAGCTTCTGCACAGTAAATGAAACCATCAACAAAACAAAAAGGCAATGAACCAAATTGGAGAAGATATTTTAAAAGAATAGCTCTGACAAAGGGTTTATATACAAAATATAAAAATAACTCATTCAAGTAAGAGCAAATAAATGAAGTATATACTGTGCTTAAAGAGAGGAAGATTTAACATTATTAAAATGTTCATACTACATAAAGCAATCTATAGATTTAATACAATTCCTTTCAAGATACCAATGGAGTTTTTCAGAGAACTAGAAAAAATAATTCAAAATTTATATGAAACCACAAATGATTCTGAATAACCACAGCAATCTTGAAAAAAAGAGGGACAAAGTTGTAGGTATTACACTTTCTGATATTAAACAGTATTACAAAGCTGTAGCAATCAAAACAGCATGGTGCTGGCTCAAAAACAGACACATAAATCAACAGAACAGAATACAGAACCCAGAAATGAACCCACACCTAGATGGTCAATTAATATTTGACATTGGAGGCCAGAACATACAATTGAGCAAAGACTCTCTATTCAGAAAATGGTTATGAGAAAATTGGATGGATACATGCAAAATTTTAATCTATACCCCACCCTCTTACACTATATACAAAAATAAATTCAAAATGAACTAAAGACTTAACTGTAATATTCAAAACCATAAAATGTTCAGAATAAAACATAGGCAGTAAAATCTCTGATATTTAACTTAGCTATATATTTTTTGCTGATAATCTCATTGTGCAAGGGAAACAAAAGGAAAAAATAAAAAATAAGACTACATCAAACTAATCTTAAGATAGTAACAACAAAAAGGCAGCCTTCTGAATGTAAGACAATATTCTATAATAATACATTTATCAGGATTAATAACCAAAAGTTAT
The DNA here is from genome assembly GCF_022682495.2 of Desmodus rotundus. Taxonomy (NCBI): domain Eukaryota; kingdom Metazoa; phylum Chordata; class Mammalia; order Chiroptera; family Phyllostomidae; genus Desmodus; species Desmodus rotundus. The sequence goes on from NC_071398.1 coordinate 75,907,402, forward strand.
AAACAAGTCATACAACTCAACACCAAAAAACAAAGAATCCAAATAAGAAATGGCAGAGGACCTGAATAGACACTTCTCCAAAGAAGACATACAGATAGACATATGAAAGCTGTTCAACATCACTAATCACCAGAGAAATCCACATTAAAACTATAATAAGATATCACCTCATATCTGTCAGAACAGCTATTCTCAATAAATCAATAAACAAAATTTGGCAAAAATGTGGATAAAAAGAAACCCTGCTGCACTGTTGGTGGGAATGTACATTGGTGCAGCCACTGTGGAAAACATCATGGAAGTTCTTAAAAAAATTTAAAATAGAACTATTGTATTTCCTGCCCAAATGGAAGCAGAGGTATACGTGCTTCACCTCCTCACACCACCATAAGAAAGATAACAACCAATGTGAAAACAAAAAACAATCAGAAATGCCAGAAAATCAAAGCATATGGAAGTCCAACAACCAAAGTATTAAAGAAGACATATTCATCAAGATGGGTTGAGGGGGCAGAGACAGGAAGCAGGGGGGGAGCGGACAGAGTGTGGAGTGGTGAGGCAGTGATGAGACAATGGTGGTGGTAGCTGGCAGAATGGGTGGTCCCATGTTCATGTGCAGTGGATAAAAACTGGGAGGAACAACTGAGGAGTGAGCAATCCCAGGCCCAGGACAGATCACACAAACCAGGGTTCCAGTGCCAGGTAAATAAAGCCTCATAACCTGAAGCTGTAAAAACCTGTAGAGGCTTGGGTAGCAGAAGAAACTGCTGGTCCCTTAGGACAGTCTGTTTAAAAAGCCTACATGGTCGTAGACATACACAAACCACCCCCCACTCAGGAAATCAGAACCAGAGCAGCAGCTAGAAGGGTGCCAATTGCTTATGGGAAGTGGGGGAAATGACTGTAAATGAGGTGAGGGCTGATCAAGCAGCATTGTTCCATATCTCATCCCTCCCCCACACAGTGCCACAAAGCAGTGAAGTGGGTTGCCCCACCCTGGCAAATACCTAAAGCTCTGCCCGTTCCAACATAACAGTTGTGCCAAGACAGAGTCAAAGCAGCGCTACCTAGTACACAGAAACAAGGGAGGCTGCCGAATAGAGGAGACAAAGAAATACGAGCCACACCAACCCTAGCTAGTGAAGCCCAGTGGACTGAGTGCTGTCCTTTGAACCAAGGGATCGCCAGTTGATTCCTAGTCAGGGCATATGCTTGGGTTGCAGGCCAGGTCCCCAATAGGGGGCACGCAAGAGTCAACCACACATTGATGTTTCTCTCCCTCTCTTTCTCCTTCCTTTCACCTCTCTTTAGAAATAAAATCTTTTAAAAAAAGAAAAGAAATGTAGCCTAGATGAAAGAACTAAGCGATGATGAGATAGGCAACCTATCAGTTGCAGAGTTCAAAACACTGGTGATCAGGATGCTCAGAGAAATTATTGAGTACAGCCACAAAATAAAGGAAGAAGTGAAGGCTATACAATGAAGAAATATATACAGGGAGCCAACAGTGAAGGGAAGGAAGCTGGGATGCAAACCAACAATTTGGGGAAAAAAAGGAAGAAATAAGCATTCACCTGGAACAGAATGAAGAAACAATTCAAAAAAAAAACCAAAAAAAAAAAAAACAAGGACTGGCTTACAAACCTCTGGGACATCTTTAAACATATTAACATCTGATTCATAAGGGTGCCAGAAGGAGAAGAGGAAGAGCAAGAAACTGAAAACTTATTTGAACAAATGATGAAGGAAAACTTCCCTAATTTGGCAAAGGAAATAGACGTACAAGTCCAGGAAACTGAGAGTCGCAAACAAGTTGGAACAAAAGAAGGACACACCAAAGAACATCATAATTAAAATTCCAAACGTTAAAGATAAAGCAAGAATCTTAAAAGCCTCAAGAGAAAAGCACAGAGTTACCTACAGGGGAGTTCCCATAAGACTATCAGCTGATTTCTCAAAAGAAACCTTGCAGAAAAGAAGGGGCTGCAAAGAAGTATTCAAGTTATGAAAAGCAAGGACCTACATCCAAGATTACTCTATTCAGCAAAGCTATCATTTAGAATGGAAGGGCAGATGAAGTGCTTCCCAGAGCAAGTAAAGTTAATGGATTTCCTCATCACTAAGGCTTTATTATATGAAATGTTTGTTAAAGGGACTTATGTAAGAAGAACAAGATCAAAACTATGAACAGTACAATGACAACAGACTCACAACTAACAACTGAATTTAAAAAAACAAAAACAAAAGTTAAGCAAACAACTAGAACAGGAAAAGAATAATAGAAATGGAGATCACATGGAGGGTTGTCTTTGGGGGGGAGGGGGAGAATGGGGGAAATGGTACAGGGAATAGGAAGCATAACTGGTAGGTACAAAATGACACAAGATGTTAAATATAGTATGGGAAATGGAGAAGTGAAAGAACTTATATGTATAACCTATGGACATGAACTAACGGGGGGATTCCTGGAGGGAATGGGGGTACTGGGTAGATGGGGGCAAAGGAGAAAAATAGAACAACTGTAATAGCATAGCCAATAACATATACTTAATTTAAAATAAAATAAAATAAAATAGAACTATTGTATGATCCAGAAATTACCCTTCTAGGTATATATATGAAGAAACCCAAAACACTAATAATTCAAGAAAACATATGCTCCCTTATATTAGTTGCATAATTATTTACAGTAGCCAAGATATGGAAGCTACCCAAGTGCCCATGAATAGATGAGTGGATAATGAACACATGGTTTATATATATAATGGAGTATTACTCGGCCATAAAAAGAATGAAATATTACCATTTGCAACAGCATGGATGGACCTAGAATGTATATTGATAAATGAACTAAGTCAGTCAGAGAAAGACTGACCATATGATTTCACTTATGTGTGGAATCTAAAGTATAGAATAAACAACCAAACAAATAAATTTGATACAAACTCAGATACAGAGAACAAAATGACAGTTGCCAGATGGGGGAAAGATAGGGAACTAAGTGAAAAATTTAAAGAGATTAATAAGTACAAGTTAGTAGTTACATAATGGTCATGGGGATGTACAGTTCAACATAGTGTATATAGTCAACAATATTGTAATAAGTTTGTATGGTACTAGGTGGTTACTATAATTATCAAGGGGTAGTACTACAATTATCTTTGTAAATTATATAATTGTCTAATTACTATGCTGTACACTTGAAACTAATACAACATGATATTAAATGTCAACTGTAATTGAAATATATTTTTAAAAATTACCTTTGTAATTTTGACTCTTCTATTCATGTGGGTAGGAATATAGATATAGATATAACTATATATACTAGATATAAATGCATATACACATGTTAGATCATAAATAAATAAATTGATTGATGGACTGGCCATTGCACATGGCTATATCAATAGTACTTGTTTTTAAAAATGTAAGAATAGGTTAAATACTCACTTGTGACATTAGAATTTGTTATTACACACACACACACACACACAGAAAAGGTAACTGACTTACTTGAAGTCTACATTTTGAAATACAATTTATAACAGAAATTAGAGGTAGGACCTCTTCCACTGTACCATAATTCCTTCTTCAACTACCTTCTCAAACTGTGGCCACATACTCAGCAGTTGCTGCAGTGAAACAACCCTGTTTTTTCTTGTTTTGTTTTGTTTTTCAGACATTAGACAAGACAGCAACCAAACTGATTGACAATGATCATTATGATTCAGAGAATATTGCTGCTCTCCGGGATGGGGTATGTTCAATGGCTCTTATGTGCCTGTCTGTGCATTAGTGTCGGGGAGAATGTTGAGGGTACGGTGCCTAGGGTGAATAGTGAATATCATATGTCCTCACTTCGTTTAGTTGACAATGAGTTTGCTCATGATTTTGCAGCTGTTGGCTCGGCGGGATGCCCTTCGGGAAAGGGCTGCTACTCGACGCAGATTGCTGGAGGATTCATTGCGTCTCCAGCAACTGTATCAGGACTCAGATGACCTGAAGAACTGGATCAACAAGAAGAAAAAGTTGGCAGATGATGAAGATTATAAGGTAGGTAGGGTTTTCTAACCCTGGACAAATTTATCAGAACTTAGTTTCATGGAATTATAGTCTTTAAGCTGAAAGGACCATAGTGTTCAGATTGTAAGCCTCATTTTATAAATGAGGAGACAGAATCTCTGAGAAGGGTAATTATTCCCCTAAGGCTATATCTAGTGAAGAGCCAAAAATCTAGTGTCTGTTTTTCCTATACCCTGCTATCCATCATCCTTTTTTTTTTTTTCTTGTATAATTTCCAATAGTCCTTAAATGGAATTGGATAAGAGAGGGACTGCTCCTTATTTAGCTCTTTGTCCCTTTATCACCTTTTCTGCTTCCCTCTATACTCTTATAGTAAAAAGACAGTGTGTTTAATTATAATATACACTTAAATTTACTGGAAGTTACTTGAAACTCAAAAGCAACCTAAGGGCTTGGTATAATATAAATTTATAAAGCTTTGTAGATGGAAAGGAACAACTCCTAATTTTATAGATGAGAAAACCAAGGATGTAAGTTGTGAAATCAATTGTCCAAAGTTAACCAATTATTTAGAAGGCAGTTTAACATAAGGGGATTAGAGACAGGAATTATTGAAAAGGTGAATGTGGGTTTGAATTTTCTCCCTCTTCTTTTAGTTTGTGTTACTTGGGAGCTTCCTGAATTATCATTTAGTCTTAAATGTATACCTCAGGCCCTTTTGTAATATATCTTTATAGAACTATGAGAACTACTACCTTATATTTACCTTTTATTCTTTAAAATTAGCACTATCTGCTTGTGTTCTGTAGAAGAGGTATGGTTCCTGTGCATTTAGGGTATCCAGATCTTCTCTATATGGGGCAAACAGATGGATGATAGTTATACTAGGATAGAAATGGAATATGATTTTAATTCTTCATGATAGCTCTGATTGTTATTTCTTGTATGAGGTGTCATGTACAAAGTGATCTTTAGGCAATATCCTGGCTCAGTAGAAATAAAAACAGGGCTAGATTAGACATGTCTGTTATGTGTATAGAAGGAAGAATTATGGAGAAAAGGCAACCTTAGTACACTGTTGGTGGGAAGGCAGACTGGTGCAGCCACTGTGGAAAACAGTATGGGAGTTCCAGCCAAGATGGAGGTGTAGGTGGAAATGCTTCATTTCCTCACACAACCAAAAGAAGGATAACAACCAATTTAAACACAATAAACAACCAGAAGTGCCAGAAAATCAAACTGCATGGAACTCTGACAACCAAGGAGTTAAAGAAATATTCACCCAGCCCACTAGGAGGAGTGGAGATGGGAGACAGGCAGCTGAGCAGAGAGGGTGTGCAGCAAGACATCAGACTGTGCAGGAGTGGCAGGGCTGGCTGAACAGGAAACTAAAGACTCAAAAGGGGTTACCACATGGGAGAAATACTGTGGAGGTTGCCATGTAAGAGAAAGTACCAGTCTCACAGGAGAGTTCCTTGGAAAGTGGGGCTAGAGTGGAGTAAGTAAGCAGCATTGTTCCCTTTCTGACCCCTCCCCCACTGATAGCACCACAGTGCAGCACAGAGGGTTGCCCTGCCCTGGAGAATACCTAAGGCCCCTCCCCCTTACAACATAACAGGTGCACCAAGAGAAAGAAATATGTCCCAAATGAAAGAACAGATCAAAACTCCAGAAAAAGAGTTGAGTGATGAGGAGATAGACAACCTATCTGATGCAGAGTTAAAAACACTGGTAATCAGGATGCTCACAGAATTGACTGAGTTGTATTACAAAATCAAGGAAGAAATGAAGTCTACCCAAAGTGAAATAAAACAAAATATACATGGAATCAACAGTGAAGGAAAGGAAACGAGAACTCAGATCAGCGATTTATAACAAAAGGAAGAAATAAACATCCAACCAGAACAATATGAAGAACTTTAAAAAATGAGGAGAGGCTTAGGAATCTATGGGACAACTTTAAATGATATAACATCAGAATCATGGGGGTGCCAGAAAGAGAAGAACAAGACAAGAAGTTGAAAACTTTTTTTGAATAAATAATGAAGAAAACTTCCCCAATTTGGCAAAGGAAATAGATTTCCAGGAAGTCTAGGAAGCCTATCAACTGAACATAAAAACAAAAACTAAGCAAACGACTAGAACAGGAACAGAACCAGAGAAATGGAGAGCACATGGAGGGTTTTCAGTGGGGAGGAGCAGGGGAAGAATGGTTGGGGGGAAGATACAGGTAATAGGAAGCATAAATGGTAGGCATAAAATAGACGGGGAAAGGTTAAGAATGGTATAGGAAACAGAGAAGGCAAAGAATTTATACATGTAAACCATGGACATGACCTAATGGGAGTGAGGCCTTTTGGGGTGCAGAGCAGAGGGGGGTAAAAGGGAGAAAAAAAATTGGGAAAACAGTAATAGCATAATCAATAAAATATACTTTAAAAATAAAACAATATGGAATTTCCCCAGAAAACTAAAAATGGAGATGCATTGTGACCCTACAGTTCCATTGCTTGGATTATACTTTAATAATCCTGAAACACCAATTCAAAAGAACCTATGCACCCCAGTGTTTATAGCAGTACAGTTTACAATAGTCAAGTTTTGGAAGCAACCTAAGTGCCCATCAGTAAATGAGTGGATCAAAAACCTGGTATATTTACACAATGGATAACTATACAGCAAAATGAAAAAGGAACTTCCTACCCTTTGCGACGACAGTATGGATGGAACTGGAGAACAGTATGTAAATGAAATAAGCCAAGCAGTGAAAGACAAATACCATATTATGTCACCTATAAGTGGAACCTAATCAACAAAACAAATAAACAAGCAAAATATAGCCAGAGACTTTGAAATAAAAAACAAACTGACAGTAACCAGAGGGGAGGGTGGAGGGAATAATGGGGGGGAAATGAGAAGTATCATCAAGGAACATATATAAAGGACACATGGACAAAGGTAAAGGGGGGCAGAATGGAGGGTGGGAGTTGGGGATGGGTGGGGTGGGGTGGTGATGGAGGCAAGACAGAGACAACTGTACTTGAATAACAATTAAAAAAAAGAATTGGTCCTGTGAGTTTGCTAAGCATTCTCTGTCTCTGTACTTGGAGAAGGACAGTTCTGCTTTCTACCTTCTTCTTAGTATGCAGTAAGAAATAACTGCTGTCTTCAAAATGTTTTCCCCTCACTCTTCAAGTAATGGTTTCCTCTTCTTTCTTTTTTCTTCATCTTGTCTTAGGATACACAAAACTTGAAGAGCCGGGTTCAAAAGCAGCAAGTCTTTGAAGAAGAACTGGCAGCTAATGAGATCCTACTCAATAACTTAGAAAAAACTGGTCAGGAGATGATTGAGGGTGGTCACTATGCCTCTGACAGTGTGGCTGCTCGTGTGAGTGAAGTTGCCGGCCTCTGGAAAGAACTGTTGGAGGCTACAGCACAGAAAGGTTAGAAGCAGAGGTTTTGTTGAAAGGCTAATTTCTAGATTGTGAAACGTAACCATTTTCACCTTTACCACCTTCGGTTTACCTGGTGACCTCTATGAAAGAAGATGCTGCTTATTTGCTTCCCCACGCCTTCTTTCATTGGCCAAGACATTTTCAAAATTCAACCTAAATTTATAACACTATATATTTACAAAATATTAAGTTTTCTTCGTATATGTAGGGGGGTTTTTTTGCTGAAACTACCTCTGTTTTTTTCCTTTAACTTTTTATATTATTTCTTGAATATATATACAGCAACCAAGAATTCTGTATTGTCTATGCACTTAAAACTAGTGTCCTTAAATTAAGTTTTACATATTTTGGTTCCACAAACAAGACAAGATATAATGACCCAGGTAAATTAAACATTAAAAGAAGATTGTTGGTGCTACATGTGATGTTCCCAAATTTCATTTTTATAAATTGGGCTTGATGACTTTTTTTCCTTTTTTTAAGTGCTCAGGCTCTTCTGTAAGCTCTTAATTTTTTTTTCCACATATGACTGGAATGTTTCTATTAACATATAAACTCACCTCTTCCAGTGGACAATTAATCAATAATCATAAATAACACAAATGATGAGGTTCTCTTGTTAATATTTTCCCTGTTCTAAACATCCTCTGTAGATATGACTTTGTCCTCATTGTAGAATAGGTATAGCATACTGATTTTGTTTGATGACATTCTGATTTTTGGTTAGGAAAAAAAAATGACTATAACAATAAGAAATTTCAACTATTCCCCATTAGGAGATACAGTAATTGCTACACAGAAATATTATAAACCATTGCTATAAGATCATAGAACAAGTTTGGGAACAGTGTGCATAATCAAGAAATTTTTGGAAGAGAAAATTTGTGAGGCATGGTTTGTGGTGAAGAACAGGAACTAAGAAGGGGCTAACAAAGTTCTGAAAAAGATACTATAAAAAGAGAATTTAAAAGTTTAAACTGAACTAACCCTAAGTTTTATACTTATCTTGGAAAGTGCAGTGCTTGGATTTGAATCCCTTTGAAAAGTAAGTCTAAATGTTAAGCAAGAAATGTCATGTGAAAATACCCAGGCTATTTAAAATCTAAGACAACAGCACATTACCTCATGGGGAATGAACTTACTGGGTTTTTTTGTTTTGTTTTGTTTTGAGAACACTACTTTATCAAAAACAAATACCACCAAGTTGTACAAATTTAAGTTGGCTTCTTATGTGATTACATATGATAGCTATACATTTTCCCATTGCATTATCAAAATATTAAATTTCTCAAATTTATGGAAGGTATATTATTTTGTAATTAGAAGCAGTCATGGTACCTGTCTTACACTTAATGTCTTCTCCCAGGGACCCAATTGTATGAAGCTAACAAGCAGCTGCAATTTGAAAATAATGCAGAAGACCTTAAGCACTGGCTAGAGGAGGTGGAGCGGCAGGCTACCTCTGAGGATTATGGGAAAGGCCTGGCTGATGTACAGAATCTACTCAGGAAACACAGCCTCTTGGAGTCTGGTGTGGCTACTCGTCAGGTATGTTGTTAGCTCTTTGACCAGATGTAGGCCAAAGCAGTTACATATGCTGTGAGGAAACTCATAATAAGTAATTATTATTAAGAGAAAGAAAATAAAGTAAACAAAATAAAGATTACCTGGTATCTCTTGTCAAAACCCCATGGCTGATACAATATTTTATTGACTTTTCTTAATATAATACTGCACACTCAATCCATAAATATGGGTTTTATATATAGTCTGTCAATTGCTAGTTTTGTGATCTTTGGTGGGTCTTTTACCTTTTCATTTCTCCATTTCTCCTATAAAATAGAGGTTTGGATAAAGTTGCCTCTTCTTATTTGAGCATTCTGTGATTCAAAGCTTGAACATATCTTTCATACTACCATATTTTGTTGGTTTGTTTAGAAATTTGAAACCTGTACAAGTGAAGCAACTTCACAAATTAACACCAGGGCCAAGTCTATGATAGAGATGTCTAGGCTCTTAATTTTGGGTTACACTCCTGGCATGTTCCCACCAGACTATTATTTTAAATAAATTTATCCAGTAAGTTTCTATAGATACTAAATATGATTTTTTTTGAAACCTCAGTGGAAATGTACTGCAAGTTGACTCAACTTCTCAACCCTATGAATCTTAGCTTATGTTTAAAAATGATTCTGCTGTTTCCTAGGTCTCACTAGTCTTTCTTGTTAGAAAGATTACACTTTCATGATATCTGATTTTTGGTCACTTTGGGTGAAATGGAACAGACAGAATAATCTACAGAACACAGAGCAAAAAACTCATCTATACAGTTTTAAGAATACTCGATGGATTGTTCTTAACTTCAATGATGGGGAGGGGACAGTAAGGAGAGGGGATTACAGGAACTACTATAAAGGACACATGGACAAAATCAAGGGGGAGGGTGGAGGTGGGGGAGGGAGGGGAGTTCAGCTGGGGTGGGGTGGAGGGAATGGGAGAAAAGGCACACAACTGTAATTGAATAACAATAAAAAATTAAAATTATAAAAAAAGAATACTTCATGGAGTTTGGGGTAAAGTAAAAGACTGAGGTAGAAAAACAAAATCTATATAAAGCCTTCTATCTTCTTTGGCGCATTTTGGACTACATTAGAGGTTTTCAAATAATGCAGTCAATCCATAATGATGATGATAATTATGATATTTTAAAACCACTCTATTACACTACTATGTTTTCCAAAGTTAAAGTGCCCTAAGAGATGAGAACAGTTGGCTCGTGAGAGATATTAATCTTAATTATTTATAGAGCCTTTAATTTTTTTATGAAGAAGTGAATATTTGTTTTGAGAAGGTATCGATGGTTAATGTTTTGTTCCAAATTGAGAAAGGATACATCAAAACGTTTATAGGTTCAGAATTGGATATCAAAATAGAATAAGTGAAACCAATGACTATTGTTCACCTACCTGTTGAAAGAACTTTTATTTACTGCTTTCCCTTACCCCAGAAAAATGATGACACAAACAGACAAACAAAAATCCTGCATACTTGCTTCTGCAACCATTTATATTTGACCTCACTAATAAGATGGAATGCATCCTTTGTGTCTATTTTAGCATATAGAAAAACAATTAACATTTTATTTCCAGGGAGATTTTTGAAATCATGTTTCTGTATTTCTTCTTTATTATATAATGACCCAAATAGGAACTGTGATTTATTCCAATTCACACAAGTAGGTATTGACCAAGGCAGTGCCTTTGAATGTCTTTGACATTTGTTTTGTGACATCACATTTCATCTCATAGGCATTGTTCCTGCTATGCAACAAACCAAAGCCTCAGAAGTGTCTATGTTATTTACAATTGTAGCTCATTTTAAAGGGAGAGAAAGAGGATGAAAAGTGACCTGAAGTTGAAAATGCTCCCCAACATTTTCTTAACAATTAAGGTTCTGTACTTCTGATATCTCTGATTTCTTTGACACACTCTACAAATATTTTTTTCTTTCTGAAATATGGTCTGAAAGCTACTTTCCCATAAGTAACTCTTAGATTGATGAAATGGTTCTCAATATAGCAACCCCTTCCATTTTATTTTACTGATTTGAAGTCCTAACACAGTACATATGGGAGCTGATTCTCTCCATGTTCTCCCTACACCAAACTATCATCTCTTTCTACTAAATAACATGATTTCTTGACACCCATTCAATTTCTTCCTTAGGAACAGGTAGACACCATCACAGACCTGGCGACATATTTTGAAGAAACAAATCATCCTGATGCTGGGAACATACGGGCAAGACAGGAGTCCCTGGTGTCCAGGTTTGAGGCTCTGAAGGAACCACTGGTTACTCGGAAAAAGAAGCTCATTGACCTTCTTCACCTACAGCAGATTTGCAGAGACACAGAGGATGAGGAGGCCTGGATCCAAGAGACTGAACCTTCAGCAGCTTCTACGGTCCTTGGTTAGTACAAACTGAGCAAGTTGAGCCCTAAGGAGAGCTCCAAGTTCTGCAAATTGGGAGATCTGAGATAGAGTATTGGCAGGGCAAAATTTGCTCTTTTCAGTCTTCCATGAGAAATTATTTTAAAAATATGTACTTAAAAGTTTACCTCCTAAAACAAGACTTGAACAGTGCCGTGAATTTCAAGCCTTTGGAAAAAGCTAGAGTGCTCTGATCTTGGCTTTCTCTAACTTATGTTATTGCCAAGGTCCTTGGCTGAGGAACCATGGTTAATATTTGAGATAACAAGAGTTTTTTTTTATATTGTTGGGGGATCTCTTTTATAACTATATGAGATATTATAAGTATAAAGGAGGTGAAGTAACAGATAAGGTGCATGTTTTTCTTTTCTTTGGAAGCTATCAGTTTACCATTGTCAGTGCCAGGACATTTGCATTGAAATAGAGAAAAAAGTGCACATAAATATAATGCAAACTTAATATGAATGTATTGAGAACAGCTATGAGGGTTCAGACAATGGTGACAATGAAGGGCTTAGTATGATAAAACTTCCTAGAAGAGAAAAGATCTTTTTGAATGGTGGATGGACATAGAAAGTTTCTGGGAAGACATTTACTGTGAAGTATAGAGAAGGCGTTTTTGGAAGTAAGATAGGTGAGGCATAGATGGGGACAAGAAGGATGCACTGGGGATCTAAAAAGATGGAGAAAACTAACAATACATAGTATTCATTATATGCTTATTAATGTTAAGCAATGTGTGAGGCACCTTTTATAAGTTATTTCTAATCCTTACAAACAAAAATTCAAAACATTTGTGCCACTTTTATGGTGAAAAATTCTAAATTTTGAGGGTTTAATAACTCCTTGACACCCAAAGAAGTTAGAAGTGGAATATCCTGATTTTTGCACCACAGCATTCTGAACGAAAATTGGTTGCATAATATTGGAAATTTGAGCTGGAAAGTTATTTGCCTTTCTACCTGTCTTCCAAAGAGAACAGTATTTTATTTATCATCTTTTCTAAAATAAGGAATTGAATTTTCTTAGTACAAAGGTTCAAGGAAAATAACAAAGCTGAGCAGAGTTAATTAAGACAAATGGTATACATTTCAGGAAGCCCACTCAATGATTAAGATGTCAATGAAAAGAACTTGTAGGTCTGAGAGTTAAAAAGGAGTAGAGTAACCTCTTCTTATTCGACAAACTAGAATACCAGACATTAAAATTATTTTACATCTGTAGGCAAGGACCTGATTGCCTCAAAGAATCTTTTGAATAGACATCAAGTCATTCAGGCTGACATTGCAAACCATGAGCCACGCATCCGCATGATAACCGAGAGGGGAAACAAAATGATAAAGGAAGGTATGTATGATTCAGATTGAGTTGAACAATCATCCTTTTGCCAAACTTATAGGAAAAAATTTTACTCAATTTTAGGGTTTTAAGAGAATTTAAAGATATCTGATCTATGTTACCATCCAATGAAAGAATTCCCTTTGGGCATTTCTGACAGACACAATGTTTGTAGATTCCAATAACAGGAAACTCCCTACCTCATGAGCCAGTCATTTTTATTTTAATGTAAAGCTAAATTATTAAAATAAAATATATTATCATAATAATCAATGTGATTTTCTGTAGAAGTTATAAAATTCAGAATTTAAATTACAAAACTACATAAAACAAATCAAGTCTTTCTTTTAGGGGTGGAGGGATGGGGAGAAAATGCAGACAATTGTAACTGAATAAAAATAAATAAATAAATTTTTAAAAATGTAAAAAAAATATGTATTTGCAAACAGGAAAAAATTAAAAATAACAAATAAAAAAATAAGATCAATCAATAAAAAAAGTCTACGCCATCACCCCGCCCCCAAAAAAACAAAAACAAAAAAAAACCCAAAACAAGTCAAGTCTTTTTTTCCAATATCACAAGTTCCAAATTTGTGAAGACATGTCTGAGTTTTCCAATGTCTTATAATCTTTATGGTAAATAACACCAATTCTTTACATTTTTTGGTGGTTTAATACTCTCAATATCTTTCCTCTTATTGTTCTTTCATCTTCAGAAACCCCTACTGGTTAAATGTTGTTCAGAACCACATATCATATACCAGGTGTGGTATAACCAGTACAGATTACATTGGGATTTTTCCCTCTGTTGATGCCAGCCAGTATCCAGCTATCAAAAGTATAATTTAAAATTCATATTGCTGAACAAAAGCTGAGATCTCAGTTGAGTGATTCAAGCCTAAAAATATTTGTTTGGGATGCCTATTTCAGTACAGTGACTCATGTTATTTCTTTTTTTTAAATCTCCAGGTGTAATTATGGATTTTATCTTTTTCTCTTTTCAGATCTTTTATTTTTCATTTTATATTTTAATAGTTCATTTTTATTGTATTTTACATTATCATTTATCCCCCCATATTCTCTTCTACCTCCACTCACCCCTCACCCCACAATCACCATACTGTTGTTATGCCCCTTTTCAGTTCTTTTAGTTTCATGTGTGTTGAAGCCCTGTTATTGATTATATAGTCAGGCTCATCTTATTGATGAACTTAAATCTTTAACATTATGATACAGCTCTGGTGATATTCTAAAGACTACTTAGTACAACATTGACATAGTCACTCTGTCTTTGACTCATGTTTGCATGATATGTATTTCTCCATCCTTTTGCTTTCATTATAATTTTTTACATTTCAAAGAGATTTCATATTATGTTTGCTTCAGCAACTCATACACTAGAATTGGGACAATACAGAGATTAGCATGACCCCTGTATAGGGATAACAAACAAATAAAGCAGATTTATTACAGATAGCATAAACTCAGACTTTGCTTTTATTTTATGCAATCTGGTAATCTTTCCCTTCTAATTGTAGCATTTAAACCACATACATTTAAAGCAATTATCAATACAGGTAAATATAAATCTAACATTTTGGGTGTTTTGTTGTCACTGTTGTTCATCAGTTTCTGTTTTCTTTGGATTAACTGTGTATTTTTTAAAAGAGTTTATTTATTTATTTTTGGAGAGAAGGGAAGGGAGGGAGAAAGAGAGGGAGAGAAACATCAGTGTGTGGTTGCCTCCCATGCACCCTGTGCTGGGGACGTAGCCCGCAACCCAGGCATGTGCCCTGAGTGGGAATTGAACAAGTGACCCTTTGGTTCGCAGGCCAGCACTCAATCCACTGACCCACATCAGCCAGGGCAACTGTGCATTTATTACACATTGAAATAAAGAACAAACTGACAGTAACCAGAAGGGAGGAGGAGGGGGATAATGGGCAGAAAGAAAGGGGAAGTGTCTTCAAGGAATATGTACAAAGGACACGTGGACAAACCCAAAGGGGTGTAGGATTAAGGGTGGGAGGTGAGGATGGGTGGGTGGGTATGGCAGAGGGGAGTAGAGGGGGGAAATGGAGACAAATGTACTTGAACAACAATAAAAAATAATAAAGTGCATAAAAAGTGTCAGAGAAAACAAACTTTATTTACTTTTTTTTGCTTATTTTGAATTTTTTTTTACTATTATCAATTTATTATACAGGGAAGAGATGCATAGGGCAAGGTATGGGGAGAGGGGTGTGGAGCCTCCAAGACCTCCCTGGGTGTGTAACTCTCCCAGCACCTCGATGTGCTGGCCAGCTCCAAAGCTCTCCAAACCTTGGCAGTTAGGGCTTTTTTTTTTTTTTTTTTTTTAATTTTTATTGTCATTCAATTACAGTTGTCTGCATTTTCTCCCCATCCTCCACCCCACCCCAGCCGAACCCACCTCCCTCCCCCACCTCTACCCTCCCCCTTGATTTTGTCCATGTGTTCTTTATAGTAGTTCCTGTAAAACCCTCTCCCCACTGTCCCCTCCCCACTCCCCTATGGCTATTGTTAGATTGTTCTTAACTTCAATGTCTCTGGTTATATTTTGTTTGCTTTTTTCTTTTGTTAAAAATCTTTTTTTATTGTTGTTCAAGTACAGTTCTCTCCTTTTTCCCACCACCACTCCCCTACACCCTAGCCATCCCCACTTCCCACCCTTGATCCTACCCACCTTTGGCTTTGTCCACGTGTCCTTTATACGTGTTCCTTCACAACCCTTCCTCCTAATCTATCCAATATCCCTTTCCACCTCCCCTCTGGTTACTGTCAGTTCTTAATTTCAATGTCTGTGGTTATATTTTGTTTGCTTGTTTATTTTGTTGATTGGGTTCCACTTATAGGTGAGATCATATGGTATTTGTCTTTTGCTGCCTGATTTATTTCATTTATAATAATGCTCCCCAGACCCATCCAAGCTGTCACAAAGGGTAGGAGCTCCTCCAATGAAGACTGGTGCAGCCACTGTGGAAAACAGTATGGAATTT
Organism: Desmodus rotundus; assembly: GCF_022682495.2. NCBI lineage: Eukaryota > Metazoa > Chordata > Mammalia > Chiroptera > Phyllostomidae > Desmodus > Desmodus rotundus. Next base: position 75,923,227 of record NC_071398.1, read on the forward strand.
CCTTAAAAAACTAAATATGGAACTGGCTTTTGACCCTGTAATTCCATAGCTGGGACTATATCCTAAGAATCCTGAAACAACAATTCAAAAGAACCTGTGCACCCCAATGTTCATAGCAGCACAATTTACAATAGCCAAGTGCTGGAAGCAACCTAAGTGCCCATCAGTAAATGAGTGGATCAAAAAACTGTGGTATATTTACATGATGGATTACTATGTTTTTTTTTTTTAAATTTAATCTTCAGGCCTGACTGGTTTGGCACAGTAGATTGATCTCTGGCCTGTGCACTGAAAGTTCACTGGTTCAATTCCCAGTCAGAGCACATGCATGGATTGAGGGCCAAGTGCCAAGTTGGGGGTATGCAAGAGGCAACTGATTGTTTCCCTCACACATTGATGTTTCTCTTCCTCTCTTTCTCCCTCCCTTCTCCTCTCTCTGAATAAATACAATATTTAAAAATAAAATTTAATCTTTATTAAATTTTTTATATTATCTTTTAGTCCTCTTATAACCCCCTCCCTGCAGCAATCACCACACTGTTGTCCATGTCCATGAGTCCTTTTTCCTTTTTGCTCAATTCCTTCAGCCCATAACCTCCCTCCCCATTAGCTGTCCATATCCTCTCCATCTATGAGTCTGACCCCATTTTCCTTGTTAGTACAGTTTGTTCATTAGATTCCACATATGAGTGAAATCATATGGCATTTGTCTTTCTCTGACTAGCTTATTTTACTTAGCATAATGTTCTCCAAGTCCATCCATATTGTCACAAAGGATAAAATTTTCTTCTTTTTTACAGCTAAGTAGTATTCCATTGTGTAAATGTCCCTCCCATAGTTGTTTCATCCACTCATCTACTGAAAGGCATTTGGGCTGCTTCCCTATCTTGGTGATTGTAATAACGTCACAATGAACACGACAGTGTTTATGTTCTTTTGAATTAGTTTTTTTGGTTCCTTCTGATATATTCCCAAAAGTGGGATAGCTGGGTCAAAAAGCACATCCATTTTCATTTTTTGAGGTATCTCCACATTGCTTTCCACAGTGGCTGCACCAGTCTGCATTCCCACCAACAGTGTTCCCCTTTTTTCATATCCTCTCCAGCACTTGTTTGTCGATTTATTGGTGATAGCTGTTCTGACAAGTATGGTATGCTACTTCTTGTGGTTTTAATTTGCATTTCTTATTTATTTATTTACTTATTTATTCATTTATTCATTTTTTATTGTTGTGCATTTCTCTGATGATTAGTAACATTGAGTATCCATATGTCTGTCATCTGCATGTCCTATGTTTTTTATTAGCTACAGTTCTGTGGTGTGTATGTATACATGCATGTGCATTTATTCTAAGGTGGTGATTCTCTAACTTTTGTGGTTTTCATGATGATGCAAAGACATTTGCTTTTTCACACTCACTTTTTCATAAGTGTACAGTGAAGTTTTCCAAGGTCTACATGATGTGGAATAAGACCATTTCTCTAAGCAGGGGTGTCCAAGCTTTTGGCATCTCTGGGCCACACTGGAAGAAGAGTTATCTTGGGCCACACATTAAATCACAAACACTAATGAAAAGAAAAAAAATCTCATAATGTTTTAAGTAAATTTAAGTTTTGTTTTGGGCTGCATTCATAGCCCTCCTGAGGCGCAAGCAGCCTGTGGGCTACGGGTTAGACACCCTTTAATTGTTAATGGAATAAATGCTTGTGTATACATTTTAAATGTTTCTGTTTCAATTTCTGATATGTTAACTATCCATAGAGATATCGCTATTTAAGGAAAGCTTAAAGTGGTCCCTAGTAATGTTTAAAAATTATAAATAATCCTGGGAATAAAATTTTAAAAGCAATCAGTATAGTATTCTTTGCATATCTTTGCATATATTTGAAGCTCCATCCCTGTGTAGCACCTTTCTCTTCAGTACTCAATTTTACAAGCTCTACCTGCCTTGTCTTCACCCAGATCTGATTTCTGTCTCCTCAACTCAGTGTGATTGCTAGGTCTGTTTGGGTTAACCCTCCTAGCACTACAGCCTAGAAACTGCCCCAGGCGTAAACTGTGGCAATGATAGGACACACCTCACTTCTTTCCCTTCTCTCAGAATTCATAATCCTCTGCCTAATTTCTGAAAATTACTGCATTTTACAGTTTCCTGCCCTGTTTTCTAATTGTTTAGGTAGAGAGCGGTTCATATAGTAATAAGTCCTTCATGGACAGAAATGGAAATCTGTTGAATGTTCTGTTTAGTCCAGAGAATACATGTTTTTGAAACTTTGAGAAGCACCCTCATGTAGGTATTTTGTTTTCAGGTCTGTATAACAGAACATACCGTCCAATTGACCACCACCCAGACACACTTACACTACCGCCCATACATGCCTATCCCTCATTAGCATCCATCATTCCAATTTCCAGGAATTTAGGTAAAATGTTACACTGAGTATAAGTATCATCCTCATACCTCCCTTTCTCTCCCCAAGGTTACCAAAAGAATTGAATTGTAGTGAAAGTTAATCAGAGTAACAATTACCTTTTTTATAACTACTCCATAGGACACTTTGCTGCAGAAGATGTGGCCTCTAGGGTAAAGAATTTGAATGAGAATATGCAGTCTCTACAGGCTCGAGCTTCTAGGCGGCAAAATGATCTTGAGGCCAATGTCCAGTTCCAGCAGTATCTAGCTGATCTGCATGAAGCAGAAGCATGGATTAGAGAGAAAGAACCTATTGTAGACAACACTAACTATGGAGCTGATGAAGAAGCAGCTGGGGTAAGGCAGACATGGGGATGAAAATTGTCTAGTACTCACCAAATGGTACTAGAATAATTTGTGGGACATCTACAAGTTCTGTTAGGTTATTTGGGATTTCCACAGATATGATAGCCTTTGGACTTCATTTGCTGGGATACACTCACTGTTGGCAGAGATCCCAAAAGATACATTGTATTTTCCTAATCCCATAGAAGTCCATAGATTCCCTAGAGAGCATGTAAAGTCAGAAAGGCATGAGAAATTCATGCTTGTCTTGGTTCCATTTTAAACTTCCCAGAGTAACCTTGATATTTCACAAAACAACCCTATAATCACCTTAAATTATTTTTTTGAAATAAACTCAGACAGACATGTTGGAACAAGCAGAATATCAAAGGTCATAATACAGTTTATAGTCACTTTGTTGTTTTGCTCACGTCTTATGGGAAGATGATACAGTATTTCATAAACTTTCAGCACCAGAAATAATTAAAATGACCATCTAAATTTATGTGAATGTTTAATCTCACAAAGTACCATAATCAGTAACACCTACTTTTAGCTATGATGTGTATTGATAAAATGCTTGTGCAGTTTTGACTTTGTGTTGATTGAAGGAACTGTATATATAAATTGTTATTTTTTTACAGAGAATATATATTTTATTGTGGTAAAATATTTATGAGATAAAATTTTCATTTTAACCATTTTTTATTGTTGTTCTATTACAGTTGTCCCAGTTTTCCTCTATTGCTCTCCCCTGCCTTCCCACAGTCAATCCTGTCTGTTGTCAATGTGCATGGTCATCGATACTTGTTCTTTAACTAGACCCTTCCACTTCTTCCCTCCCTTATCCTCATCCCCCCTCCCATCTGGCCCCTGACAGTCTGTTCCTTGTTTCCATGCCTCAGACTCTATTTTGTCTGTTTGTTTGTTTTCTTCATTAGGTTCCACATATAGGTGAGATCATATGGTATTTGTATTTCACCGCTGAGCTTATTTCACTTAGCATAATATCTCCAATCCATGCTGTTGTGAAGAGTAATAGATCCTTATTTCTTTCTGCTGTTTAGTATTCAATTGTGTAAATGTACCACAGTCATTTGATCCACTCGTTTACTGATGGGCACTTAGGCTTTTTCCAGCACTTGTTTTTTTGTAAATAAAGCTGCTATGAACATTGGGGTGCATAGGTTCTTTTGGATTGGTGTTTCAGGGTTCTTAGGGTATAATCCCAGGAGTGGAATTGCCAGGTCAAAAGGCAGTTCCATTTTTAGTTTTTTTGAGGAAAGTCATACTGTTTTCTACAATGACTACACCGATCTACATTTCCACCAACAGTACACTAGGGCTCCCTTTTCTCCAAATCCTCACCAGCACTTGTTGTTTGTTGATTTGTTTATGATGACCATTCTGACCAGTGTGACAAAGTATCTTATTGTTATTTTAATTTGTATCTCTCTGATAGCTAGTGATGTTGAGTATCATTTCATATGTCTTTGTGCCCTCTGTTTGTCCTCCTTGAAGGAGCATTTCTTCAAGTTCTTCACCCATTTTTAATTGGATTGTTTGTCTTCCTGGCATTGAGTCATATGAGTTCTTTGTATATTTTGGAGATCAAACCATTGTCTGAGATATTGTTGGAAAATATATTTTCCCCTGCAGTTGGTTCCCTTTTCATTTTGATGATGTTTTCTAAATCTGTGCAGAAACTTTTAAATTTGATGTAGTCCCATTTGTATATTTTTCATTTCCCTTGCCCTAGAGGATATATTGGTGAAAATATTGCTGTGTGGGATATCTGAGATTTTCCTGTTTATATTCTCCTCTAGGAGAAGAGAATGTTGTTCGTCCATTTTTTTTGGAGATGGAGGGTTAGGTTGTTTATTTGAAATGTTTCTGTCTTTTTTGGGTAGGCCTGTATTGCTACGAACTTCCCTCTCAGGACTGCCCTTACTGTATCCTATAGATTTGGGGATGTTGTATGTTCATTTTTATTTGTTTGCAGAATTTTTTTTTGTTTCTTCCTATATGTAATTTTAACCCATTCATTATTTAATAGCCAGTTATTCAGTACCCATGGATTTGAATGTTTTTGAGTCTTTCCTTGAGGTTGGTTTCAAGCCATTGTGACCTGAGAAGATGCTTGATATAATTTCAATTTTTCTTGAGATTGTTGAGGCTTGTTTTGTGACCTACGATGAGGTCTATCTTTGAAATCGTCTCATGTACATTTAAAAGAGTGTATATTTTGTTGCTTTTGTTTGAAAGTTTCTGTATATATCAATGAAGTCCATTTGATCTAGAGTGTTGTTCAATGCCACAATATCTTTGTTGATTCTTTGCTTGGAAGATCTATCCATTGTTAATGATGGGGTGTTAAAATCCCCTGCTATGAATGTGTTGCTGTTGATATCTTTCTTGAAGGCCTCCAAGATTTTCCTTATATATTTTCCTGCTTCTATGTTGGGTGCATATATATTTACAAGGGTTATAGCTTTTTGATGGATTTTTCGCTTAAGTATTATATAGTATCCTCCATTGTCTCTTTTTGTAGACTTTGTTTTAAATGCTATTTTGACTGATGAGTATTGGTACCCCAGCTTCTTTTTTTCAGTCCATTTGCTTGAAATACTTTTCCAGCCCCTCACTTTCAGTCTGTGTAGATCTTTTGTTCTGAGATGAATTACTTGTAGACAGAATATATGAGGGTCATTGTTATCCATTCAGCTACCCTGTGTCTTTTGATTGGAGCATTTAATCTATTTACATTTAATGTTACTATTGATAGGTACTTAATTCATTGTCTCTTTTCCCATTGTAGCTGTCTTCATCACTTTCACTTTTTCTTCATCTTCTTAAAGTAGTCCCTTTAGCATCTCTTGTAATGTTGTTTTTGGTGAAGAGTGTTCTTTTAGTTTTGGGGGGGCAGTTCCTGGGAAACTCTTTATTTTGCCTTCCATTTTAAATGTGAGTCTTGCTGGGTAGAATAGTCTTGTTTGCAGGACTTTGCCTTTCATTACTTGGAATTTCTTGCTATTCCCTTTTGGCTTGTAGGGTTTCTGTTGAATAATCAGCTGATAACATTTTGGGGGCTCCCTTGTATTTTACTATCTGTTTCTCCCTTGCTGACTTTAATATTCTTCCTTTGTCTTTAAAATTTTCCATTTTAATTATGATGTGTCTTGGACTGGACTTGTTTGTGTTCATTTTGATTGGGAACCTCTGTGTTTCCTAGACTTGCATGATTTTTCCCTTATCAAGTTAGAGAAGTTTTCTGTCATTACTTTTTAAAACAGGTTTTCTATGCCTTGCTCCTCTTATTCTCTTTCTGGTATTCCTATGATATGGATATTACTACATTTTATATTGTCTTGCAGCTCCTTTAAACTCTCTTCATTCTTTTTGAGTCTTTTTCATTTTGTTGCTTTGTCTGGGAATTTTTTTCTCCCTTGCCTTCCAACTCACTGATTCTATCCTCTGTTTCCTGTAGCCTGTTTTTAACTCCTTCTACTGTATTCTTTAACTCAGAAACTGTATTCTTCATTTCCACCTGGCTCCTATTGATATTTTCTATGTCTTTTTTCATGATGATGTATTTTGCAGTAAGTTCCTTGTACCTTCCCTGTAGTTCTTTGTAGTTCTTACTGAGCTCATGAGCATCATTATAACTATTATTTTGAATTCAGTGTCTGATAGTTTACTTGCCTCAATTTCATTTAGCACCCTTTCTGGGGATTCCTCCTTTCCTTTCAATTAGGGTTGTTTCTTTGTCTCATTTTAGGGGGTACTCTTCTTGCTAGCCTCTGTTTCATAGATTGATCTGTTTTGACTCCCTGTCTTTTTGGCATGAACTTCCACAGTAGGAGACCTGTGATATTCAGTGATGCAGTCTACTTGATCTCCTGGGCTTGATGCTCTTGGGATTACTTTTTGCCATTTATGTAGGCTTTCTGGTTGTAATTGAGTTTTGATTGTTGTTCGGTCATTCCATGGTTGGTACTTTCCTCTGGTTCTCTGACTGAGAGTCACTCTCCCCACTACATCTTGCATGCTGTTGTGCAGGTGCTGCCCAAACAAAACCACACAGCCCAGGTAACAATTCCATACCCTCAAAAATACCTCCCACCCACAATTACCCTATCAACAGCAAGTGAGCCAGTATTAATAAGGGTGTAAATAGATTAAGATTATTGTAATAAAAGAGAAAAGAATATGAGATGACTAACTCAAAGAAAAAGGATTTGGGATGGTAGAGAGAAGATCAGTAATAAGCATAGGGAATTGGAGGCAGGTGCAGAAATAAAGAAAAATTTACATTATAAATAAAAAAGGGAATGAAGAAGGTGGTATGGATCAAAAGAAGGAAAACGCGTAGTATTAGGCTTAAATAGACATTTTAAAAAATAAAATGAGAGAGAAAGAAAAATAAAAAATGTAAGCAAATAAATATATAGGAACCACATTTGAGAAAAGATCCAGCACAGCACTATCAACATCAAATGAGTTAACATTTAAAAAACATTTTTATTGTTATTTAAGCACAGTTGTCTCTGTTTTCACCCCACCATGCCCCCCTCCCCACCCATCTCCACCTCCCACCCTTGAACCCAACCCCTTTGGCTTTGTCCATGTGTCTTTCATACATGTTTCTTGATGGTCCTCACATTATCCGCTATTATCCCTCTCCCTCCTCCTCCAAAATTTTTATAGGTGTGATGGGAGTTAGAGGGCAACAATAAAGAAGGAAAAGCTTCTGAGATGTGTAGAGGAAGGGAAGTGATTTTGAGATAATAGAGGGAGAAAAAATACAGAGTAAGGAATAAAAACCAAGATAAAACAAGGAAAAATTAAATTTTGAGACAAAAAAAAAAGTGCAGGACGAAGGCAGAATGGAGTAGGAGAGGAGAACTGTAAAATTTGTGATTTGAAATACCAAAATTGTGAACATCTAGAGATAAAATTCAATAAATGCAATAACAACAACCACTCTATCCCCAAAAAGCAAGCAAATATTGATAAAGATGGAGAGAAAACACAAGTATTTTAAGAGCAGGAAAAATAATGTGAATGAGCAATGACAAGAAAAATGGTTTTGAGAGGCTAGAACAAGGAGAAATGCTAAGGGTGCTGAACGGAAACAAGTAGCAAGAAAGAAAATGAAATTTAAAACAAAAATAAGAAGACAAAAGAAGAAGGTGCAATGGAGTAAAATAAATGAGAAGTAAAATATGAGATTTGAAACAAACTATAATATAAAATCTAGTGACTTAATATGCACAAACTTGAAGGATAAGAAGTAGATGTTAAAAAAAAAACTATGCAGGAGAGAAAATATCACAAATCAAAGAGGAAGACCATGGTGGATTTCTTCTCAGTAGCATCTAGTATTTACCACTGTTTTTTTTCTTTCTGAATCTGCCTCTGGTGATGTCAGGTGGTGTCCCAGTTTGACCTTAGGCAGACTATTCAAGACTATCAGGGATCCATGGGCTATGGCTGGCTTCTTCAGTTGTCAATCTAGTCACTCTGTAATCAGCAATCAGGCTTAAGCACCACAGGGTGGGGCAGAGTAATTCCTGTGGGTGAAGCTGTTGCTTATCCTCGAGCTGATTCCACTTGGAGGGGGGTGGTCTCCCTGAGCAAGATGGCTCCTTCAGTATGGGGGATGATTTAGCACCAGGATCCTGGCAACTGCTCTCTCAGTTCTCTCCTCAAATCTACCAGCCCAAATCTCCCCTCAAGTGTCTATTTCTCTCTGCTGTTCCTTTGCCAGAGCCCAGGGTAAGTGGCTGCAAATTAACATTTATGCATTGGCTCTCTAAAAGGCTCTCTGCATCTCCAGCTGTTTGTGCCTGGCAGAGAGAAACCCTGCCACTTTTCTCCATTGGATGTTATCTAGCTCTGGTACTTTTGGGGCTCTGGTATGGTAGGCTAGGGAAGCCAGCTTGGGGTTTAGACCCCACATTTCTCTGGGGCATCCCCCCAGCCACTGAAATATTCTTCCAGCACTTTCAGCTGATGCCCATGGGAGCCCATTCAGCTCTCTCCTCTGCACTCTATACCAGTGATATTGTGGTGAAGCTGTTTCTTCTGTCTGTTCATGGGTATAAGTCTTCTCTCCTGCTATTGTTCAATTGCTTATTCTGGATTTCTCCACAATTTAGTTATAATTCCAGATTGGTCCTGGGAGGAGGTTAGTAGAGCTTCCACTCACTCCTCTGCCATCTTGGTTCTCTCCCATTTTGACCATTTTTAAGTGCACGGTTCAGTGGCATTAGGTACATTTACACTGCTGTGCAACCACCACCATCATTTGTTTCCAGAACTTTGTCATTAAAATGGATGGAATATAATAAGAACTATAATTCAATACTTGGCTATCAGCCTGAACCTCTTGTTAATAGAAAAACAAAAACAAGTTCAGAATATCTTTAGTCCTTAAATGCACAGAATATAATTTACTATTATATAATGAATATAAAACATTGGATCAAAACTAACCCACGCTCTCCTGCAAGACCCAGATTTTTTTCACATTGCAAGTTCCTAATAACTCTAAATTCAAGCCCTTAAGAGTTTCACTGCTATATAATGAACTAATACATGTTAAGTCATTTATTACACATTTTTGTATTTTCATTATTTTTTATTTAGATCTTTAACACTTTATATTGTCTCCATGAACACTTTTTTTATTGTTTAAACTGTTAAGTTGTTTCCACTCTTTCTTCCTTTCCCCACCTCTTCCCAGTCCCACCCTCTCCCATCACCAAGTCGATCCTCACATGGTTGTCCATGTCTATGTGTTGTGAATAATTGTTCTTTGGACAATCCTTTTACCACCTTTCATCCCATTCTCCCACCTCCTTTCTGTCAGCTGTCAGTTCGTTTTATGTACCTAAGCTTCTGTTTTGCTCATTAGTTTATTATATTTATTTGATTCCACATATGAGTGAGATCAAATGATATTTTTCTTTCACTGACTGACTGACTTAATTGATTTAGTATAATATTTTCCAGGCCCACTCATCCTGTTGCAAAATGTAAGAGTTATTTATTTTTAACTTCTGTTTTATTGATATTTATAAATATAGGATTAAAATATTTATATTAAATAAAAATATATCTCTTACCAGGAATTAGGACAACTAGAATAACCCAAAGTAATACCTGAAACATTGCCCTGGATGCTTACTGATCTTTCTGAATTGTTTCTGATGATCTTTCCATCAACAAATCCAGGTGCTTGTAAAGAAGCATGAAGCCTTCCTAGTGGATCTTAATGCATTTGGAAACAGTATGCAAGCTCTAAGGGATCTCGCAGAAACCTGCCAGGTAAGAAAAACTTAGAAATAACAAGAATCACAAGCCCCACAACTAAGAAAAAATAATTCTCTTTATTACTTATTTTTGTTTTCTGTAAACCAGGATACAATAGTGAAAAAAAATAGTAAGTTCTATGATCCTTACATGCAGAAACTGTAGCATCTTCATGGCATCTAAAGAGATTTAGTACACAGGAATTTCTAGATAGTGGTATTTTTGCTTTCCTCTTTTCTTCCTTTTATATTTTCTCCATTCTTTCTTCATTATTTCTTTAATTTGCATATCTCCCTCATATATTCCTTTTTGACTCCTTTCCTTCCTTTCTTAGTTTTTTATAGTCAAACATTTGTCAAATATCTATCATCTGCAACCACAAATAAAAATAATCCTGATGTGCATGAAAGTTACAGTCTGTAGAGTGTCACAAATTTAAACAAATAAGTGCATATAATAGATATATGGACAGGAAAGGGGTGTCAAAGAAAATAGTATTTCATTTTTCTAAAATAAGCACTAAAATATTGGAAAATTTTAATGTCACTTTATCTGAATTATTTTTTTTAAAGGTGGTTTACTGTGCAGACAAGGAGAAGGATTTTTTGGTCAATAAAATAAGAAAGAAAATGAACCAAACCAGAAAATAATGAAGTATATTTGGGATATAGGAAATGCAAATGGTTGAGAATGTGAGAATGGTTAGGGTGCAAGGTGAAAAGTAATGTCCCAGAGTGAGGAATCTGGAATCACTAAATTATACCAGTGTCTTTTGTGTGTAGAAGGAAAGGAGAAACACTTCTTATCCTGAAGTGATTCTTTCCACTGAGAAGCTTGAAACTTATACACTGGGAGTAGACAAAAGACGTAAACTCACTATGTCAAGTCAATATACATTGATGGAGCTTCTATGCTATGCCTTTGCTAAGCTGTGCACTGTGGGTACCTAAACAAGAACAAATACATTTAAGCACTGCTTGTTAGGAGAAAACACAATACTTGAATGATAAAATCAGAGGATTCTGTAAGGGGAGATACACTTGTATCACTAATCTGAATGTGTGGTCATTACTTACAGAATGCTTATTTTGTTCATTCTCTCAGAGATATGATATTTGCAGAAAATGAAATTCAGAGTCTACCTTGAAGAGTGGGTTGCTTGCTAAAAGGAGATACAAGATATATTTTATCTCAGTTCATGTTATCAATTTTTAAAATTCTGTGACCTTTCCTGTGCTGTAGATCATCCATGTCTAAAGGGAAAGTCCACTGTTCCTTGTTATATAATATTAAAGGTCAAGAGGTTAGAAGGACTACTAATGGAGGCCCAGTAAATGGAGAAGGTAGTGAGAGGTAGATAATAGGTCTTTAACATTCTCAAATAATATTCTGAAACATTGATGTGTATAATCATTTAATACCTGCTTTAAGAGCTGATGGCTTAGAGCATTTAATGTATTTCCAACAAAGTACATGTTCATTTGCTCACTCTGTATTCTTATTGCCCAGCCTTCTTGTCCCCTGAGAAGTATTAAGATGGAGCAGTATCTCTGAAAATGACATGTGATCTCTCTCTGTTATTGTCAGCCACGTAAGAAGCTCTAGCCAGAGGTTCCTTTCTCCTGACAGGACTAGAGACAGCCACCCACTGTTAAGTTCTATAGAGAGATGTTTCCAATGGGTAACTTACATGGTCTTCTTCCTGTTTTTGTTTAGCAACAACAGTCTGTACCAGTGAAGGGAGTAGCTCAAGGAGAGAGAGTTATAGCTTTATATGACTTCCAGGCCCGCAGCTCCCGAGAAGTCACCATGAAGAAAGATGATGTCTTAACTCTGCTCAGTTCCATAAACAAGGTGAATATGCCCTCTAACATTTTTCCCATCAACAAGGTGGTTTGTCCAGAGTCATCTCTCCCAATCCTACCAGATATCCATATTTTGGTCAGTCAACATTTTCTGTTGTTGTCTCTCTTAAATAACCTTAATATATTAAAAGTATCTTTTCTCCAGATATTGTGTAGATTGCTGTACCTATCATTTGTAATTATGATATTAATTAAAATTAACAAAATGAAGACTAAAATATTTTTAAGCTTATGGCATCTGTCACTTGTTAATATTTATTTATTTATTTATTTTGTTCTTATTGTTCAAGTACAGTTGTCTCCATTTTCCTCCCTCAAACTACTCCCACCCCAGCCATCCCCACCTCCCACTCTCCATCCTACTCCCCTTTGGTTTTGTCCATGTGTCCTTCATACATGTTCCTGAAAACCCTTCTTTTCCCCCCTGTTATCCTCTCCCACCTCCCCTCTGGTTAATGTCAGTTTCTTCTTCATTTCAATGTCTCTGGTTATATTTTGCTTTCTTGTTTGTTTTGTTGATTAAATTCCACTCATAGGTGAGATCATATGGTATTAGTCTTTCACTGCCTGGCCTATTTCACATAGCATAATGTTCTCCAGTTCCACCGATGCTGTCGCAAAGGTTAGGAGCTCCTTATTTCTTTCTGCTGTGTAGTATTCCTTCGTGTAAATATTCCATAGCTTTTTGATTCATTCATTTACTTATGGGCACTTAGGTTCCTTCCAGCTCTTGGCTATTGTAAATTGTGCTGCTATGAAAATTGGGGAGCACAGGTTCTTTTGAATTGGTGTTTAATGGTTCTTATGGTATAACCCTAGCAGTGGAATTTCTGGGTCAAAAGGCAATTCCATTTTTAGTTTTCTGAGGAAACTCCATACTGTTTTCCACAGTGGCTGCACCAGTCTGCATTCCCACCAACAGTGTACTGGGTTCCTTTTTCTCCACATCCTCTCTAACACTTGTTTGTTGATTTGTTTATGATGGCCATTCTGACTGGTGTAAAGTGATCTCTCATTGTGGTTTTAATTTGCATCTCTCTGAAGGCTACTGATGCTGTGCATCTTTTCATATAAGACTCACATATTTTAAATAATTAACTTCGAAACATATAAGCAATAAGTGGTAGTTTTCTAATGTATTTAAAGGATTAAAATGTGCCTCTCTTCCACTTGTTGGCTTGTTCCCCTTCTGTGCCAATGTTCCTAGCAATGGAAAAACAGTGGCTGGGGTTAGAATAAGCCTGAGCAAGGTAATTCTTTGTCAACTTTATTTTCTTTATTTTCTCATAATGAAACTCAAATGTATTTGAAGTTAAACAATAATAAAATAAAATAAGAATACTTGAGTTACAGCTAAATTTGGTAAGGAAGTTTGAAGGCTTAATACTTATACAAAAAACAATAAAGACTGAAAACTGATAACCAAAGCATTTCCTTTTTTAAGCCGTCACCACAAGTATCTTTTATTTTTTTAATTTTATTACTTAAATACAGTTGACATTCAATGGTATTTTATATTAGTTTCAGGTGTAGAGCATAATGGTTCCAATCATATATTTACAATGTAATTCCCATGATATTTCAAGTACCCACCTTGTACCATACTTAGTTACTAGAATATTATTGACTATATTCCTTAGGCTGTAATATATACTCACATGACTATTTTGTAAGTACCAATTTGTACTTCCTTTTTCAAATTTTAAACATATTTTATTGATTATGGTATTATAATTGTCCCATTTCTTTCACCCCTGTATTCCTCTCCTTCCCGAACCCCCTTCCTACCAGCAACCCTGCCCCTTAGTTCATGTCCATGAGTCATACATGTAAGTCCTTTGGTTTCTCCATTTTCTATACTATTCTTAACCTCCCCCCGACTATTTTGTACCTAACATTTACCCTTCATATTCCCTGTACCTTTTTCTTCATCCTCACTGATAACCCTCCATGTGATCTCTATTTCTGTGATTCTGCTCCTGTTGTAGTTGTTTGCTTAGTTTTAGTTTTGTGTTTGTTTTAGGTTCAGTTGTTGATAGTTCTGTTTGTTGTCATTTTACTGCCCATTGTTTTGATCTTCTTTTTCTTAGATAAATCCCTTTAACATTTCCTATAATAAGGGCTTGGTGATGATGAACTCCTTTAACTTGACCTTATCTGGGAAGTCCTTTACCTGCCCTTCCATTCTAAATGATGGCTTTGCTAGATAGAGTAATCTTGGATGTAGTCCTTGCCTTTCATGATCCTAACAGTTCTTTCCCGTCCCTTCTTTTCTGCAAGGTTTCTTTTGAGAAAAACCTGAGAGTCTTACAGGAACTCCTTTGTGGGTAACTCTCCTTTTCTCTTTCTGCTTTTAAAATTCTCTCCTTATCTTTAATCTTGGGTAATGTAATTATGATGTGCCTTGGTCAGTGCTCCCTTGGGTTCAACTTTTTAGGGACTCTCTGAGCTTTCTGGACTTCCTGGAAGTATATTTCCTTCACTAGATTCAGGAATTTCTCCTTCATGATTTGTTCAAATAAGTTTCCAATTTCTTCCTCTTCCTCTTCTCCTTCTGGTATCCCTATGATTCAGATGTTGGAATGTTTAAAGTTGTCCCGGAGGTTCCTAAGGCTCTCCTCATGTTTTTGAATTCCCGTTTCTTCATTCTATTCTAGTTGCATGTTTATTTCTTCCTTCTGCTCCAAATTGTTGATTCAAGTGATGGTTCCTTCCCTTCACTGTTGGTTCCCTGTATATATATTTTTATTTCACTTTGCATAGCCTTCACTTTTTCCTCTATTTTGGGACCGTACTCAACCATTTCTGTGAGCATCCTGCTTACCAGTGTTTTGAACTCTGCTTCTGATAGGTTGGCTATCTTTTCATTACTTAGTCCTGTTTTGGAGCTTTTATCTGTTCTTTCATTTGGGCCATACTTCTTTGTCTCAGTGTACCTGTTACATTGTAAGGGGCAGAGCCTTAGGTATTTGCTAGGACAGGGGAACCCACTTCACTGCATTGAGGTGCAGGGGACAGAGGGAACAATGCAGCTTTCTCGGCTCTTGCCAGCTTTCAGTCACTTCCCCCACTACCACAAGCACATTGGGCCTTTCTGGTGCTGATTCCAGGATGGGTGGGTTTGTGCACATTGTAGAACCCTGTGGGTTTCTCCAAAGAACTCTCCTGTGAGTCTGGGAGTTTCTCCTGCTGTTGCAACCTCCATAGGCCTTCACAGCCAGAAGTTTTGAGGTTTTCTTTTCCCACATGGAACCCTGGTGGGAGTCCACCTCCCCAACTGTTCCTCCTCGCTTATCTGCATGCAAATGTGAGAATGCCTGGTCTTCCAGCCACCGCCTTGACCGTCCCATCGTCCAGCAGCTTCCTTGCTGCATGTCCTCTCTGCCCTGGCTCCGCCCCTCCTACCAGTCTGAATGAATGTTTCTTCTTTAACTCCTTGGTTGTCAGAGTTCCGTACAGTTGTATTTTCTGACAGTTCTTGTTATGTTCTGCTTTTAAATTTGTTATTGGCCTTCTTTTGGTTGTGTGAGGAGGCAAAGCATATCTACCTACACCTTCATCTTTTTAATCCAGTTCGCCAAACCCTCCCCTCTGGTAACCATCAGTTTATTCTCTGTATTGATGCATCTGTCCCTGTTCTGTTTGTTCATTTATTTTGATATTTATGTAAGTAAACAATGTGGTGATTGTCTTTTTTAGTCTGACTTATTTCACTTAGCCTAATAACCTCTAGGTTTAATCATGTTGTCAAAAATGATAAGATTTCATTCTCTTGATCGCCAAGTAATATATTCCATTATATACAGAGTACAGCAAAAGTGGGTTTATAGTTGTGAGTATGACAAACAGTTTATTATTGTATTATTATTTATTAATTATTGAATGTTCCATATGAGAAATTGTAAACCTACTTTTGTCCTATCCTGTGTATACATCACAATATTTTACTCATTTATCTATTTTTTACATTTTTAACCTTTTTACTTTTATTTGTTTTCACAGAATATTTTTTAATTTATTGTTATTCAGTTACAGTTTTCCTACCTTTTTCATCATTGCTCACCCCTACCCTATCCACCCCCACTCCCACAGTCAATCCCTTTCATTGCCTGTGCCTATGAGTCTTCTATTTGTGTTCCTTTGCTTGCCCCTTCTCCTGTTTCTCCCCTTCCCCCTCCTCTCTGGTCACTGTCAGTTCTTTATTTTTAAGTCTCTGGTTCTTGTTTTATTCGTTTATTTTTTTTACTAGATTCCACTTATAGGTGAGATCATATGGTATTTATCTTTCACCACCTGGCATTTTTCACGTAGGATAATGCTCTCCAGGTCCATCCATGCTATTGCAAAGGGTAGGAAGTACTTCTTTCTTTCTGTTGCTTAGTACTCCATTGTATAAATGTGCCACACTTTTTGATCCACTCATTTACTGGTAGGCACTTAGGCTGCTTCCAGCACTTGGCTATTGTAAATAACACTGCTATGGACAGAGGGGTGCATACGTTCTTTTGAATTGCTGTTTCAGGATTCTTAGGGTATATAGTCCCAGCAGTGGGATCGCTGGAATGAAAGGCAGTTTCATCTTTAGATTTTTGAGGAAATTCCATATTGTTTTCCACAGTGGCTTCACCAGTCTGCTTTCCTACCAACAGTGTATTAGGGTTCCTTTTTCTCTATAACTTCTCCAACACTTGTCTGTTGATTTGTTTATGATGGCCATTCTGATCAGAGTGAAGTGGTATCACATTGTGGTTTTAATGTGCATCTCTCTGATGGCTAGCGATGCTGAACATCCTTTCATATGTCTCTGGGCCCTCTGTATGTCCTCCTTGGAGAAGTGCCTGTTCAGGCCTTTTGCCAATTTTTTAATTGCTTTGTTTGTCTTCCTAGATAGGAGTCATGTGAGTTCTTTACATATTTTGGAGAACAAACCCTTGTCCGAGGTATCATTGGCAAATATATTTTCCCATATGGCTGGTTCCCTTTTCATTTTACTGGTCTTTTCTTCACTGCTTTTTATATTGATGAGGTCCCATTTGTTTATTCTTTCCTTATGTTCTTTGCTCTAGGGGATATATCAGTGAAAATATGGCTGCCTGCAACATCTGAGATTTTCCTTCCTATGTTTTCCTCTAGGGCTTTTATGGTGTTATAACTTATACTTAAGTCTTATATCCACCTTGAATTTATTTTTGTGTATGGTCTAATCTGGTGATTGAGTTTCATATTTTTTTTGCATCTAGATGTCCAAGTCTCCTAGATGTCCAACACCATTTCTTGAAGAGGCTATTTTTACTCCATTTTATGCTTCTGCCCTTTTTGTTCATTAATTGACCATGGAGACTTTGGTTCATTTCTGGGTTATCTATTCTGATCCTTTGACCTTTATGTCTGTACTTATGCCAGTACCAGACTGTATTGATAAGAGTGGCCTTGTAATATAGTTTGATATCAGGTAATGTGATCCCTCCTACTTTGTTCTTCTTTCTCAAAATTGCTGAGACTATTTGGGGTCATTTTTTGTTTCATATAAATTTTTGAAATATTTTTTTCTATATCTGTGAAATTTCCTTTGTATTTTAATAGGGACTGCATGGAATCTATAGGTTGCTTTGGGTAGTATGAACATTTTGATGATGCTAATTCTTTCATTCTATGAACATGGTACATGCTTCCACTTGTTTGTGTCTCCTTTAATTTCTTTCTTAGTGTTGTGTAGTTTTCTGAGTACAGATTGTTTATCCTCTTGGTTAGGTTTATTCCTAGGTACTTTATTTTTCTTATTGCTATAGAAAATGGGATATTTTTCCTTACTTCTGTTTCTCATTTTTGGCTTTGTCCAGCAAAGCCCCTCTGCTCATTATGGATGAGAATAATTCTACCAAGGCATGATCTGCTTGGGGAAGAAAGGTGGCCAATCTCTTAGAGGAGAAAGGCCTTGAGCCTATTCCTCAATGGGCTTTTATTAGGTTTAATTTGCATAGAAATACAGGGTGTATACATAAAGCTCATCAATCATTGTCAGGCAGTAATGATCAAACAATAGATAACATTCAAAGAACTATGTGGGCTTATTCTGAGTCAGGATCAGATAGCCAAAGGGCCAAAAACAAGAAGGCCCACTCTACTGTGGGGAAACAAACTCATTTTATATTTGGACCCTTATCATTTAAGTTGAGGGTATTCTTAGAAAAGCAGGTTTCACAGGATTTTATGCATTCTTTCTTAGGCCTGATTGCCCCCAGAAACCCACCCTTTCCAGCATAGGGCCACACCCACCTCCAGCATTGTTTCAGGCTTAAGTTAGGTGGGGGGTGCAAGCAGCCAAGAGATTGGGAGACTTCTTACAGATAGAATGAGGACTCAGGCTAGACAAAACCCAGGGATGAGGGTCCATCATTCCTTTTCTATAGTCCCCTAAGTCCTTCCCTCTTGGCCCCTTCATGACCATGCCTGTCTTAGGTCATCCCTCCCTTGAGGAATCCTACCCATCATTGGCTAACCATCCATCTGCCTGGAGCCAAGCAGGGTGAAGTAAAGGAGGCAGAGGCTGTACCCTTGATGAGAGGATAAGCTTTGTCTCCTTAGTGGCCTATGGTCCCAAGGTCTTTTACTCAGCCTTATCCATGGGGGGTAACAGCTTCTGAAACTAGGCAGGGCGGTTTCCAACAGTGCACAAAAATGTTTTTGGTTTCTGAATATTGACATTGTATCCAGCTGTTTTGTCATATTGACTTTTTAGGTTGAGTAATTTTTTGGTGGAGTCTGTAGGGTTTCCTATGTACACTATTATGTCATCTGAAAACAGTGACAGTTTTACCTTCTCCTTTCGAATTTGGATTATTTTTATTTCTTGTCTGACTGCTGTGGTTAAGACTTCCAATACTATGTTGAATAGGAGTGGTGAAAGCAGACATTCTTATCTAGTTCCTGATCTTAGCAGGAATGCTTTTTTAAAAGTTTTTGTCCATAAAGTATGGTTTTGTATGTAGGTTTCTTATATGTGGCCTTCACTATGTTGAGGTGTGGTTCCTGTACTCCAACTTTGTGGAGTATTTTTATCATAAATGAGTAATGTACCTTATCAAGTGATTTTTCTGCATCTATTGATATGATCACATGATTTTTGTTTTTTCTTTTGTTTATATGGTGTATTACATCTGTTGATTTGTGAATATTGTACTATCTTTGTATGCCTGGGATGAATCCCACTTGATCATGGTGTATGACATTTTCAATGTATTACTGGATGCAGTCTGCCAATATTTTGTTGAGGATTTTATCATCTATGTTTGTCAGTGATATTGGCCTATATTTTCCTCTCTTTCTTATGTCTTTATCTGGTTTTTCGGTTAGGATGATGCTGGCTTCATAAAAAGAGTTTGGGAGTTTTCATTTTACTTGGATTTTGTGGAATAGTCTGAGAAGTTTAGGGGTTAACTCTTCCTTGTGCATTTTGTAAAATTGTCCTGTGAAACCATCTGGTCTGGGGTGTTTGTCTGCAGGGAGTATTTGATTACTGCTTCAATTTCACCAGTTATTATCCATCTATTAAGGCTTTCTGCTTCTTCTACATTCAGTTTTAGAAGGTTATATTTTTCCAGCAATTAGTCCATTTCACCTAGGTTTTCAAATTTCTTGGCATATAGTTATTCATAGTAATTTCTTACAATCTTTTGTATTTCCTGGATCAGTTGTAATCTCTCTCTGTCATATCTGATTTTATTTATTTGGGTTATCTCTCTTCTTTTTTTGATGAGTCTGCTTAAAGGCTTGCCAATTTTGTTTATCTTTTCAAAGAACTAGCTCCTGGATTCATTGATCCTTTGAACTGTTTTTTTTTTTTGTTTTTTTTTTTTTTAGTCCCTATGCCATTCAATACTCCTCTGATATTGGTTATTTTTTTCATTCTAGTCAGTCTGGGCTTCGTTTCTTGTTGTTCCCCCAGTTTGTAATATGTAGGGTTAAGTTGTGTATTGGAAATGTTTTTGTCTTTTTTAGGTAGACCTAAATTTTGTCAAAGTTTTTTAGGTAGACCTGTATTGTTATGAACTTCCCTTTCAGGACTGCCTTTGTTGTGTCCCATATTTTTGGGAGTGGTTTCATTTTCATTTGTTTCTAGAAACTTTTTGATATCTTCCTTGATCTCATTCTGAACCCATTTTTTGTTTAATAGCATGCTATTCAATTTCTATGAGTTTGAATGTTTTTGTGTTTTCTCCTTGAGTTTGGTGTCTAGTCAGGCCCTTGCAGTCCAAGAAAATGCTGGATATGATTTCAAATTTTTTGAATTTTTTGAGGCTTGTTTTGTGTCCTATCACAATGTCTTTCTTTGAAAATGTTCCATGTGCACTTGAAAAGATTGTGTATTTTGCCTCTTTGGTATGAAAGGATATGTGTGTGTGTTTGTGTGTAATTAGTTATGTCCATTTGATCTAGGGCATTGTTCAATTTTGCAACATCCTTTTTGATATATTGTTTGGAAGATCTATCCATCTTTGAAGTTGGGTGTTAATATCCACTAGTGTAAATTTGTTGCTGTCTGTATCTTTCTTAAAAGTCTCCAAGATTTTCCTTACATATATGAGTGATCTGTTTTGGGTGCATACATGTTGACAATGTTTATGTCTTCTTGATGGATTCTTCCGTTGAGTATTATGAAGCATCCTTCTATGTCTCTCTCTCTCTCTCTCTCTCTCTCTTTTTTTTGGAGTTTAGTTTGAAGTCTGTTTTGTCTGAACTAAGTGATTCTACCGCAGCTTTTTTTTTTTCCTGTCCATTTGCTTGGACTATTTTTTTCCAAACCTTAACTTTCAGTCTATGTATGTCTTTTGTTCTGAGGTAGGTCTCTTATAGGCAGTATATATGTGGGTCATGTTTTCTTATCCATTCACCTACACTGTGTGTTCTGATGGAGCATTTAATCCATTAATATTTAAGGTTATTATTGATAGTTACCTATTCATTTTTCTCCCTTACTACCTGTGTTTCTTTTTCTCTCTCACTTGTTTTCTTCCCCTTCTTAAAGCAGTCCCTTTAGAACTTCTTGCAGTGCTGGATTAGTAGTGATGTATTCCTACAGCCTGTTTTTGTCTGGGATACTCCTTATTTCACCCTCAATTTTAATCGAGAGCCTTGCTGAGTAGAGTAGTCTTGGTTGCAGTCCTTTGTTTTGTATTTATTGGAATATTTCTTGCCATTCCCTTCTGGCTTGTAGTGTTTATGTTGAGAAATCATCTGCTAGCTTTATTGGAGCTCCCTTAGTTGTTACTTCTTATTTCTCCCTTAAGGGTTTAAAGATTCTCTGTCTTTAAAATGTGGCATTTTAATTATGATGTGTCTTGAAGTAGGCCTCTTTGGGTTCATCTCAATTGGGACCCTCTGTGCTTCCTGAACTTCAGTGGATTTCCCCCTCTCCTTGTTCAGGAAGATTTCTTTAATTATCTTTTCAACAATGTTGCTATCCCTTGTTCTTTTTCTTCTCCTTCTGGTGTTTAGATGATTCAAATGTTGTGTTTTATTTTGTCTTGCAGTACCCTTAAGCTATCTTCATTTTTTAAAGTCTTTTTTTCATGCAGCTTTTCTACCCAGGTTATTTCTTTGTACCTTGTCTTCCAGCTCAGTAATTCGGTCCTTTATTCATCCAGCCAGCTTCATCTCCCTACCTCATAAGCAGTCTGAACCACTATAGAACTATTGTTAATAAATGTGAAGAGGGGTTGCAGATATTATATGATATGGCAAAGGGAATATGAGATGACTATAAATGGGAACATGTTGTATGGTAAGAGGAAGGAGAAGTTATAAGAGTTGGCATAGAACCAAGGCAAAGAAAGGAAGAAAACAAAATTTACAATATAAGTCTAACACAAAAGGGTGATGGGAACAATGGGGTAAGAAGAGGGAAGAGTATACTATCAGATTTGAAGAAAGTTTGAAAGGTACTAGACAAATGGGAGCAAAATTGTAGATAACATACAGCAGGGTTGATAGTAAAACCAGTTGAATATAATTTAATAACAGTGAAACAGGAATAAGAATACTGAACAAAGCAAAAAGTGAATATGAGGTGTCTACAGTAAAGAAAAATAATTCTGAAAAGATAGGGGAAGCAAGCCAGTAAGACTAAGAAGTAAAACCCAGTTTGAGAGAGGGAAAAAAGAAAGGGAGAGAGAAAAAAGAAGAAAGAAAAAAAGGGGCAGAGAGAAAACAATGAAGTAAAATTCCTTAGTCAACTGATCAGGGGCAAACCAAAGTTGAAATGGAGTAAAACAGTGGGAGAGCATTCTATGGATTTAGAGTACTAACAACTAGTGAACAGATAGGAATTCCTTTGCAGAGTTACAGCAATAACCATGATATTTCACCCTACTAGCCATTTTTTATAAAAGGTGAAAAAGAGATAAGACTAATTAGAAGTGAAAAAGAATGTGAGCGGACTTTAGAAAGCAGAGTGCTTATATGAGGTTAGATGGTGAGATATGATGAGCTTAAGGGATAGAAACTTGGCATAATGTGTGAAAGAATAAAGTTAACCACAACAGTAATAAAGGTCAGGAAGATGGCAAAATGGATTAAGACCAAGGAAGGGTGCTGTGTGAGATTTCAAATAACAATAATATGGTAAGAAATATATAATCTGTGTTCTAGCCAAGATGGAGGGTTAAGTAGAAACCCTTCACTTTCTCGCACAACCAGAAGGAGGATAACAACCAATCTAAAAACAATAAACAAACTGAAGTACCAGAAAACCAAACTGCATGGAACTCCAACAATCAAGGAATTAAAGAAACATTCACCGAGACTGGTAGGAGGGATGGAGATTGGCAGCCGGGTGGGTGGAATGGACCCATGGCAAGGGGGTGAACTGTGTGGGTGAGTCGGGGCTGGCTGAATGGAATATTAAAGACTCAAATTAGCTGTAACTACCACGGGGGTTACCATGGCAGGAGAAACTCCTAGTCTCACATGAGAGAATTCATTGGAAAGTGGGGTTAGAGCCCAGCAAGTGAGCCACATTGTTCCCTCTCTGACACCTACCCCACAGAGAGTGTCACAATGCAGCAAAGAGGGTTGCCCCACCCAGGTAGATACCTAAGGTTCCACCCCCCTACAACATAACAGGTTTGCCAAGACAAAGAAATACGGCCTAAGTGAAAGAACAGATCAAAACTCCAGAAAAATAGCTAAGTGATGAGGAGATAGACAACTTATCTGATGCAGAGTTCAAAATACTAGTAGTCAGGATGCTCAGAGAACTGATTGAACTCGGTTGCAAAATGAAGGAAGTAATAACGGCTGCCCAAAGTTAAAAAAAGCAAAATATACAGGGAACCAACAGTGAAGGGAAGGAAACCAGGACTCAAATCAATGATTTGGACCAATAGGAAGATATAAACCTCCAACTGGAACAGAATGAAGAGACAAGAATTCCAAAAAAAAATGAGAGGCTTAGGAACCTATGGGACAACTTTAAACGATCTAACATCTGAATCACAGGGGTGCCAGAAGGAGAGAACAAGAGCAAGAAGTTGAAAAGTTATCTGAACAAAGAATGAAGGAAAACTTCCCCAATCTGGCAAAGGAAATAGACTTCCAGGAAGTCCAGGAAGCCTAGAGAGACACAAAGAAATTGGACCCAAAGAGGCACATCATCATTAAGTTACCCAAGATTAAAGATAGAGAAACTTAAAAGCAGCAAGAGGAAAGAGAGAGTAATCTACAAAGGAGTGCCCATAAGACTATTAGCTGATTTCTCAAAAGAAACCTTAAAGGCAAGAAGGGGCTGGAAAGGAGTATTTGAAGTCATGAAAGGGAAGGACCTACATCCAAGAGTATTCTATCTAGCCAAGCTAGAATTTAGAGTGGAAGGGCAGATGAAGTGCTTCCCAGAGCAGGTAAAGTTAAAGAAGTACATCATTACCAAGGCCTTATTATATGAAATGTTAAAGGGACTTACCTAAGAAATAGAAGAAGATCCAAAACTATGAACAGTAAAATGACAATAAACTCACAACTATCAACAACTGACCCTAAAAAAAAAAAAAAATCTAAGCAAACTACTAGAACAGGAAGAGAATCAGTGAAATGAACATCACATGGAGGGTTTTCAGTGGGGAGGGGGAGGAGAAGAATGGTGGGAAGGCACAGGGAATAAGAAGCATAATTGGTAAGCATAAAATAGAAGGGGAGAGAATAAGAATGGTATAAGAACAGAGAGGTCAAAGAACTTATATGTACAACCCATGGACATGAACTAAATGTGCGTGTGGGGGGGATGCTGGAGGGTTGGGGGCTGCAGGGTGGAAGGGGGATAAAGGGGGAAAATTGGGAAAACTGTAGTAGCATAATCAATAAAATATACTTTAAAAAAGAAATATATAATCTGAATAAAAAGAATAAAAATAAAAGACCAGAGTAGTGTGCTATTGGTATACAAGTGAAGTGAAAGAAGAAAAATTAAAATGCAATATGAAAGGGAGAATAAAGAAAACAAATGAATGAAATCAAACAAACCAACAAAAACTAATTAAATGGAAAGAAGAGAAATAAAAAAATGCAAGTTTTGAAGGATAGTAAAGTGATATATGTCTCAGCTGCTGGTGCTCATCTTCTGATTTTTTTCTGGATCTGTCTTTCATCTTCTCATAGCTCCAAGTCTTATTGTCTTACACTTGGAAAAAAAGAAAAAGTCTCCTGCTGACTGTAAACCTGCCCAGAGGGTTTTGCTGCTCTTCCTGGATGCGGCAGGCAGAGTATGGCTGGGCTCTGTTTTTTTTTTTTCCTTTCCTGTGGTTCTTCTGCACAGATGGGTGCTAAGTTTGGACTACAGTATTCTATTCACATGTGTCCAGTTTCCAGCTGATGCCCTTGGAGCACTGTGTGGCCGACACTGTCCACTGTGCACATATGCACCAGCTATGTGCCTATAATCCACCATGTTGTGCAACACTTTGAGTAGTCTGTGAGGTGCACTGAGTGGGAAGCAAATCTCACCCCTCCTCCTCCTTCTTTGTTGGCCTGGGTGCTACATGCATGCAAAGCCTCTTTAGGGCAGCTCAGCTCCCCTACTTGATTAAGTCTTTCTGGGTACTGCTACCTCTCTGCACCCACAGTGCCCTCCTTTGATCAATCTGTGAGCTGCCCTGAATGGGAGCAAATTGTGTCTCCACTCCTCCCTCTTCATTGGCCCTGCCACTGCATGTGAGAGGTCCTTGTACAGTGGCTGATATCCTCTTTTTAAAAATATTTTTTCATTGTTGTTCAAGTACATTTGTCTCCATTTTCCCACAACCACTTTCCCTAGCTCCATCCACCCCCACCTCCTACCCTCATTCCTACCCCTCTTTGAGTTTGTCCATGGGTCCTTTATACCTTGATGACCCTTCCTTTTATTTTCCCCTTTATCCCTCTCCCTGCTCCCCACTGGTTACTGTCATTTTGTTCTTTATTTCATCTCTGATTATATTTTGCTTGTTTGTTTTGTTGATTAGGTTCCACTTATAGGTGAGATCACATGGTATTTATCTTTCACTGCCTGGCTTACCCTTTTTTGAGCGAGTTCCCCTTGCTTGTGGCCAGCCATTCCTAGCAAGCACCAGGCTTTCCACACAGACCAACTCTTTGACCAGTCCAGAGACTATCTGGGTCACTTCCAGTTGTGGCCCATCTCCTCTCCCATCTCTAGGTGTCACCCATGTTCCCAGTTCCTCTGGCACTTTCCCAGTCAGTGACTGCTACCCCAGATGGCAACTGCTGTCCCAGCTGGGGTATTCCTTTGGCTGTGTATCTCCTATCACATCTTTATCACCCCAGCAACTTTAAGCATCCAGGTCTCTCCTGGCACAAGTCTGTGACTTCCCTACTCTGGGAGAGGAGGAGCCTCTAAGTTGCAATCACTGTCCAATGCTCCTGCCACAGCTGTGGTCTCTGGGGCAGAGCCCAGGGACCTTCCCATCAGCCTACAGAATCTCCTTACCATCTGTTTTTAAGTGTCCTCTGCAACCCTTGCCTTCCAAACTTCATATCAGCTGAGATTCTGTTGGCTGTTCACTATGTTCTTTGGAAGATTGGCTAGGTGTCCCAGTTGAGTGCACAAGCAAGTGGGTTCAACTCCCACCTATCTGGCTACCATCATCTCCAGAAGAATAGTCTTTGTTTATTATCACTTTGAATATTTTGTGTCAATTTCTCTGGCCTGAAAAATTTCTATTAAGAATTAGCTGACAGTTTTATGTAAGCTCCCTTGTAGGTTACTATCTTTCTCTTGTTGCTTTTAAGATTCTCTCTTCATCTTTAACCTTTAACATTTTAATTATTCTCTATCTTGGCATGGGCCTCTTTGGGTTCAGCTTCTTTAATACTCTGTGCTCCTTGGGCCTGTGTCTTTTTTCTTCACTAATTTAGGGAAGTTTTCAGTCATTACTTCAAGTAAATTCTTAATCCCTTGTTCTTTCTTTTCTCCTTTGTTACCCCTACTTTGTGGATAGTTGTTACACTTATTTTGTCCCAGTGATTCCTTTAAACTATTTTCCTTTTTTTTTTTAATTGTTTTTCTTTTTGCTACTCTGATTGAGGGTTTTTTGCTACCTTGTCTTCTAAATTGCTGATTCAGTCTCTTATTTTATCTAATCTGCTATTGATTTCTTCTTTTGGGGGAAAATGCTTTTTTGTTTTGTTTTGTTCCTTGATGTTTGCTGCCTCTCTGTGTGTTGTTTCTATGTATTAGGTAGATCTTCCATGTCTCCTTGTCTTGATAAAGTATACTTAATGTAGTTGGTGATCTATCAGTTCCAGTAGCAAAGTCTCCCTGTTTACCTGATCTGGTGTTCCAGGAGTGTCCCTTGTGTGGGTTCTTTGTGCCTTCCTGTTGCAGTTGAGCATTGCTTGCTTTTGGCACATCTGTGGGTGGTTTACCCTCAGGAAAACTATGTGTCAGAATTGGCCATGATCACAGTGTACAAGCTGTTGTATGTAGGCTGGCCGTACTAAGTGGAGTCCACTCTAACAGGGTCGGGTGGCTGCTGAAATCTCCCTTTGGTTGTGCTGTTTTTTGAACTAATTAGGTCATTCTCTGTTGTTGTCTGAAGCCAGCCTCTTGGGATGGACTCTGTTGCAGGTCAATATCAGACACTGCCTGTGACTGACCTTGGGTTGCCTGTTAGAAGCTTCAAAATGATCCATTGTTGATAGCTGCCTATGCTGGGTGTGTGTGCACATGGGAGGGGCTAAGGTGTATTGAGGCCATGTGCCACCAGTACCAGAGTTGAGGCTAGACAGCAAAAGGCACAAGGCACCTCGAAACCCACCACTGCCTTTTGTCTGCCAGTTAGACTCTGCCACTGAAAGACCCTTGAGCAGTACACAAATTGTGTAACACAGGTTCTTGGCAAGTCAGCAAGCAGGTAGAGGCAAATTGTGTTCACTAGTTTAATAAAGATTCAAACTCAGCAAAAGTCTCAGGGTACACTAAGGCCAGCCACGACCTGCCTTGAGGCCTGTAGAACTTTGTCATGTAGCAGGGTCTCAGGGATTGTTCAGGGTGGAACTACTAGAGTCTATCAAGCTAAAAAAGAGTAAGATTTGGCTTGGAGGATGGAGGGCCCAGTACTGGAACATTGGCTCTTGTTGAAGCTCAAGTAATTTTTTATATCCTAATACTTGATTAATCTCTAGAAGTGATTGGGAAGAGAATAAGAGAGGTTGGAATGTTGTTAATCTGAGGGCAAGTAAATTTTTTATAGAAGCAACAAGTTTTATTATCAAATAAGTTGTGTGCCAGTCTCCCCACCCCCCTTTTTTTTGCTTAGATTTCTCCATTTCACCACATTATTCTCTGAGGAGACTAACTTCAGAGTGCTTAGATAGCACCACATCCAAAATACTCTTTGGGGATCAGAATTATACTTAAGCATAAAACAGTCACATAAATGAATTTCAGGGCAACACAATTTTTAGGATGTCTGGGGCAAGGGTAGGGTAAGAAAAGTTATTGTACAATTTTGTCATACATAGATGCTCTACCACCAAGAAGATCAATTTAATTCAGGTTCCATGTTGTTTGTTTGGTTTTTGTTGTTGTTTATAATTTCTAGTGGACAAGTTGTACCATCATTAAAAGAACTATATTTGGTTTTTGAAAATGTCATCAAAGTTAAAGGTCTAACATTAAATGTCAGATTTCTTGATTTCAGAAGCTTATTTCTGCAATTCCTGCCACCCATTATTTACATTCTTTTTAATATGTGGCAATTATAATGCTCCTCCCATAAGAGATGTTTTGCCTCTCTTGGCCACCAGTTTGTGCTTAGAGACTTAGTTGAACTCTTTCCTGTTTGTGGTTTTTCTAAGAACTAAAAAAGAGTTGGGATCTGCTCTCTCTTCAGGACTGGTGGAAGGTGGAGGCTGATGATCACCAGGGTTTTGTGCCAGCTGTCTGTGTCAGGAAACTGGCCCATAATGAGCTTCCTATGCTCCCGCAGCGCTGGCAAGAAGAACCAGGCAACATTACCCAGCGTCAGGAACAGATTGAGAACCAGTAAGTTCTGGAGGCTGGAGAGCTGGACGGGTGTTTGCCTAAACATTTCCTATTGGTCAAAGACACTTCTCACAACTGCACCTGTTAGATTAGAGGAGCTAAAAATAAACTTATGGTCCTTTAAATACTTCATTTTTTACATAAGGACAGGAAACCCTAGCACCATTAAGTCAATTACCTCATGTTAGACTTAAGAGACTCCTTGTCCAGCATTCTTTCAAGGTTTCAAAAAGGTATTCTGGCTTCCATATGAATTTCATTTATTCTACCAGGCTGTTTCATATCCAGTTATCAGCAGGCATGTCAATATCTCACTTCTATAAGATTTTGCTGGTCACACTTGGAACAATAACATTTTTATGATTTTAAAATGGAACACTGTATGTTTGGTTCCCTGGTTTCAATGCTATTTTTTCTTCTATTTGTATTTCTTTTCTCTTTTACTGTTTTCCTTTTTATTCTCTCTTTTATCCCTTTCATTCTCTCTCTCTCATCCTGCTTCTACTCTTCTGTGTTTTCTCCATCTTTTATTTTACCTTTCTAATTCTCTTCACTTACACACCTAGGTACCGCTCTCTCCTTGATCGGGCAGAAGAACGCAGACGTCGTCTATTACAACGTTACAATGAGTTTTTGCTGGCCTATGAGGCAGGCGATATGCTGGACTGGATCCGAGAGAAAAAGGCAGAAAACACAGACATAGAACTAGATGATGTTTGGGAGCTGCAGAAAAAGTTTGATGAATTCCAAATGGTGAGAAGGCAGAACCATCTCCTCCAGATAGTTTTGTGAGGATTGTCATTGTTTCCTTTTCTCCCATATCTCCTCCTAAGTAATTCCTTAACTTCAAATTTAATAAATGTCTTCCCAAATCTCCTGAGAGTTCCACATTTTAAATATTTCTCTGGCTGTTGTAGGTGCAAGGAGAATGCAGAGAAAAGTACTCACCCTAAATTTCCAGGCTGCAGTTGCTGCTATTCTCTTTTCTTTTTTTTTTTAGATGTCAACATTTATTTTTATAACTTTTTAATTATTTTCACAATAGTCTTACCACTCTTACCATTATCCTAGCTCAAATATCTATAGATTACAATCTTTTAAAAAAATTTTTATTGTTTTCAAAGTACTACATGGAGTAGTGATCTCCCTGGGTTCTTCAAAACCTGACCTATACTATGCTGTGTTCCTAATACCCAGATTGAGATGGGACATTGTGAGGCTCTGTGTAAAGTCTAATTATGGGGTAGAAGTTGGGTGGGAAGATGGAAAGAACAACCTGACTTTAAAGCTAGGCAATTTCTAATTTTCCATCTACTTAAAACACTTCCTTTCTCCTTTATTCTTTCAGACTCATTTTATTATTTTAACTAGTAGTTAGAATAAATCCTTTCTTTGTATTGACAAATTATAATGAATTTCAAAGTGATAGATGATAGATAGATAGTATTTTATTGTTTAGGAATATGTGAAAGAAAAGTGAAAGAATGAAAAAGTGAGTAAAATTATAAAATAACACCAAGAATGAGACTTCCATAGGAAAACTTATTGAAAGTTTGTTGTATAATGTAAGAAACAATATTGTCACTGTAGAGGTTATGATAACTCCCTAGAGCTGTTTCTTACAACATCCCTTAATATAATCAGATTGCAACTCAATGAAATCCTGTACAAGGTAGAGGAGTTTATGTTATCAGAAAATGTGGCCAGATATAGATTCCCCTGATGGTGTTACTTAATCCAGGGAGGGATTTTTAAGAAATTTAGGAAGAATAAATTCACCCAGTCTTCTCTTAATACTTATATGAATTTAGTTTACATTTAGATCCTGATCATTTGAAATTTATTATCCTATATGGTGTGAGGTATAGCTCAATCTTATCTTTTCCCCAAATTGCTAATTAATTTTTGCAGCCTCATTTACTAAAACATCCATTATTGCCTTACTTATTTGAGCTACTACCTTTATCATATAGCAAAGTTCCATATGTACTTGAAATTATTTCTGTAAATTATTTCTGACTTTTATATAATAGACTTGATAAGCTCTGGCAGCCTCTCTATTCATGTGCTACCACACTGTTCTAATTACGGAATTGTTGTATTATGTTTTTAATGTCTTGTAGGGAAAGGCTTCCTAACTGTTACTTAAAATTCAGATTCACTAAATGCACTAAGTAAAAAGATTGATAAATTTCATTAAAACATGCAAAAAAAACCCTGTGGTTTTGTATGGTAAATATCACCATAAATGAAATCATAATAAAATCAACACTGGGAGAAATGTTTGCAAGATACACTATAGATAAAGGGACAATATGCCGATATATAAGTACCTTAAGAATTGAGAAAAATTAATTTTGTTCATTACATTTCACATATAAGTGAGATCAAAGTGGAAACAGACTCATGGATACAGCTGTCAGAGAGGAGGGGTTTGGGGGTTGGGTTAGAAGGGTAAAGAGATTAAGCAAGGTTAAAAAAAGACTCATGGACACATACAGTGGTATGTTGAATGGTGGTTACCAGAGAAAAATTGGATGGGGGAAAAGAGAATAGGGAAAAAGAGAGTTAAATGGTGATGGAAGGAGACTTGACTGGGGGTGGTAAATAAATACACAGTACAATATACAGATGATGTACTGTAGAATTGTATACCTAAAACATAAATTTATTAACCAATGTCATCCCAATAAATTAAATTTTAAAAAATAAAAAGAAGTTGAGGAAAAGAAATAAAAACTGTCAACAGATAAGAACAGGTATTTTATAAGTATAAAGGGAAATGATTAAACCTAGGAAAATGGGTGTACTCCATACCTCAATTAAGTAACAGAGCCCTTAGGCAGTTTCTGATAGTCACTAGATATCAAGAAGATAAAGGTACTCTTCTAAGTGAAAATTTGGAGGAGGGCAGCTTTTTATGCATTGAAAGTAAGGGTAATTATAGGTTTTAATATTTATTCATGTCAGGGCAGAGATGAGCAAGCAAGTATGAAAGATTCATAAGAAAATGATATACACTACTTGGGATAAATTTTCCCATATAGGATTTGAAGACCAATGAGCCTCGACTGAAGGACATCAACAAGGTGGCTGATGATCTTCTATTTGAAGAGCTTCTAACACCAGAGGGAGCTCAAATACAGCAGGTAACTAAGGCTCCTTCCATTTCTCCTCACTACTAAGTTGAGCTTTGGGAGTCATCATTTAACTTAAATATACTCAACTTCATATTCTATAGATCAGCTAGAACATGCAGAAGGTAATGAAAATATGGAGCTGGCCACAGGAAAAGTTAAAGACAATAGTCCAAATAGTTCAGCCATTTGAACTGATCTGAAGCCCTTAAATCACCACCTCTCCCCTATCACCACAGACACAGAAATTCAGTGCTCAAATACATAAATACAAAGAAAATGGATATGAAGGAGTCACAGTAGTGGAAGGGGTAAATCAAGAAAACTTATTGAAAGAGATAGGCCCTGATAAAATCTGATGAAAGAAGGAAAAGATTACAGGTCTGTAGAGATGAGGAAAAGGGTATTCTAGAGCTGATTCAAATTTGTACCTATGGTTTAAAAAATTAATGAACATTACTGAAATGTCTAGTTCAGCTCTCTGGGTTGTAATAAACTAAGAGGATGAGTTCCCTGTTGCTTTTTGTGGTGGTTGGCATGGAGTCAAAATGAAAAGGACTGTTCCTAAGAAAAATTTACTTAACCTCTACAGAAAATAGGACTCTAAGAGGCTCCTTTGTTTCATCAATTCAGGATACAGAAGGGCCCTACATATCTCCTATAAAAATTAGAATAGCTTCTAACTACAAATGCAATGCTTTCCACTAATTTTTCAGAGGATGTAACATAGTCTGTCACAGGAAACATCAATTGCCACTTCAGGGTTGATGTTTCCCCCCTTAAACATCAGATTGGGAAAGAAAGTAACCCCTTTTATAACTGCTCTTGAGTAAATGAGGACCAAACTCAAGCAATCCAAAAAAGACAGGTCTATGCAATTTGTGAAGTGGATACCATGAAATCAACCACGATTTTAAGCCCCATCTAGTCTTCAGACACCACTAAGCTTTCTGAGTCAGCTCTTACCTGAAATATGATATGTCTGACTCTTTTAGGAGTTGAACACCCGCTGGGGGTCCTTGCAGAGGCTTGCAGAGGAACAGCGCCAACTGCTGGGCAGTGCCCATGCTGTCCAAATGTTTCACAGGTGAGAATTTTAACCCTAAAAAGCTGCGCTCTATAACTTACTCAAAACCTTCCAAGCCTATTATAGTAGAGCTATAGCTATTAGTATAACCCTTCTTCTTTAGATAGAGTTAATAGGAGAACAGGTGGTTCAGTAGTATGTTCCTCACTTCAAATTTCTAGTGCCTAGGCTTGGTCTTTGGTACATAATAACAATCCATATATGTTGTCATGACAGTGAATAAAATAAAGTAGAAATGAGAGGTTTAAGTAACTATATTTCTGAACTAGACTTAGAGAATAACAGATATCATAGTCATAGTCAATGTTTCAACAATTTATTTATTATTTCTAACTCTGTTGCTATACTAAGAAACACATACATAACTAAGTAAGCAAACAAATGAAGAAACATTTAGGAATCCAAACATCTTCACTGTGTAAAAATGTAATTTTGAATATCCAGAGAAAGTAGAAGTGAATTCCAGATGATTATGATTGTTCAGAATGATTTAAGATGAAATACTGTGAAATATAATAGTTAAGCATGTAACTCAGCAGTCAGTCCACCTAGTTTAAACTTAGGCTCTATCCTTTAGCAGTAGTATAGCTTAGAAAAATTATACTTAGTATTTTTAAAGTTCAGTTTTCTCATAAATAGAGTAAGAATGATAATAATAACTATGCTTCAAGTAGTTGTTGTGAAGATTCAATGAGCATTAGTTCTAGCACATTAAAAAGGATGAGGGGCCCTGGCTGGTGTAGCTCAGTGGACTGAGTGCAGGCTGCAAACCAAAGGGTCCCTGATTCGATTCCCAGTTAGAACACATGTCTGGGTTGTAGGCCGGGTCCCCAGTGGGTACTACGTGAGAGGCAAAAAACACATTGATATTTCTCTCCCTTTCCTTCTCCCTCCTTCCCCCTCTCTCTAAAAATTAATAAATAAAATCTTTAAAATAAATAAATAAAAAGGATGATATGGTGATGATGATGATGTTGTGGTAGTAGTGATGACTTCATTTTGAGTCCAGGTAATCTGCCTCTGGTGCACATTCTTATTCCTAAAATCTTTTCTTTCACTTACCAGAGAAGCAGATGACATGAAGGAGCAGATTGAGAAGAAGTGCCAGGCCCTCAGTGCTGCTGATCCCGGCTCAGACCTGTTCAGTGTTCAGGCCCTTCAAAGACAGCATGAGGGATTTGAGAGAGACCTTATACCCCTGGGAGAAAAGGTAAGACATGAGCTTCCAAATTTTTCTAACATTTTTCTCTTCATGTTTATACCTATCAATGCCCTCTTTTGTGGTTTTGTTTTCCAGTCCTTATACTTGCATTTATCTTTTTAATACTCAATACTTTTTCTTGTATCCCATCTCTAAAGCAACACCATTAAAAGCAACACCATGCCCAGGTCTATTAGCATAAAAGGAAAATGTATTGGAAATGAACCTCCTGTCCAAGTGCCTATTTAATGGGTTATAAGTGAGCACAACTTACAGAAGTTAGTTGCAGGCCAGCAGCCTAAGATCAGTAAGAAACAATCATAATCAAAGTGGCCAGACCTATGCCTGAGCATGGTGCAGAATTTTCTTCACAAGTAATTGAATGAGCTTAATCCTATTCCAAATGAAAAGTGAACTCTGTAGCTTGCCAGATAAACTCTGACATGAATCAGAGTCATCATACAGCATGGCATTAACATGTAGAACAAAAGGAAGCACAGAAATGCCTTTATTGGAAAGATATTCACAATAAAAATCAGGGTCCTTGGGTCCCCTAATGATGCTGCCACTAACTAGTATTTACTTAGGCACTCTCCTGAACAGCTTTCTTATCTTAAAAAGAATAGTCATGTCAGTGTTGACTACTTTAGAGAGTTATCATGTGTACCAATAGAGTTATCATTTTAGTTAAGAAAGTAGCTAGATGTCCTTGTACCTCACTGATGTCTGTTTGAGGAATAAGCACCCTTATGACTCAAGATTTTTCTTTTTCTGGGATCTAGGTATGACTCTAGAATGATTATCAGATCTCTTACTTCCCCAGGTGACTATATTGGGAGAGACAGCAGAACGACTGAGTGAGTCCCACCCAGATGCCACTGATGACTTGCAGAGGCAGCAAGTGGAGCTGAATGAGGCCTGGAATAACCTGCAGGAACATACAAAGGATCGTAGAGAGAGCCTAAATGAGGCCCAGAAATTCTACTTGTTCCTCAGCAAGGCCAGGTAAAACTCAAAATGTTAAGAAGCATGGCAAATTTTATGCCTGGGACCCCAAGGAGAGCTTCTAGGAAAAGTCTGGGTACAGGTGCTCTTCACTGTTGGGTTTGGAAGGTACCTCAATGTCCAGGTAGTATCTCTGGTAAGGCAAACAATTTTAAGTTCAGTACTTTAAGCCATGAAATATTGAAGCTTGAAGGAGTGTGAGGCCATATATGTAAATTAGATAAGCTTCAATAGAATTTGTATACTATACATACATATTGGGTGCTATATCAGGAGCTGTAAGATATGGGTATTTTCATTGTACTGGAAAGGTAGAGAAGAATACTGATAACATTGGTAGAACATAATGCAGTCCAAAACACTCATCTTAACAGATAGATGAAACTATACAAACAAAGGCACAAGGATAAGAAAGGGGCATCATATTCATGAAACGAGCAGGGATAGCTAGAGCATGGATTTTGTATATCAGAGGGGTAAAAAGAAGTAGCAAGAAATAAACAGAAATGTTCAGATCAAATTCTAAACATTTATTTTTACTGTGATATTTTTACTGTAATAAATAGCTCCCATACCCATTTCTCCAAATTTTTTTTTTTTGCTCATGGGTGATGATGGATGATAGAAAGATAGGAAGATAGATAGATGATAGATAGATAGATAGATAGATAGATAGATAGATAGATAGATAGATAGACAGACTGATTCTAC
Organism: Desmodus rotundus; assembly: GCF_022682495.2. Lineage (NCBI taxonomy): Eukaryota > Metazoa > Chordata > Mammalia > Chiroptera > Phyllostomidae > Desmodus > Desmodus rotundus. The sequence goes on from NC_071398.1 coordinate 75,958,842, forward strand.
CTGGATTTCAGATTCCAAATCAAATGTTACCCCTTTCCATTTACGAAATCTTATGAAATCTTACCCATCAGTGTTGTGGAAATAACATTCTCAGCCTCAGAGCAAGTCTATATAATGCTGTATTTTCCCTCTTTATGACACTTTTGCTTTTCAGGTTATTTAGGTAAGCTCCTAAATGCACACATACATCTTTTTCACAATATTTGGTACTTAATAAGCACCCCCAAATTTTAATTATTTGAATAAATAAATAAATGAATTTACACAAGAGGATAATATTTTGTACTAGACATGTCTTCCTTGAGATATCATAATAACATAGAAACCTAAGAATCTACTTTAAAGGAACAAGAATCATAAGTAGTAATGGAATATATACCGGTCCTAAACCCCAGTGTCTGGATTCCAATCCAGATGTCTGCTGTTAGTTACACCAATGAGGAAAATCACTTGTTAGTCTCAAAACTGACTTCCTCATCTCCAAAATGAAAACAAAATAATTCCCTGAATTCTATAAAAGATTATTGCAGGAATTGAAAGAGATGATATATGTGAAGAGATTTTCAAATGCAAGGGGTTGTTGTTATTGTCATGTAGTGAAAACTACAAACCTAACACTTGTGAAGCATATCAAGCCAGATAGAAGGAATTTATCTGGAAACATTTTTTAGAGGAGAAAAAGCTCAAAGATAGATACCACTGTAGCAAGTTGCAAGGTTTTCTTATAAATCTCAATTTGTCTATTTCCTTAGAGACCTACAGAATTGGATCAGTGGCATTGATGGCATGGTATCATCACAGGAGATGGCTGAGGACTTGACTGGTACTGAGATCTTGATGCAGCGACACCAGGTATGGCTACAAAAGCCATAGCCACTGGTCACATAACTTTGGTGAGATGTCATTGGCCTCACCAGTCTCTTCCCTTCTTCCCCACAGGAACATCATGCTGACATGGAGGCTGAGGCCCCTACCTTTCAGGCCTTAGAAGATTTTGGTGTAGAACTAATAGGTAGTGGACACTGCAACAGCCCTAAAATTGAAGAAAAACTTCAAGCTGTCAGACTGGAGAGAGATGATTTAGAGAAAGCTTGGAATCAACGCAAGAAGATGTTAGATCAGTGTCTGGAGTTTCAGGTACAGCAAATCTACAGTCATTGAGCAGGATTAGTCTGCCTGTTTCCTCTAGGCAATTTTACATGGTTAGTACAGGTGTTAATTTCATTTCATTAGTCTTCCCATGCTATAGGAACAAAAGCAACACTTGATTATCTGACATTGTATCCTCTGCTTTATAGACTGATTATAGTCATATTCATTGTTCTTATCTTTGTTAAAAGAGCCAAACAAGATGAGGGTCATTCTTGCCATGCATTGGGGTGATTATAATTTATATATTAATTAAAGTGGGTTTTTTTTACTTTTGATTTTTACTGTTGCTCAAGTACAATTTTCTGTCTTCCACCCACCCCTTCCCACCACCCTACCCATCCTGACCTCCCTCCACTGTTTCCAACCCCCAATGTTATCTTCCATTTGTCCTTTATAGTTGTTCCTGAAAACCCTTCACCCTTTTCCCCCAATTATCTACTCCCCTCTCCCTTCTGGTTACTGTTGGCTTGTTGCCAATTTCAATGTCTTTTTGTTATATTTTCCTTGCTTCTTCTTTTTTTTTTTTTATTAGGATCCAGTTAAAGGTGAGATCATATGGTATTTGTCCCTCACTGCCAGGCTTATTTCATTTAGCATAATGCTCTCCAGTTCCATTCATGCTGTGGCAAAGGGTAGGAGCTCCTTCTTTCTGCTGCATAGAATTCCATTGTGTAAATGTACCATAGTTTTTTGATTCACTCATTTACTGATGGGCACTTAGGTTGCTTCCAGAATTTGGCTATTGCAAACTGTGCTGCTATGAACATTGGAGAGCCTAGGTTCTTTTGGATGGGTGTTTCAGGGTTCTTAGGATATCATCCCAGCAGTGGAATTGCTGAGTCAAAGGGCAGTTCCATTTTTAGTTTTCTGAGGAAATACTGATTTCCATAGTGGTTGCATCAGTCTGCATTCCCATCAACAGCGCACCCTGGTTCCCTTTTCTCTACATCCTTTCCAACACTTGTTTTTTGCTATTTGTTTATGATGGCCATTCTGACTGGTGTGAGTTGGTACCTCATTGTGGTTTTAATTTGCCTCTCTCAGTGGTTAGCGATACTGAGCATCTTTTCATATGTCTCTGAACCTTCTGTATGTCCTTCTTGGAAAAGTGACTGTTGAAGTCCTTTGCCTAATTTTTAATTGGGTTGCTTGTCTTAGAGTGGAGTCATGTGAGTTCTTTATATATTTTGGAGATCAAACCCTTGTCTGAGGTATCATTGGCAAATATGTTTTACTTTTCATATGACTGTCTTTTCATTTTAATGCTGTTTTCTTTAGCCATGCAGAAGCTTTTTATTTTGATGAAATCCCATTTGTTTATACTTTCCTTTATGTTCCTTACTCTAGGGGACATATCAGTGAAAATCAGTGGAATATCTGAGATTTTCTTGCCTATGTTCTCCTGAAGGACTTTTATGCTGTCATGAGTTATATTTAAGTCTTTTATCCATCTTAAATTTATTTTTGTATATGGTGTAAGTTGGTGATCAAGTTTCAATTTTTTTGCATGTAGCTGTCCAGTTCTCCCAACACCATTTGTTGAGGAGGCTATTTTTGCCCCATTTTATGCTGCTGCCCCCTTTGTCAAATATTAATTGACCATATAGGCTTGTGTTTATTTCTGGGCTCTCTATTCTGTTCCATTGCTCCATGTGTCTGTTCTTATGCCATTCCCAGGCTATTCTGATTACAATGGCCTTGTAATATAGTTTGATATCAGGTATTGTGATCTTTCCTATTTTGTTCTTCTTTCTCAAAATTGCTGCAGCTATTTGGTATTATTTATAGTTCCATATAAATTTTGTAGTGCTTGTTCTATATCTGTGAAATATGCCATTGGTACTTTAATAGTTATTGTACTGAACCTATAAACTGCTTTGGGTAGTATGGACATTTTAGTGATGTTAATTATTCCAATCCATGAACACAGTACATGCTTCCATTTGTTTGTGTCTTCCTTAATTTCTTTCTTCAGTGTTGTGTAGTATTCTGAGTACAGGTCTTTTACCCCTAGGTGTTTTATTTTTCTTGTTGCAATATCAAATGGGATTTTTTTCCCCTGATTTCTGTTTCTGAAATTTCATTGTATATACAAAAATGCCTTTGATTTCTGAGTATTGACTTTGTATCCTGCTGTTTTCCAAATCCATTTATTAAGTTGAGCAGTTTTTTGGTGGAATCTATAGGTTTCTCCATGTACACTATCATGACATCTGCAAACAATGACAGTTTTGTTTCCTCTTTTCAATTTGGATGTCTTTTATTTCCTTTTCTTGTCTGATTGCTGTGGCTAGGACTTCCAATACTCTGTTTAATGGAGGTGGTGAGAATGGACAACCTTGTTTTGTTCCTTATCTTAGCAGGAAAAAGTTTAGTTTTTGCCCATTGAGTATGATGTTGGCTATTGGTCTCTCATATATGGCCTTTATTAGGTTGAGGAATGCTCCCCCTATTCCCGCTTTGCTGAGTGTTTTTATCATAAATGGGTGCTGTGGTGCTGAACTTTATAAATGTTTTTTCTGCTTCTATTAATATGATCATGTGATTTTTGTCTTTGTTTTGTTTATGTGATGTATTACGTTTATTGTTTTGCAAATATTTTATCATCCTTGCACATCTTGGATGAATCCAACTTGGTCATGGTGTATGATATTTTCAATGTATTGCTGGATGCTGTTTGCCAATATTTTGTTGAGGATTTTAGTGTCTATGTTCATCAGCGATATTGGCCTGAAGTTTTCTTTCTTCATTGCGTTTTTATCTGGTTGTGGGATTAGGATGATGCTGGCTTCATAAGAAGAGTTTGGGTGTCTTCCATCTTCTTGAATTCTTTGGAATAGTCTGCAAACTATTGGGGTTAGCTCTTCCTTAACTGCCTTGTAGAATTCTCTGGTGAAACCGTCCAGTCCAGGTTTTTTGTGTACCATGAGTTTTTTGATTACTGCTTCAATTTTGGTAGCTCTTATTGGCCTGTTCAGGCTTTATGCTTCTTCTTCATTGAATTTGGAACATTATATTTTTCTAGAAATTTGTCCATTTCTTATAGGTTTTTAAGTTTTTTGGAATATAGTCCTTCATAGTAATTTCTTAGAGTCCGTTGTATTTCTGTGGTGTCAGTTGTAGTCTGTCCTCTTTCATTTCTGATTGTGTTTATTTGGGTCCTTTCTCTTTTTTTCTTGATGAGTCTGCTTAAAGGCTTGTCAATTTTTTTTTATCATCTCAAAGAATCAGGTTCTGGTTTTATTGATTCTTAGAATTGTGCCTTTAGTCTCTACATCATTTAATTCTGCTCTGATCTTGGTTATTTCCTTCCTTCTACTTGCTCTGGGCTATCTTTGTTGTTGTTCTTCGAGTTCTTGTAGGTGTAGGGTTAGGTTGTTTGTTTGAAATGTTTCTATCTTTTTTAGGTAAGCCTGTAATGCTTTGAACTTCCCTCTCAGGACTGCCTTTGCTGTGTCCCATAAGTTTTGGATTGGTGTGAGTTCACTTTCATTTTTTCCAGATAGTTTTTGATTTCTTCCTTGATCTCATTCTTCACCCATTCACTGTTTAATAGCATGGTATTCAATATCCGTGAATTTGAGTGCTTTTGAGTTCTTTTCCTTAAGGTGGTTTCTATTTTCAGTCCCTTGTGGTCAGAGATAATGTTTGATATGGTTTTAATTTTCTTGAATTTGTTGAGTCTTGTTTTGTGTCCTATCATGTCATCTGTCTTCAAAAATGTTCCATGTGTATGTGGAAAAGATGTGTCTTTTGCTTCTTTGGGATGAAAGTCTCTATATATCAGGTAATCCCTTTGGTCTGTGATATTGTTCGATGCCACAATATCTTTGCTGATATTTTGTTTGGAAGATCTATCCATTTAGACAGTGTGGTGTTGAAATCCCCTACTATAATTGTGTTGCTGTCAATATCTCTCTTGAAATCCTCCAAGATTTTCTTTATGTATTTGGGTACTTCTATGTTGGGTGCACATATAGTTACAATGTTTATGTCTTCTTGATGTATTCTTCCCTTGAGTATTATGAAGTGTCTTTCTGGGTCTCTTTTAATGGCCCTTGTTTTGAAATCTATTTTGTCTGATATGAGTATCGCTACCCAGGCTTTTCTTTCCTGTCTATTTGCTTGGAATATTTGTTTCCAGTTCTTCATTTTCAGTCTGTGTAGGTGTTTTGTTGTGAGGTGGGCATTTTGTAGGCAACATATGTGTAGGTTCTGATATCTCATCCATTCTGCTATACTTTGTCTTTTGATTGGAGTAATTAATCCATTTACTTTTAAGGTTATTATTGATAGTTACTTATTCATTGCCATTGTTTTGTACCTGTGTTCCTCTCTCTCTCACTCTTTTTCTTCCTTTTCTTAAAGCTGACCTTTTCGAATCTCTTGCAGAGCTGGTTCGGTGGAGGTATATTCTTTTAGATTTCTTTTGTCTGGGAAACTCCTTATTTGGCCTTCCATTGTAATTGAGAGCCTTGCTGGGTAGAGTTATCTTGGTTGCAGGCCTCTGGTTTTCATTACTTGGAATATTTCTTGCCATTCTCTTCTGGCTGGGAGTGTTTCCATTGAGAATTCAGCTGGTGGCCTTATCGTGGCTCCCTTGTATGTTAGTTCCTGTTTCTCCCTTCTTGTCTTTAAGATTTGGCTTTGTCTTGGAATTTTGCCATTTTAATTATGATGGGTCTTGAAGTGGGCCTCTTTGGGTTCCTCTTGATTGGTACTCTCTGTGTTCCTGGATTTGTGTGACTTTTTCTCTCATCAGATTAGGGAAGTTTTCCATCATTACTTTTTCAAACATGTTTTCTATCCCTTGCTCTTCTTCTTCTCCATCTGGTATCCCTATTACACGGATATTATTGCTTTTCGTGTTGTCTTGCAGTTTCCTCCCACCTGTTTGTTCTTTCTGAGTCTCTCTTCCTTTTCTTGCTCTTTCTTGGTGTTTTCTTCTCCTGTGTCCTGCAGCTCACTGACTCAATCCTCTGCTTCATCTAGCCTGCTTGTAATTCCTTTTAGTGTGTTTTTTATTTCCGAGATTTTATGTTTATTTCTCCTCGGTTTTTGTTTATGGTTTCTATTTCCTTTTTCATACTCTTGTAGTTCTCACTCAGTTCCTTGTAGTTGTCTGTGAGTTCCTTCAACCTCTTCATAACCATTATTTTGAATTCCATATCTGATAGTTTGGTTACCTCCAATTCATTTTGCTCTTTTAGTGGGGAGTCTTCCATTCTTTTGATTGTATGTCCCTTTTTTGTCTCCCCATTTTAGGTGCCTCTTTTTATTTGTTTCTGCACTTCCTGATGTTTTGCTTTGCTTGCTGTCTTTGTGGGGTGAACTTCTATGACAGAAATTCTATGGGATTCAGTGATGTGGTCTCTTTGATCTCCTTGCCTGGATGTTCTAGGGTTGACCTTTCTTCTGTTTGTGTGGGCTCTCTTGTTGTACTTGGGTTTGTACCTTTTGGTGGTTCCTCTGTTGGTGGTTTCACTACTCCAGCAGGTATACTGATGTTAGCAGCTGCCACCTATTCTTGTTTGTGATCAGTGGTAGTGGGTAAGAAAAATCGATTAAGACAGTGGGAGAATATTCTATGGGATTTAAAGTACCAGCAAGTAGAGAAGAGATAGGAGATTCTTTGGATAAGTATAGCGTTAACTGTGATATTTCACCCAACTAGCCACTTCTTATAAAAGGTGAAGGAGAGATAAGACTCTTGTTAGAGGAGAGGATGATTGTGAGCTGAATCCAAAAAAACAGAGTGCTTGTTCAAGGTTAGATGATGAGATATAGTGGGAGTGAAGGATAGAAAGTAGGCTTATTGTGAGAAAGAATAGAGTTAACCACAACAATAATAATGATCAGGAATAAAGTGAAGTGGGCTAACATCAGGAGTTTTACTGTATAGTATGTACAACTGTATGGAACAACAATTGTTTACAATAGTGCTGGAAAAACAATAATAGGATAAGAAATATATGATTTGGATAACTAGAATAGAAAGTACCCAATCATGAGTCAAGTGTTTTTTTAAGATTTTACTTATTTTTTTTTTAGAGAGAGGAGAAGGGAGGGAGAAAGAGAGGGAGAGAAATATCAGTGTGTGGTTGCCTCTTGCAGGCCTGCAATCTAAGCATGTGCCCTGACTTGGAATAGTCCAGTGACACTGTGGTTCAGAGGTCAGCACTCAATCCAGTCAGCCACATCTGGCAGGGCTAATTCAAGTTTTGATTGGTTGGGTTTTTATTTTTTTTTTGAAACCTAATGTGTGCAGAGCCCTGGCAACACAAAGATTAGTATGATAGAGTCTCTTTTATTAAGTAGTGAAAGTAGACATGTAGACAGATTATTCTAGTATAGTGAAAGTACTTTTAATGAAACAAAATGTATGAATGTTTTGAGGCTAATGAAGAGGGAATGACAGTTTTGAGGGAAAAGAGTGAGAGTGTTACAGGGTACCCTGAAGGGGGAATGTTTACTAGTCTTATATAACCATCCAGTGTTCACAGGATTAGAATGTGGGAAATAGAATCCCAAGAATGTACCATAGCTTATATAAAAACATAAAATGTGTTTATAGGGAAGTATAAAATGTCCAGTACAGTTGTCCCCCATTTGTTTGTGGGAGATATATTCCAAGATCTCCAGTGGATGTCTAAAACCACAGATAGTATCCAATCCTACTTATACAACATATTTATGTATGTATATATCTATGGTAAAGTCTAATTGATAACTTAGACATAGTAAGAGAATAACAACAATAACTAATAATAATACAGAGAAGTTAAAATGTGCTATAATGAAAGTTATGTGAATGGCTTTGGTATTATTATTGAGTAAAATGAGGGCTACTTGAACACAAATACCATTGATACCATGACAGTCATTGTAATAACCAAGATCTATAAGTGACTAACAGTTGGGAAGTATAGAATAGCATCAATACACTGGGCAAAAGGATGATTCATTTTCCAGGTGTAACAGAGCAAGATGGCAAGAGGTTTCATCACTCAGAATAGCTCATAATTTAAAACTTATGAATTTTTTTCCTGGAAATTCCATGTAATAGTTTCTAACTGCTGTTGACCTCAGGTAACTGTAACTGCAGAAAATGAAACTGTGGATAAAGGATGACTAATTTGCCATATACTTCTAAATGGATTCCCCATAGTTGTTCCAAGGGAACTGTGATCAGGCTGAGAGCTGGATGGTGGCACGTGAGAATTTCCTGAGGTCAGATGATAAGGGTTCCTTACACAGCCTGGAGGCCTTGATGAAAAAACGTGATGATTTGGACAAAGCAATCACCACCCAGGTAATAACAATATAAGAGTTCTAAAACAACTATTAGGAACAATAACAGAAATCCTACATATGCATGTGGTTTTATGATTTAAAAGTATTCCCATTTGCTTCTTACAGGAAACTAAGGTAGGCAAGGTAGCTTTATACTTTCTTTCAGTCTAACCCAATTCACATGTAGCACTGGACTTTCTTACTTTACATCCAACTTTTGAAAAACTGAATTTTAGTTGGAAGGGATTAAAAAAAAGATTTTATTTATTTATTTTTAGAGAGGGAAAGAGAAGAAAATCATTAGTGTGTGGTTGCTTCTCATGTGCCCCCCACTGGGGACCTGGCCCACAACACAGGCGTGTGCCCTGACTAGGAATCAAACAGAAGACCCTTTGGTTCTCAGGCCAGCACTCAATCCACTGAGCTACACCAACCAGGGTTAGAAGGGATTTTTTTATACTGTCTATTCCAATATCCCACCCAATGCAGGAATTACTCTCTACACTGGCCATGGGAAGTGTCAAAGAAAGAAACTCAGTACCACATGAGTATCCCCTCTCAGTATCATTATTAATGTTTGTTCTCTCGTTGATTTAAAATTCACTTCCCTTTAATGTGTTTACTGTGGGAGTCTCTGTCTGGTAGAGTCCTCCCGGCTATCGTGGATGAAATGAGACTTCCAAGACAAGGTCTGCTTGGGGAGAAAAGGCTGGCTAATCTCTGAGAAGAGAAGAGCCTCAAGCACCCTTTTCCCTGCGTGGTTATTGAGTTTGGCTCACACAGAGATACATAGTATGCACGAAAAGCTCATCAATCAATGTCCAAAAAGCTACAGTCATGAAAAACTGACATCATCTACAGATAATAATTGGAGAAACTCAGGGATTATCTCTGGTCAGGGTCTGTGAGATATGCTGACTCCAGAAGGTTATTTGAAGTGTGTATCATGAAGTAGGGAGTTTTACTCCCTATACTTTGAGCTCAGTCATCTGGTTCATACCAACAGGGTTATTGCTAGGCAGAGAAACTCTCAAAGGAAACAATGTACATTCTTTATAAGGCCTGATTTGTCCCCCAGGAGTCATCCTCTGGCATTGTTTTCAGCCTGAGTCAGGTGTGTGGAGCAAAGCAGCCAAAAGATTTAGGAGACTTCTTACAGATAGAATTAAGACTCAGGCTATGACAAAGCTAAGGGGTGGGGGTCTTTCTGCCTCTTCTCTATAGTCCCCTAAGTCCTTCCCTGATGACCCTTTTTGCAGCTGTGCCTGGCTTAGGTTGTCTTTCCCTTGAGGGATCTTACCTCTCATTGACTAACCAGACATCTTTTGGGGCCAAGAAGGGTGAAGTGAGGGAAGCAGGACCTGTGCTCCTGCCAGGAGGATAGGTTCTGTCTCCTTAGTTGCTCCTGGCCCCAAGGCCTTTTCACTCAATGCTAGCCATGGGACCCTTTTGCCCATTAATGAGGCTACAGTCCGTGAAATCAGGCAGGATGGCTTCCAACAGTTTACCCTTTGGTCCTGGTTTTGTTTCCCTCAATGAAATCAAAATGAATATTTCTGTCCTTTTCTAAGAGAGAGTCTGAGATTGTACCAGGGCCTAACCAACAGACATCTGGTTGCTCTCTGTCTCTCTCTCATCTATCATCCATCATCTATCTATCTATCATCTATCTATCTACCTACCTACCTATCTATCTATCTATCTACCTATATCTTCTATCTCTATCTCTATTTCTATCTCTATCTCTCAACTAGGAAGAGAAGATCACTGAGATAGAACATTTTGCTGAGCGGCTCATAGCTGATGACCACTATGCCAAGGAAGAGATTGCTACTCGGCTCCACAGAGTGCTAGACAGGTAAGGCCTGAACAATTGTTTTCTGAGCTACAGTAAGAGGTAGCAAAGTGACCTCTTTGTTTTCATTGAATACAGGTAGATGATAGATAGATGATGATGATAGATAGATAGATAGATAGATAGATAGATAGATAGATAGATAGATAGATGATAGACAGACAGACAAGAAAGGACAGGTTGGCAAATGAGAAGATTCATGGATATGTTATTAGAGCTTGAGGGAAGAATAGAGGGGGTAGAGGGCAGAGAGTGATCTAGCCCCTCTTTCAGATGGAAGGCTCTCAAAGCTCAGCTGATTGCTGAGCAGACAAAACTGGAATACTATGCTGACCTAAAACAATTCTACCGTGACCTCGAGGACCTGGAAGAATGGATCAGTGAGATGCTGCCCACGGCCTGTGATGAGTCCTACAAAGACCCTACCAATATTCAGGCAAGCTCAAAATAGGAATGTTGAAAAACTTCAGCATGCTCAGACTGTTAGACAAGTGGTCATCTCCTTATATTGAACACTTTTTTACTGTTGTGATCACTACTGCTATCTTCAGGGACTTCTGAGTCTAATGTGGAGACTTCAGAAGCCATCATCATTTTGGTTATGACAGAAATATTAACTCTTCCTTTTAAATAGAAGTTACCTTTTCTTGCTTCCCTAAGTGAGAATGTAATTAAGTTTCTTCTTTTCCTTCAGAGGAAATACCTGAAGCATCAGACGTTTGAAAATGAGGTCTATGGTCATGCTGAGCAAGTAGAAGGAGTCATCAACTTGGGCAAGTCTCTAATTGAGCGGAGGGAATTCAATGGCAGTGGAGAGACCATGAAGGTAGAAGTTCTTCTCAGCATGGATTTTGGGCTACAAAGTCACATGAAAATATATTTTTTACCCTTTTATTACTTCCATGTGTAGGGGTATGAAATATGTTCTCTGGTTAATAGTCTTTTCCCTGATTGTTGCACAAGGAAAGAGGAAAACAGTGATGCTCATCCCTTATTGCTCCTACCACACTTAGTACCTAGAACTCCAGGAAAGCTTTAGACTTAATATCTAAGCATTATCATACTTGTTTTACATTTCTATCCCTACTGCCAAGAGTCTTTGGCATTTAGACATCAGCCTCTGTAAGCAGCCCAGTACTCCTTCTTCAAACTTCTAATATCTTCTATTATTTTCCCAGATTAAGCATACTGATTTAAAACATATGATACTCAAGTACTGGAAAATTTTGATTAGTCCCTATCTTAACAGCATTCCTATATCTTTTCAGGTTCTTGTAGGACCCAGGATTCTAAAGATTATAATAACCTCAATTTATTTCTGTTAGGGTCAACTGGAAGAGCTGGAGAAACACTGGGACTACCTGCTTGAGAGAACAATTGACAAAGGGCAGAAGCTCAATGAGGCCAGTCGCCAACAGAGGTTTAACACAGGCATCCGGGACTTTGAATTCTGGCTCTCAGAGGTAATTGCAACTGGAAGTGGTGGGAGCATGGGAGTTTAATAAATGCTTATCAGATAATCAGAGTTACACACGAATTATTTTCTTGACTCTTCTTGGGAAATGTTTGGGGACACAGTTGCTAATCTTCTTCTTCTTAAATATAGTTTTAATCTGGCAGCTTTACTGCTTATTCTTCTATTCCCAGGCAGAGACACTGCTGGCCATGAAAGATCAGGCCAGGGACTTGGCTTCTGCAGGAAACCTACTCAAAAAGCATCAGCTATTAGAAACAGAGATGTTGGCTCGAAAGGTAAGTGATTTTGGAATCCCACTCCTCTGGAATGTCCATTACAAGAACAAAAATGTTTCCTGTCATAGGGCATCATTTGAAAATACAGTCTTGCAAAACTGATCTTAGTGTTCTAAGGCAGCATTCATTATAACCATGTCAAATCCATGAGCTACAGAAAGATTGCAACAGTCACTTTTAATCAATGACCATTAAACAATAGATTCTGAGACTCCAGGTAGTGGATTCTAAAAGCTATCTTTTTTATTTTTTAACTAATCCATGCATATAAACTCACTATGATTCCAAGCTGCATGTTTGATCTGGTCTTTGAAAAGAAATAGAAGTTTATTTTATAGAATTAGAGAGAAAACAATAAAATCAGATGAGAACATATGCAATGAAGTTAAACTATACACTATAAAAATCAGTGGGTATTCCAGTAGCAGAGATTTGTCCTTGTAGCAGTGATAAACATGCCGGCAGGTGTTAATTTCATATTGGAGAATTTTACATTATCAGATTTATATGATAATACAAATAGCTACAGAAAATATAAGAAGTAAAAAGCGTTCTTATTGGATTTACTGGAGTGACATTGGTTAATAAAATTATATAGGTTTCAGATATCTAATTCTATAATTATCTGTATATTGTATTGTGTGTTCACCACCCTAAGTCAAGTCTCTTTCCATCACCATTTGTCTCCTTTTACACTCTTCTACCTCCCCCTCTTCCCTTTCTCTCTGGTAATCACCATACTGCTCTCATTGTCTATGAGGGTTGTTTTGGGGTTTTTTTGGCTTAACCCCTTCACTTTTTCACTCAGCCCCCTAACCTCCTTCCCCTCTGACAGCTGTCAATCTGTTCTCTGTATCTAAGAGTCTTTTTTTAAAAATTTTGTTAGCTCATGTCGTTCACTAGATTCTATATATAAGTGAATTCATGTGGTACTTGTTTTTCTGTAACTGGCTTATTTCACTTAGCATAGCACTCTCTGGGTATGTTCATGCTATCACTAAATGTAAGATTTCCTTCTTTTTTATAGTTGAGTGGTATTTCATTGTGTAAATGTACCACAGTTTTTTTAATCAGCTAATCTACTGATGGGCACTGGGCTGTTTCCAAATCTTGGTTGTTGTAAATAATGCTGCAATGAACATAGGGGTGTATATACTCTTTTAAATTAGTGTTTTGGATTTCTTCAGATATATTCTCAGAAGGAATAGCTCAGTCATAAGCCAATTTCATTTGAAAAATTTGAGGTAACTCCATACTGTTTTCCACAGTGGCTGCACCAATCTGCATTTCCACCAACAGAGCACAAGTGTTGTCTTTTCTCCATATCTTTGCCAACACTATGATTAATTGATGATAGCCTTTCTGACAGGTGTGAGGTGGTATCCCATTTCTCTGGTGATTAGTGATGTCGAGCATCTTTTCATATCTCTATTGGCCATCTGTATGTCCTCTTTGGACAAGGGTCTATTCAGGTCCTTTGCCCAATTTTTAATTGGATTGTTTATTTTTTTGGTGTTCAGTTGTATAAGTTTTTTATAAATTTTGGATGTTAAGCCGTTATCAGATATCATATGGAAAACCCATAGTCAACATCATACTTAATGAGCAGAAACTAAAAGTGTTTTCCTTAAGATCAGGAACAAGACAGGAATGTCCACTTTCACCACTCTTATTTAACTTAATACTGGAAACCTGAGGCACAGAAGTCAGACAAGAAGAAATAAAAGTCATCCAAACTGGAAAGGAAGAAGTAAAAGTATCATTTTTTGCAGATGGCATCACACTATATATGGAGAACCCTAAAGATTTCACCAAAAAAAAAAAAAAAACCTACTAGAACTAGTAAATTCAGTAAAGTAAAGTACAAAATAAGTAGCCAGAAATCAGTTTCATTTTTTATGCACTACTAATGAACTGCCAGAAAGGGAAACTTAAGAAAACAATCCCATTTACAATCGCATCAAAAAAGAAGTCAAAATCTTCCTAAGTTTTATGTTTCAGAACTTGTTTATATGCCCTGTGGCATCACTGGAGGGGGGCAGATTTTGACTGAAAAGAGACACAGAAGAGGCTGTAAGTGTTCTGTGGCCAATTTAAGAGTAGTTCTTGTTGAATATTTCAATAAATCAATCTGCACCAAATTCATTACTCTATAGAAGACTGTCTGTTTGTGGACAGAGTGCTTGCTCACCAAGATCGTACTTTCAGTTGGGAAGAGGAAGGAAATACAAGGTTAAAGATCAGAAATAAAAACAGGACAAGTAAGGGAAAATGTGCAATTTGAGTAATGTAGTAATGCTATCCATGTTGCCCCTTGATCTTGCCCTTGTCCAATCAGGGTTAAAAGAACAAAATGTCAAATTTACTATCTCCAAAAAACAATCTCTTTGACATATTCTTTTCTAAAACATTTTATTTATTTATTTATTTTTAGACAGAGGGGAAGGGAAGGAGAAAAAGAGGGAGAGAAATATGTCATGCCTCTCACATGCTCCCCACTGGGGTCTGGCCTACAACCCAGGCATGTACCCTGACTATGGATCAAACTGGTTTACAGGATGGCACTCAATCAACTGAGCCACACCAGCCAGGGCTCTCTGACACAGTCTTTCAACTTGAACCATCAGTGGTTAAATTTGGGAGTCTACTTAATATCTGTATTGTACTATTCACTGAGTATACTTGGGCTTTCTAGGATGCACTCAGAGACCTAAATGAGTTGGCTACTGATCTGCTCTCCAGTGGGACGTTCAACGCTGACCAGATTGTGAAGAAAAGGGATAATATCAATAAGCGCTTCCTAGATGTCCAGAATTTAGCAGCCTTACACCATGAGAAACTGAAAGAAGCCTATGCCTTGTTCCAGTTTTTCCAGGACCTAGATGATGAGGAATCCTGGATAGAGTATGTACTACCAACTCACATTGCATTAATAATTCAAAAGAGTAGATAATCCACCAAACATGTTTGTATTTGATGCTGAAATGAAATATGTAATGTTTCTTGCTGTTGGTATTACTCCTTAATCATGTTTGCCTCAGCTTAAAGTTAACAGTGATTTTATTTTTCTCAAATTCCCTCACTGTATGAAAGCAGAGGGAGGTAAGAATAAAGGGAATGCAGAGCAGTTCAAATACAGTTTGGGAACAAAATTAAGAGACCAAGCACCCATAAGTAGATGAGTGGATGAAACTACTATGGGATATTTACACCATGGAATACTACTCAGCTGTAAAAAAGAAAATTTTACCCTTTGGAATAGTATGGATGGACTTGGACAACATTGTGCTAAGTGAAATAAGCCAGTCAGAGAAAGAAAAATACTGTATGATATCACTCATATGTGGAATCTAATGAAAAAACTGAACAAAGAAAATGGAACAGACTCATAGATGGAAAGCAGAATGACAGCTAGTGGGAAAGGAGGCTAGAAGGTGGAGGGATTGAGCAAAAAAGAAAAAAGAATCATGGACATGGGCAACAATGTGGTGATTGCTGGGGGGAAGTGGGTATAAGAGGACTAAGTGGTAATGGAAAAAGACAATAAAAATTAAATTAAAAAAAAGAAACCCATAAGTTTTAAAATGTTGAGAGTTTATTTTCATTTGTTTTCAGAAAATTTTTATTTCTTCATTGAAGAAATTTCTAAGAATTTCTTCCCATTCTTAGCCCATTCATTGTTTGATAGCATACTATTCAATCTCTGAATTTGAATGTTTTTGAGTTTCTTCCTTGAGGTTGGTTTCTAGTTTCAGTCCCAGTGGTCACATAAAATTCTTGATATTATATCAATTTTCTTGAATTTGTTGAGGCTTGTTTTGTGTCCTAGCATGTCATCTGTTAAAATGTTCATGTGCATTTGAAAATCATGTGTATTTTCTTTCCTTGGGATGAAAGGCTCTCTATGTATCAGTTTAGTCCATTTCATCTAGGACATTGTTCAATGTCGCGATATCTTTGTTAATATATATTTTTAATTTTTATTTATTTATTTATTTAATTTTTTAAAGATGAATCATTCATTTTTTTAAGTGCATTTCTCTGCCTTTTCCCCCCTCCTCTCATTCCCACCCCAGCCATCCCCACCTCCCTCTCCTGATTCCAACTCCCTTTGGTTTTGTCAATGTGTCCTTCAAAATTCCTGAATAAACCTTCATCCTTTCCCCCACATTATGCTTTCCCATCTCCCCTCTGGTTACTGTCCTTTTGTTCTTAATTTCAATGTCTCTGGTTATATTTTGCTTGCTTATTTGTTTTCTTGATTAAATTCCACTTATAGGTGAGATCATATGGTATTTGTCTTTCATCACCTGGCTTATTTCACTTAGCATAATGCTCTCCAGTTCCATTCCTGCTGTGGCAAAGGGTAGGAGCTCCTTCTTTCCTTCTGCTATGTAGTATTCCATTGCATAAATATACCATACTTTTTAGATTCATTCATTTATTGATGGGCACTTAGGTTGCTTCGAGCACTTGGCTGTTGTAAATTGTGCTGCTATGAACACTGGGGTGCACAGGTTCTTTTGGATTGGTGTTTCAGGGTTCTTAGGATATAATCCTACCAGTGGAATTTCCGGGTCAAAAGGCAGTTCCATTTTTAGTTTTATGAGAAAATTCTATACTGTTTTTCATAATGACTGTACCAGTCTACAATCTACCCAATAGTGCACTAGGGATCCCTTTTCTCCACATCCTCTCCAACACTTGTTATTTGTTTTGTGTATGATGTCCATTCAGACTGGTGTGAAGTGGTATCTCATTGTGGATTTAATTTGCATCTCTCTGATGGCTAGTGATGCTGAGCATCTTTTCATATGTCTCTGGGCCCTCTGTATGTCCTCCTTGGAGAAGTGTCTGTTGAAGTCCTTTACCTATTTTTTAATTGGTTTTTTGTCTTCCTAGAGTGGAATCATGTGAGTTCTTTATATATTTTGGAGATCAGGCCCTTGTCTGAGGTATCATTAGCAAATGTGATGTTTTCCGATACACTTGGTTCTCTTTTCATTTTAATGCTGTTTTCTTTAGCCATGCAGGAGCTTTTTGTTTTTATGAGGTCCCATTTGTTTATTCTTTCCTTTATGTTCCTTGCTTTAGAGGTTGTGTCTGTGAGGATGTTGCAGTGTGGAATGTCTGAGATTTTCCTGCCAATATTTTCCTCTGGGACTTTTATAGTGTAGTGACTTATATTTAAGTCTTTTATCCATCTTGAATTTATTTTTGTGATCAATGGTGTAAGTTGGTGATCAAGTTTCAGTTTTTTACATGTAGCTGTCCAGCTCTCCCAACACCATTTATTGAAGAGGGTGTGTTTACTCCATTTTATGCTGCTGGCCCCTTTGTCGAATATTAATTGACCATAGAGGCTTGAGTTTATTTCTGGGCTCTCTATTCTGTTCCATTGATCTATGTGTCTGTTATTATGCCAGAATAAGGCTGTTTTGATTACAGTGTCCTAGTAATACAGTTTGATATCAGGTATTGTGATCCCTCCTGCTTTGTTCTTCTTTCTCAAAATTGCTGCAGCTATTTGGGGTTGTTTATGGTTCCATATAAATTTCTGAAATGTTTCTTCCATATCTGTGAAATATGCTATTGGTACTTTAATAGGTATTGCATTGAACCTATAAATTGCTTTGAGTAATATGGGTGTTTTGATGATGTTAATTTTACCAATGCATGAACACAGTATATGCTTCCATTTGTTTGTGGCTTCCTTAATTTTTTTCTTCACTGTTGTATAGTTTTCTGAGTACCGGCCTTTTACATCCTTGATTAGGTTTATTCCTAGGTACTTTATTTTTCTTGTTGCTATATCAAATGGAATATTTTTCCTGATTTTTTCAGATACTTCATTGTTGGTGTACAGAAATGCTTTTGATTTATGAATATTGACTTTATTTCCCACTGTTGTGCCCAATTTATTCATTTGGTTGAGTAGATTTTTGTGAAGTATATGTGATTTTCTGTCTATACTGTCATGTCATCTGCAAACGATGACAGTTTTGCTTCTTCCTTTCCCATTTGGTATTCCCACTTTGCTGAGTGTTTTAACCATAAGTGGGTGCTGTGGTGCTGTACCTTACCAAATGCTTTTTCTGCTTCTATTGATATGATCATGTAATTTTTGTAATTCCTTTTATTTATGTGATGTATTAGGTTTATTGATTTGCAAATATTGTGCCATCCTTGCATCCCTGGGATGAATCCCACTTGATCATGGTGTGTGATATTTTCAATGTATTGCTGGATGCAGTTTGCCAATATTTTGTTGAGGATTTTAGTGTCTATGTTCATCAGTGATATTGGCCTGAAGTTTTCTTTCTGTGTTATGTCTTTATCTGGTTTGGGGATTAGGATGATGCTGGCTTCATAAAAAGAGTTTGGGTGTCTTCCATCTTCTTGGATTCTTTGGAATAATCTGTGAAGGATAGGGGTTAGCTCCTCCTTAAATGCTTTGTAGAATTCTCCTGTGAAACTCTCCTGTCGAGGGCTTTTGTGTGCCATGAGTTTTTCGATTACTGTTTCAATTTTTTCAGCTGATATTGGTCTGTTCAGGCTTTCTGCTTCTTCTTCATTGAGTTTGGAACATTATATTTTTCTAGAAATTTGTCCATTTCATCTAGGTTTTCACATTTCTTGGCATATAGTTCTTCATAGTAATTTTTCATAATCCTTTGTATTTCTGTGGTATCAGTTGTAATCTCTCCTCTTTCATTTCTGGATGTATTACTTGGGTCCTCTCTCTTTTTATCTTGATGAGCTTGCTTAAAGGCCTTTCGATTTTGTTTATCTTTCCAAAGAACCAGCTCCTGGACAGCTTGTCAATTTTGGGTGGGGGGTTGTGTTTGTGTGTGTGTGTGTGTGTATAAAATTTTAATTTTATTTATTTTTTAATTAATTTATTTATTTTTATTCAGTTACAATTTTCTGCATTTTCTCCCCATCCCTCCCCCCACCCCAGCCAGTCCCACCTCCCTCCCCCACTTCTACCCTCCCCCTTGATTTTATCCTTGTGTCCTTTATAGTAGCTCCTATAGACCCCTCTCCCCACTATCCCATCCCCACTCTGGCTATTGTTACAATGTTCTTAACTTCAATGTCTCTGGTTATATTTTGTTTGCTTTTTTCAATTTTATTTATGTTTTCAATGAACCAGCTCCTTTTAGAGTCTATGTCATTTAATTTTTGCTCTGATGTTGGTTATTTGCTTCCTTCTACTTGCTCTGGGCTATCTCTTTTTTTCCTGGAATTCTTGTAGGTGTAGGGTTGGGTTGTTTATTTGAAATGTTTCTATCTTTTTTAGGTAGGCCTGTATTGCTTTGAACTTCCCTCTCAGGACTGCCTTTGCTGTGTCCCATAAGTTTTGGATTGGTGTGAGTTCATTTTCATTTGTTTCCAGAAACTTTTTGATTTCTTCCTTGATCTCATTCTTCACCCATTCACTGTTTAATAGCATGGTATTCAATTTCCATGAGTTTGAGTGCGTTTGAGTTTTTTTCCTTAAGGTTGGTTTTTATTTTTAGTCGCTGTTGGTCAGAGAAAATGTTTGATATGATTCCAATTTTCTTGAATTTGTTTTCTTGTTTTATGTCTATCATGTCATCTGTCTTCAAAAATGTTCCATGTGTATGTGGAAAGAATGTGTCTTTTGCTTCTTTGGGATAAAAGGCTCTCTATATGTCAGTTAAGTCCATTTGATCTAGGATATTGTTCAGTGCAGCAATATCTTTGTTCTTATTTTATTTGAAAGATCTATCGATTTTTGACAGTGGAGTGTTAAAATCTACTACTTATAATAATGTTGCTGTCTTTATATTTCTTGAACTCCTCCAAGATTTTCTTTATGCATTTGGGTGTTCCTATGTTGGGTGCATGTATGTTTATAATGTTTATGTCTTCTTGATGTATTCTTCCCTTGAGTATTATGAAGTGTCCTTTTGGGTCTCTTTTTATGGCCCTTGTTTTTTAGTCTGATATGAGTATTGCTACCCAAGCTTTTCTTTCCTGTCCATTTGCTTGGAATATTTGTTCCCAACCTTCACTTTCAGTCTGTTTAGGACTTTTGTTTTGAGGTGGGACTCTTGTAGGCAGCATATGTGTGGGTCATGATTTCTTATCCATTCAGCTATTCTATGCCTTTTGTTTAGAGATTTAATCCTTTTATGTGTAAGGTTATTATTGATAGGTATTTGTCCATTTCCCCTGCATTTTACCTGTGTTCCTCTCTCTTTCACTCCTTTCCTTTGTCTTCTCTTAGTAATGTCTTTAGTAAATCTTGTAGTGCTGATTTGGTGGATATGTACTCTTTCAGCATTCTTTTATCTGGGAACATGCTTATTTTGCCTTCCATTTTAATTGAGAGCCTTGCTGGGGATAATAACTATTGTGTAGGCCTTTGTTTTTCATTATTTGGTATATCTCTTGCAATTCTTTTCTGGGTTGGATTTTTTCTGTTGAGAAATCAGCTGTTATCCTTATCATAGACCTTATGTTTGTTACTTCCTGTTTCCCCCTTGTTTGTTTAAGATTCTTTGTCTTTAATACTTGGCATTTTAATAATGATATGTCCTGGCATTAACCTCTTTGGGTTTATCTTGATTGGGACTCTCTGTGCTGCTTCACTTGAATGGTTTTTTTTTTTCTCTCTCTGGTTTTGAAAAGTTTTCTGTCATTATTTTTCGGAACAGGTTTTCTATCCCTTGTTCCTATTCTTCTCCTTCCGGTATTCCTATGATTCAAGTGTTGTTGAATTTCATGTTATCTTGAAGTTCCCTTAAGCTATCTTCATATTTTTTTAGTCTTTTTTAGTGCAGCTGCTCTACCTTAGTGTTTCTTTCCACCTTGTTTTCCAGCTCACTAATTCAGTCCTCTGCTTCATCCAGCCTGTTTGTAATTCCTTCTAGTGTGTATTTTATTTCTAAGATTTTATTTTTCATTTCTTCCTGTTTTTTCTTCATTGTTTCGATTTCCTTTTTCATACTCTTGTAGTTCTCACTCAGTTCCTTGTAGTTGTCTGTGAGTTCCTTGAGCATCTTCAAACCATTATTTTGAATTCCATATGTGATAGTTTGCTTACCTCCATTTCATTTAGCACTTTTAGTGGGGATTCTTCCATTCCTTTTCATTGCAGGTTCTTTTTTTTGTCTCCCCATTTTAGGTGACTATTTGTTTCTGCACTTCCTGATGTTTTGCTTTGCTAGCTAAGTCTTTGTAGGGTGAACTTCTATGACAGAAATTCTATGGGATTCAGTGATGTGGTCTCTTTGATCTCCTTGCCTGGATGTTCTAGGGTTGACCTTTCTTCTGTTTGTGTGGGCTCTCTTGTTGTACTTGGGTTTGTACCTTTTGGTGGTTCCTCTGTTGGTGGTTTCACTACTCCAGCAGGTATACTGATGTTAGCAGCTGCCACCTATTCTTGTTTGTGATCAGTGGTAGTGGGTAAGAAAAATCGATTAAGACAGTGGGAGAATATTCTATGGGATTTAAAGTACCAGCAAGTAGAGAAGAGATAGGAGATTCTTTGGATAAGTATAGTGTTAACTGTGATATTTCACCCAACTAGCCACTTCTTATAAAAGGTGAAGGAGAGATAAGACTCTTGTTAGAGGAGAGGAAGATTGTGAGCTGAATCCAGAAAACAGAGTGCTTGTTCAAGGTTAGATGATGAGATATAGTGGGAGTGAAGGATAGAAAGTAGACTTATTGTGAGAAAGAACAGAGTTAACCACAACAATAATAATGATCAGGAATAAAGTGAAGTGGACTAACATCAGGAGTTTTACTGTATAGTATGTAGAACTGTATGGAACAACAATTGTTTACAATAGTGCTGGAACAACAATAATAGGATAAGAAATACATGATTTGGATAACAAGAATAGAAATTACATGATCAATAGTAGTGTGTTATTGGAACAGGAGTGAAGTGAAAGAAGGAAAATTAAAATACAATGTGAAAGACAGAATAAGGAAAACCTGTCAAACCACACAATTAAACAGAGGAATAAAATGAAGAAAACTAAACAGAAAGAAGAGAAATTAAAAAATACTAATAAAAGAAAAGACGTAAAAGTAATGAAAAATAGTAATATAAATAAGCAATAAAATGCAAGTTCTAGGGGATAGCAGAGTGAAATTTGTCTCTCAGTTTTGGGGATTAGCCTTGTGCTCCCACCTTGGATCTGTCTCTGGACCTTCACAACTCCATGTCTTATTGTCTCACTTGGGGGAAGAAAAAAAGAAAGAAGAGAGAGAGGAAAGAAAGAAAATAAGCCTCCTGCTGACATTAAACCAATTGATGGAGTTCTGCTGGTCTTCCTGGATGCCACAGAAAGAGGGGAGCTGGGCTTTGCTTTTCTCCAGTCCTATGGCTTTGTAAGGATGGGGGCCAGGTCTGGACTGCAATATTCACAGTTCTGTAGCCTCCACCCCAGGTCCTCTGTGAGATGCTCGGCACCCTGAGGCCTGTGCCTTTAATTCACCAGTTGCACCAAGTTCTGTGTATTGCACCTCATCTTTGCTCTTTGTGAGCCCACCATGGCCAGAGCACACTGCCAGGCAAGCAGTACCAGTCAGCCTCCAGGCACAGTGCCACTCAGCCTCTGGGCCAGCAGCACCTGTCAAGTTCGGGCTCACAGCTCAAATCAGTTTTCAGGTGAATGGTGCCAGGAGCAGCCAGAATCCGCCACAGGCGAGCATCACCAGTCAGCCTCCAGGCAAGCTGCATGACTTAACTGCCAGGCTAGCTGCCCAAGTCTGGTTCAGGCAAGCAGCTCGATTAAGCTTCAGGGTGAGCCGGGTGAACCGCTGCCTGGCAAGCTATAGGAGTGAAGTGCTGGTGCGGCTTGAATCTGCTGTCAGGCCAGCTGACCAAAGGAAGTATGGGTGCACAACTCAAATCACCCTTGGGGCTGTGAGCCTTTTTTTTTTTTTTTTTTTTTTTTTTTTTTTTGAGTTAAAGCCTCTTGTTTAAGCCTGCTGTTCTTAACAGGTGCACAGCTTTTCACAAAGCCCAACTTTCTAACAAGTCTGGGGACTATCCGGGTCATTGTCTGACAAAGCCCAACTCTTCTCCCTTCTCCAAGTGTCACCTGCTCCTCAATTTCTCTGATAATGACCTAGCTGGCATCCGCAGTCCCAGAGGGTGTACACCTCTCTATGTGTCTGCCCCTTCATCTCTATTCCCCCCAGAGACTTCAAGCATCCAGGTCTCTCCTGGTCTCAGGTTGCCCTACTGGCTCTGGTAGGGATGGGAGCTGGTAATCTAACTCTCCTCCCAGTATCCTGCAGCAGGCACCGGCTGGGGGACCACAGCAGCTTATGTCCCTGCACAGATCCCCAGGACCTTGGAGTCACAATGCAATCACCTCACCTTCTGTTTTTCAATGTCCTCTACAATTTTTGGTTTCCAAACTTCATATAATCTGGGGTTCCGTTGGCTGTTCACTCTGTTCCTCAGAAGATTGGCTAGGTGTTCCAGCTGGGCACAGGGACAACTGGGCTCTGCTCCCACCAACCTTGCTGCCATCTTCAGAAGCTCTTTGATATTTTGTTTGAAAATCTATCCATTTTGACAGTGGGGTTTTAAAATCGCTTACTATATAATAGTGTTGCTGTCTATATCTTTCTTGAAGTCCTCCAAGATTTTCCTTATGTATTTGAGTGCTCCCATGTTGGGTGCCTATATGTTTATGTTTATGTCTTCTTGATGGATTCTTCCCTTGAGTATTATGAAGTGTCCTTCTGGGTCTCTTTTTATGGCCCGTGGTTTGAAGTTTATTTTGTCCAACATGGGTATTGCTACAAATTCAAGGTGGATAAAAGACTTAAATATAAGTCATGACATCATAAAAGTCCTATAGGAGAATATAGGGAGGAAAGTCTCAGATATTCCATGCAGCAATATTTTCATCGATATGTCCTCTAGAGCAATGGACATAAAGGAAAGAATAAACAAATGGGATCTCATAAAAATAAAAAGCTTCTGCATGGTTAAGTAAACAGCATTAAAATGAAAAGAGAACTAACTGTATGGGAAAAAATGTTTGCCAATGATACCTCAGATAAGGGTTTGATCTCCAAAATAAATGATGAACTCACACGACTGCACTCCCGGAAGACAAACCACCCAATGAAAAAAATGGGCAAAGGACTTCGATAGACACTTCTCCAAGGATGGCATACAAAGCATCCAGAGACATATATGAAAAGATGCTCAGCATTACTAGCCATCAGAGAGGTGCAAATTAAATCCACAATGAGATACCACTTCACACTGGTCAGAATAGCCATCATAAACAAATCAACAAACAACAAGTATTGGAGAGGACGTGGCAAAAAGTGAACCCTAGTACACTCTTGGCTGGATTGTAGACTGGTGCAACCACTATGGAAACAGTACAGAATTTTCTCAGAAAACAAAAAATGGAACTGCCTTTTGACCCAGCAATTCCACTGCTGAGATTATACGCTAAGAACCCTGAAACTCCAATCCAAAAGAACATTTACACAGTGGGATACTAAGCATCAGAAGGAAATAAGGAGCTCCTGAACCCTTTGCAACAGTTTGGATGGAACTGAAGAGCATATGCTAAGTGAAATAAGCCAGGTGGTGAGGGCCAAATACCATATGATCTCATCTATAACTGGAGCCTAATCAACAAACAAATGAGCAAAATATAATCAGAGACATTGAAATTAAGAACAAATGGACAGTAACCAGAGTGGAGGTGGGAGGGGATAATGGGGGGGAAAGGGGCAGGGTTTTCAGCAACATGTACAAAGGACATATGGACAAAATAAAGAAGGGTAGGATCAAGGGTAGGGAGTGGGGGTGGCTGGGTTGTGGGTGGAGTGGTGGAAGTAAAATGGAGACAACTGTACTTGAACAACAATTAAATTTTTTTTTAAAAAGAAACAAAAAAAGAAGCCATATATGTCTGTTCTAGATAGTTCATAGAATGAGTGATGCTCATTCTTAATGAGACAGCTGGACATTTACAGCTTAATCAACCTATGAGATCATTGTCATTATTATTTTATTCTGTGTATCTAATATGATACTGAACTGGATACTAAACTGGGAATGTTATGTATCACCTGCCATGGTTTTATTACTAATTAATTCTTCCTTTGTTATAAAAAATGAAATTGGCAAGAACCATATGATTTCACTCATTTGTGGTATAAAACTGAAAGCAACAATGTCTCTGAGAAGTGGGGATGGCTGGGGTGGGGATAAATGGATAAAACTATACCTGAACAACAATAAAATATGAAAAAAAAATGAAAATAATATATAAAACTCATAGATACATTGTGTAAATGTTCCATAGTTTTTTAATCCATTCATTTGCTAATAGGCACTTAGGTTGCTTCCAGTACTTGGCTATTGTAAATTGTGCTGCTATGAACATTGGGGTGCATAGGTTCTTTTGGGTTGGTGTTTCAGGGTTCTTAGGGTATAATCCCAGCAGCTAGATCAAAGGGCACTTCCATTTTTAGTTTTCTGAGGAAATTCCATACTGTTTTCCACAGTGTGCCTCACTAGTCTGCATTCCCACCAACAAGGTACTAGGGTTCCCTTTTCTCCACATCCTCTACAACTATTGTTTGTTGATTTGTTTATGTTGGCCACCCTGACTGGTGTGAGATGGTACCTCATTGTGGTTTTAATTTGCATCTCTCTGGTGAGTAGTGATGCGGAGCATCTTTTCATATGCCTCCAAGCCCTCTGTATGTCTTCCTTGGAGAAGTGTCTGTTCAAGTCTTTTGCCCATTTTTTAATTGGGTTGTTTGTCTTCCTGGAGTGGAGTTGTGTGATTTCTTTATGTATTTTCGAGATCAGGCCTTTGTCTGAGTATCATTGGCAAGTATGTTTTCCCATACTATTGGTTCTCTTTTTATTTTAATGCTGTTTTCTTTCACCATGCAGAAGCTTTTTATTTTTTTTTATTTTTTTTTATTGTTATGCAATTACAGTTGTATGCCTTTTCTCCCCATCCCTCTACCCCACCCCAGAAGCTTTTTATTTTGATGATATAAAATAAATAAAAACAAAAGTTGCCCCCCAAAAAACCCCTCATAAATACAGACAATACTATAGTGGTTACCAGAAGGAAGGGGGGTTAGGGTGTAGAATGGTAAAGGCAGCCAAATAAATATATGGTAATCTTTTTAGAAGCCAGAAAGCCAGAGGGGAATAGCAAGAAATATTCTAGGTAATGAAAAGCAAAAGCCTGCAATCAACTACTCTACCCAGGAAAGCTCCCATGTAAAATGGAAGGCGAAATAAGGAGTTTCCGAGACAAAAAAAAAAAAAAAAAGTAGAAGAATACATCTCCACCAAACCAGCATTGCAAGAGATACTAGAGGGACTACTTTGAGAAGATGAAGAGAGGGGGGTGGAAGACAGGAACAAAGTGGAAAATAGCAAAAATAAGTTCCTATATATAATAACCTTAAATGTAAATGGATTAAATGCTTCAATTAAAAGACTTAAGGTAGCTGAAGTATAAGATAAAAAAAAAAAAGAAAAGAAAACATGACCTATGTATATGCTGCCAAGAGGAGACTTACCTCGCAACAAAAGATCTACACAGACTAAAAGTGAAGGGAAAGAATAAAAATATTCCAAGAAAATGGACATGAAATAAAAGCTGAGGTAGCAATATTTATATCAGACAAAACAGATTTCAAACAGGGCCAAAAAAAGAAACAAAGTAAGACACTGCATAATACTGAAGGAAATAATCCATCAAGTAGATATAACCTCTGTAAACATATATGCACTCAAAAGAGGAGCACCTAAATATGTAAGGAAAATCTTGAGGACTTCAACAAAGATATCAACAGCAACACACTCATATATAGGGATTTTAACATTCCATTGTCAACAATGGATAGATGTTCCAAGCAAAGAATCAAGAAGAATACTGTGGCATTGAACAACACTCTAGATCAAGTGGATTTAATTGGTATACACAGAAATTTTCACCCTAAAGAATCAAAATATGCATTCTTTTTAAAAGCACACAGAACATTTTCAAAGATAGACCACATGGCAGGACATTAAAAAAAAAAAAAAACCCTCAACAAATTCAAGAAAATTGAAATCATGTCAAGCACCTTCTCAGATCACAATGGCTTGAAACTAGAAACCAACTTCAAAGAAAAAAACTCAAAACATTCAAATTCATGGAGACTGAATAACATGCTATTAAATAATGATTGGGTTAACAATGAAATATAGGAAGAAATCAAAAAGTTTCTGGAAATAAAGAAAATTAACACACAACAGTCCAAAAACTATGGGAGAAAGTGAAGGCAGTTTTGAGAGGAAAATTCATAACAATATAGGCCTCTCTAAAAAAGAAAAAATTCAAATAAATATAACCTGCATCTACAAGAACTAGAGGAAGAACAACAAACAAAGCCTAGAGCGTGTGTAGAAGGAAGGAAGTAATAACGCAGCAGAATTAAATAACATAGAGACTAAAAGAATAATTCAAAGATAAGAAAAACAAAATTGACAAGCCTTTAACCAAAATTATCAAGAAAAAAAGAAAGAGGACTCAATAAAATCAGAAAAGAAAGAGAATAAATTAAAACTGATACCACGGAAATACAAAGGATTATAAGAAATTACTATGAATAACAAAATGCCAAGAAATTTGACACCCTGGGCAAACTGGATAAATTTCTAGCAGCATATATCTTACAAACCTAAATGAAGAAGCAGAATGTCTGAATAGACTGTATAGTGAACAAAGCAGTAATCAAAGAACTCCTGGCACACAAATCCTTGGACCAGGTGGCTTCACAGGTGAATTTTACCAAACAATTGGGGAATCACTAACTCCTATCCTTCTCAAACTATTCCAAAAAATTCAAGAAGAGAGAAGACTCCCAAGCTCTTTTTATGAAGCTGGTATTGTCCTAATTCCCAAACCAGAAAAAGACACAAGAGAGAAAACTACAGGCCAATATTGCTGATGAACATAGATGCTAAAACACTCAACAAAATATTGGCAAACCAGATCCAGCAATACACTGAAAAGGTTACACAAGATCAAGTGGGATTCATCCCAGGGATGCAAGGATGGTATAAAAATGCTTTCAAATCAATAAACATAATACACCACATAAACAAAATGGAAGATAAATATTGCATGATCATATCAACACATGCTGAAAAAAACATTTGATAAAGTAGAGCATCCATTTATGATGAAAAAACCTCAGCAAAGTGGGAGTAGAAGGAGCATACCTATACGTAATAAAGGCTGTACAGAATGGAATGCTATGCTGCAGAAAGAAAGAAGGAACTCCTACATCTCATAACAGTATGGATGGAACTGGAGAGTATTATTAGAAGTGAAATAATCTAGGTGGCCAAAGACAAATGCCATATGATCTCACCTATAAGAGCAACATAATTAACAAAATAAATAAATGATCAAAATAGAACCAGCATAGAGACAAGGAACAGACTGAAAGTGACCAGATGGGAGGGGGGATGGTTATATTGAGGAAAGAAATGGAAGTGTCTAGTCAAGGAAGAGGTATAAATGACCCATGGATATGGACAACAGTGTGGGGATTGACTGTGGGAGTGGGTGGTTGCAGGGCAAGGACACCAATGGGAAAAGTTGAGACAACTGTAATAGAATGACAATAAAAAAGAGAAGAGAATGTATATAACTAGACAGGCAAAGGAAATAAGTAGAAGGCTATTATGTCTGTGCATATGGTAGAGATCAATATATTATTTTAACTATATTAGTATAAGTCAGAAATTTTGCTGAAAGCCTTTGGTACTAATTATCTTTGTGATTACTGACACCAGAGTGTTACCATCTCCTCAACCCCAGCAACGCACTCTCCAAAAACCATTTTTCTAGAATTCCTCAGAGGTCTAAACTCTGTTTTTATTCCTTGTTTGCAGAGAGAAGTTGGTACGAGTGAGCTCCCAGGACAATGGGAGGGATCTACAGGGGGTTCAGAACTTACTGAAGAAGCACAAACGTCTAGAAGGAGAGCTAAAGGCACATGAACCTGCCATCCAGGTAAGAAGAGTAAAATCTGAGAACTGGAGGGGCAGAGAAGTGTAATAGGCCTTCAAACAGGATGATTTACAAAATGTGAAATAGGCATGTCACACAGAGTTAGTCATAAAGTGTTATTCGAGTGTTCTTTTCTCCTCCACATTTTGTATCCTATAAATAGAATTCTACATAGGAAGCCCTGCTCTTTCCTCGAAGGAGAAATTTTAACACTCCAGGTCACAATTTTTGGCAGGATGCAAGTTGGAATATTAGGAAAAGCTGTACTTAAGCTGAGCCATATTAAAAAATTGCACCTCTGGTTCTGGCTTGACAGCAAGGTCATGCTATGAGCATGAATAATCTATAAAGCAGAACATGCAGAGTATCTTAGTACAAATGCCAGTGTCTGTTTCCAAATACTTGGGTAACTTTAGCATGGTAAATCTTACTACAGCTTTCTTTATTCTCCCAGGATTTTTAAGACCACCCCAATTACCATAGAGTTAAGACATAATTTGGCTGTAAAGGACCCATGGACAAGGACAATGGGGAGGGGAATTGAATGTGGAAGAGATGGGGTGGGCAGGGCAGGGGAGAGCATGGGGGGGAAATGGAGACAAATGTAATTGAACAATAAAAAAGCTAAGTATAAACCAAGGGGGAGGGTGGTGGTGGGGGAGGGAGGTGGGTTTGGCTGGGGTGGGGTGGAGGGGTGGGGAGAAAATGCAGACAACTGTAATTGAACAACAATAAAAAAATGTTTAATTAAAAAAATAAAAAATAAGATTAAAAAAAACAAAAAAAACCCTTAGTAATAAAACTAAGTAATGTTTTAAGTAAACTTTTTTTTAAAGAAATAACCTGGCTAGGTACTTTGCCAGGGAACTGTATCTAAATTGGGAGAGGTTGTGGGATAACACAACATGCGTGGGGGTGTTCTTCAGAATGTGCTGAATATGGCAGAGGGGCTGGGAGACAAGGCTGCTGTGGAGCAACAGGAGATCCAGGAGCGGCTGGCTCAGTTTGTTCAACACTGGGAAAAGCTCAAAGAGTTGACTAAGGCTCGGTGAGTTGGGTATTGGAGGCAATATTCTCTTCCTGTATTGCAGGTATTGAGCTATTGTTGGGGAGCATACTTAAGGGTTTGCTCAGCATTTCAGCCCAGCTACAGATCTGTATCTTCCAAATCCTTCCTCAAATGCAGTCTTCCCTGAAGCTTTCTCCCATTTAGACCCAGGCAGAGTGATTGCTGCCTCTGTGTTCTAAATATACCTGTACTCCTGCACTTACTTGCAATTGTCTTTTCTCGTTATTGCCCTAAATATGTTACCCTTTATACTAGGTTATTTGCCACATATCTGTTTTTATCTTACCCCCTTTTTAGCATTGTATGCAACACTTAGAGTAAAAGAAAGATTTTTTCTCCCTTACAGCCATGCATTTAAAAAAAAAAAAATCATACAGTTATATAACCAAATAAAATAATTTCTTCCTACAATTACATGTGTGTTGGCATTAAGAAGACATTTCTTCCTGGGGAATAAAAGTACTTTGCACTTTGTAGAGCCTATGTTGTATAAAAAGAAACACAGTTTTTGAGTAGTAAGATACTCTGCTTCACTGCTATTATTCTCCAACTCCAAAGTCTTGACATTTTATTTTTCTTTTTGGTTGGCTTCTTATTTTTTATTTTATTTATTTTAAAAAAGATTTTATGTATTTACTTTTAGAGGGGAGGGGAGAGAGAAAGAGAGGAAGAGAAACATCTATGTGTGGTTGCCTCTTCTGTGCCCCCTACTGGGGACCTGGCCTACAATTCAGGCATGTGCCCTGACTGGGAACCAAACCACTGACCCTTTTCTTCACAGACCAGCACTCAATCTACTGAGCTACACCAGTCAGGGCTATTTGGACAAGATTTCCTTTATTCCACAAAGAATCCTAGAGAGTAGATGAGGCTACAAACCTGAACTTGTGGGTCAAGGGTCTTCCCCTGTCCAGATATGATCATCACAGCTGACTAACAGACACTTTCATACTCACTTGTTCTGTGGCCCAGTTCAATTGTGGCT
Source organism: Desmodus rotundus (assembly GCF_022682495.2). Classification (NCBI taxonomy): domain Eukaryota; kingdom Metazoa; phylum Chordata; class Mammalia; order Chiroptera; family Phyllostomidae; genus Desmodus; species Desmodus rotundus. The sequence continues at coordinate 75,990,011 of NC_071398.1, forward strand.
GCCTTGAGAGACTGTGACCTTTAGCTCCACTTCCACTGCTTGATAATTTTCTCTTATCTTTTTTTTTCTAGTGACTTTCATTTTTTAAAATTTTTATTGTTATTCAATTCAAAAGAACCTATGCACCCCAATGTTCATAGCAGCACAATTTACAATAGCCAAGTACTGGAAGCAACCTAAGTGCCCATCAGCAAATGAGTGGATCCAAAAACTATGGTATATTTACACAATGGAATTCCATGCAGCAGAGAGAAAGAAGGAGCTTATACCCTTTGCAACAGCATGGATGGAACTAATTTTCTCTTATCTTTACTGAGGCATACTGCTCTGTTATAGAGGGCTTCGGTTGGAAGAGTCCCTAGAATACTTGCAATTTATGGAGAATGCTGAGGAAGAGGAAGCTTGGATCAATGAAAAGGAAGCAATGGTTGCCCAAGGGGATTCTGGAGACACATTGGCTGCTACTCAGGTGAGCAATAGGCTGAAGGGATTCATTTTCTTTTCTATAATATGAATCTCTTTTTAATCAGTGCTTTCACCTTTAAAATGAAAAGCTCCTAGTGGGACAAAAAGACTTCAAGGTAAGCTCTTCATATAAGATGTTCTTGATACATAATATTTCTCTGATAGATGCAGTATTTCATAGAATTATATATTTCAATCTGGAGAAACTCTTATGTATTACCTTGATCAACACTCTTATTTCAAAATCCAGAAAACAATAAGGTCATATGGTAAGTTAGAAACAATGTCAGCATATTCCTTTGATTCTTTTTCTGGTAAGTTTCTCCTTTTTGAAAAGTGAAGAATTTTTGGAACAGAATGTGAGTGGGATAGATTGTCCAGGTGTTTTAATTCTCACTGATTCATTTATGCAGAGCTTGCTAAAGAAGCAGGAAGCTTTGGTTAATGATTTTGCTGTCCATGAGGCCCGAGTGCAAAATGTGTGTGCTCAAGGAAGAGATATCCTGAATAAGGTGAGAGACTCCAGGGATTACAGGTCAAACTTTTATTTTCAAAAGGGATTGGCCCAAATATAGATTCATGAGCAGTGCTAAAATTATACATAGAATTTTAATTATCTTGTTTAAGCTGCCCTTTTGTTATTATTGTTTTTCTTCTTAGCAAATTTATTTAATTATGGTTTTCTGGAAATTCTATTTTCAAGGTCTTATAAGAACAACCTTCAGATATATTTAAAATTAGTTCTTAAGTCCTGGCCAGGTAGCTCAGTTGATTGCAACATTGTCCCAAGGCATCAAGGTGAAGGGTTCAATCCCTGGTCAGGGCACATACAAGGGTCAACTAGTGAATGCTGACTGGGTGCAATAATAAACTGATGTTTATCTATCTGTCTCTCTCTCTCTTTCTCTCTCTGTGACTCACTTTAGTCATAAAATGTTGTAAGAATGTAGAAAAAGTTCTATGTAAGCCTCTAGGGAGGAGGGCCATTTGGAAACCTACTTGTAATCTGAGTATCGTTCTTTTGTTTAAATGCTTGTTTTTACAAAGTGTCAGTGATCTAGATGCTATAGGAAGAACCCTAAACAGAGATGACTTCATACCTTCTAGATGCATACACCTACTAAGAAGATCCCACTTACATGAACAAGCTTGAGAAGATCATCTAAATGCTGGGTTGGAAATAACCATCTGGGGTATAAAGGGATAATAGAATAAGTCCACTAGACCTAGGGGGAGTAGTTACAGAGTTTGAAAGGGAGAGATGACAACTTTTTAATAACACTAAAGAACTCACATTTTCGGCCTTGACCTCTCTTTCTCCTATCAATCTTGGTGCTACAGGAGGAAAGTGAGTACAAGGAAAGGATTTCTGTCAAGATAGAGACTCTGAATGAAAGGACAACTTCTCTGGCCCAGGCCATAGCTTCATGGAAGTTGCAGTTGGAAGATGATTATGCCTTTCAGCAGTTCAACTGGAAGGCTCATTTGGTGGAGGCCTGGATAGGTATGATACGTGAAGGCCCTGGTTCTGAGGTTTGAGAAGTGCTGATAATTTTTTTTATAGAATAATTCCTGGGGCTTTTTCATTTACCATGTAAAGAAAGATGCTCCCTTCATTACTGACACCTATCCTTTCAAGACACAATTACAATCACACTCACATATATGCAAATACACACAGAGAAACAGGCTGAGGGTGTGACTAACTACCAGAAAACATCATTTTGAAAATTAGTGACTTCATATGTGATATTCAGAAAGATAGGACCATTACAAAATATTCTAGGAAATGAACTGTTTGATTTAATTGTAATTTATGTCTGATATGTAATTTGTTTTGTTCTATGAAACACTCTGAAGTCCTCTTGGCCCTAGCTCTGTTTCAGTCAGTTTTATCCTGAACAAGTTTATAAAAACAAGCCATTGATTTCCAATGTTCTCATAGTCCAATGAATCACCAACTTTGAGAGTTTGGAGGTTCTCTTGCAACCTATAGGACATACTCCTTTTCTCCTTACCAAGACTAATACAAGACCAAATATCTTTCCTATCTTTTTTTTTTTACATTTTTTTTATTGCTCTTCATTTACAGTTGTCTGCATTTTCTCCCCTCCCCACCACCCATCTTATTATCTTTGCTTTTTAGCCGAGAAGGAAACAAGCCTGAAGAGCAATGGCAATGGTGCAGACCTCACTGCCTTCCTCACTCTCCTGGCAAAGCAGGTGAGAACAGTGTTGCATGTTAATTGATGCCAGTGAGGGCCAAGACCCATATCACACAGAAGCTGAACACATACAATTATGCCATTCCTACATTTTGTGATTTATTGTCTGTAGGAGCTGTAATATTATTCCTTTTCCTTCCTGATGTTGATAATTTGCTAGTTTTTTTGACACTCTCTGTGTCTCCCTCCCTATTCTCTCTACTTAATCTTGCAATAGGTGTTTATAATTTTTACTAAGCAACCAACTTTTGGTTTTTTAATTTCTTTCTGTGATATCTGTGAATTATATTCCATTAATAACTTTTTAATATCTTTATCAAATTCTTTAACTTCCTAAGGATAACTTCATTTAATTTTTTAAGATGGGTATTGGGATTGTCAAATGTTTAGCCATTGTCTTCCTGGAGTAGTTGTGTGAGTTCTTTATATATTTTGGAGATCAAACCCTTGTCTGAGGTATCATTGGCAAACATGTTTTCCCATATAGTGAGGATTGGGAGTGGTGGGGAGAAAATGCAGACAACTGTAATTGAACAATAAAGTAATTTATAAAAAAAATAAAGTATAAAAAAACTAATCTCAAATGTTTTGCCATTGTTCTATTCTAATATATTGATTTAAGGATATACATTTTTTAGTAAAGCTTAGCTGCATCTCACAAATGTTATATACTGTTTTTGTCATCATTCAGTTAAATATATTCTGTCCAACTTAAATTCTTTTTTTAACATATATAATCTTTTTATTGTTGTTCAAGTACAGCTGTCTCCATTTTCTCCCCACCACTCTTCCCCACCCCACCAACCCCAGCCTCTCACCCTTAATCCTATCCCACTTTTGTTTGTCCTTGGGTCCTTTATACATGTTCCTTGATGACCCTTCCCCTTCTTTTGCCCATTATTACCCTCTCTCCTCCCCTCTTGTTCCTGTCAGTTTGTTCTTTATTTCAATGTCTCTGGTTATATTTTGCTTTCTTGTTGGTTTTGTTGATTAAGTTTCACTTATAGGTGAGATTATATGGTATTTGTCTTTTACTTAATTTCTCATTTGACCCACTGACAATTCAGTAGTGTATTATTTAATTTTCAAACATTTGGGAAGTTTTTAATTATATTTTGTGATATTTTTATTTGATTTATTTCATTTTATTTTTTAAAAATGTTCTAGAATATTTAGGAACATGATTTACAGTTGTAAAATGGCCTGTTTTGGTGAATAGGTTTTGTACAACATTTATACATATTAATATAGCCAAGTTTAAATAATGACAATAAAGGTAATTAATTTACAAAAAAAGAAAGAAGGTATATTTTTCAGTTAATTATATTGCCTATTAAATTTGTTAAATATGTTGTTTAAATACTTATTAATTTTACATATTTCGAGTCTAGGTTAAAAGTTATGTTATTTTGCATTATGTAAATATCTTGAGGAATTAACGCTTTTAATAATGAAATTTTCATCTTTCTTTTTTTAAATAAACACTTCAAGATTTATTAGATATATCTAGAACATAACATACTTTCATTTTTGAGGTACTTTCTCTGTTTACAGAATAGAAGATAATCACAGAATCTGTGATAAATGTGGAAAAGCACAAAGAAGAAATAAATTGTCCACTACTCAGACATAATCCTTATTAATATGTTAGAATATCTTTCCAGTCTTATTTTCTTTGTAGGTATGTGTTTACACACTCCTTTTTCACATGAAGTATTTAAGATCACACTGTACATATGTTTTCCAGTCTATATTAACATTCCTTATATCATCACGTATTCTTCCATAGTACAGCCCCTGGAACAGAGTAGCTAGCTATTCAGTAAATGTTTCAGTAGTTACTGAATACATTATTTTTAAAAAACTTGATAGTTTTTTTAATTACTTTATTGTTGTTAAATTACAGTTGTCTGCATTTTCCCCCCACCACTCCACCCAACACCAGCCAAACCCACCTCCCTCCCTTGCTTCCATTCACCCCCTTGGGTTTTTTTTTTTTTTTTGAACTTCCATTAATTAGTTTAATACTGAATATGTCATTACACTCATTGTCAACAATTCAATATTAAAATATAATGGACACATAATATTTTCTCCCCAGTCACCTGACACCGCAGTGCTCCTTGGAGAGGCAGTGGCTATTACTGGCTTCAATATTTTTTAGCCTACATTATTCAACGCCATAGCCACATGTGAATATTTATATTTAGATTGATATGAACATTAGAGATTCAGTTCCTCACCCCCTTGGTTTTGTCCAGGTGTTCTCTATACTACTTGCTGAAAACCCTTCCCCCACTGTCCCCTCCCACCTCCCCTCTGGCAAATGTTAGATTGTTCTTAATTTCAATGTCTCTGATTCTTTTTTTTAAATTTTTATTGTTATTCAGTTACAGTTGTATGCCTTTTCTCCCCATCCCTTCACCCCACCCCAGCTGAACCCACCTCCCTCCCCCGCATCCACCCTCCCCCTTGATTTTGTCCATGTGTCCTTTATAGTAGTTCCTGTAATCCCCTCTCCTCACTGTCCCCTCCCCACTCCCCCCTGGCTATTGTTAGATTGTTCTTAACTGCAATATCTCTGGTTACATTTTGTTTGCTTTTTTTCTTCTGTTGATTGTGTTCCAGTTAAAGGTGAGATCATATGGTATTTGTCCCTCACCGCCTGGCTTATTTGACTTAGCATAATGCTCTCCAGTTCCATCCATGCTGTCCTGAAGGGTAGGAATGCCTTTCTCTCTGCTGCATAGAATTCCATTGTGTAAATGGACCATAGTTTTTTGATCCACTCATTTGCTGATGGTCACTTAGGTTGCTTCCAGTACTTGGCTATTATAAATTGTGTTGCTATGAGCATTGGGGTGCACAGATTCTTTTGGATGGGTGTTTCAGGGTTCTTAGGGTATAATCCCAGCAGTGGAATTGCTGGGTCAAAAGGCAGTTCCATTTTTAGTTTTCTGAGGAAATTCCAGTGTTTTCCGTAGTGGCTGCACCAGTCCGCATTCCCACCAACAGTGCACTAGGGTTCCCTTTTCTCCACATCCTCTCCAACACTAGTTTTTTGATTTCTTTATGATGGCTATTCTCACCGGTGTGAGGTGGTATCTCATTGTGGTTTTAATTTTCATCTCTCTGATGGCTAGTGATGCTGAGCATCTTTTCATATGTCTCTGGGCCCTCTGAATGTCCTCCTTGGAGAAGTGTCTATTAAAGTCTTTTGCCCATTTTTTCAATTGGGTTGTTTGACTTCCTGGAGTGGAGTCGTGTGGCTTCTTTATTTATATTGGAGATCAAACCCTTGTCTGAGGTATCATTGACAAATATGTTTTGCCATATAGTTGGTTCTCTTTTCATTTTAATGCTGTTTCTTTAGCCATGCAGAAGCATTTTAATTTGATAAGGTCCTATTTGTTTATTCTTCCTTTTATTTGTTTATTCTATCCTTCCTTGCTTTAGGGGACATGTCTGTGAGGATGTTGCAGTGTGGAATGTCTGAGATTTTCCTGCCAATGTTTTCCTCTAGGACTCTTATGGTGTCACAACTTATATTTAAGTCTTTTATCCACCTTGAATTTATTTTTGTGTATGGTGTCAATTGGTGCTTGAGTTTCATTTTTTTACATGTAGCTGTCCAAATCTCCCAACACCATCTGTTGAAGAGGCTATTTTTGCTCCATTTTATGCTCCTGCCTCCTTTGTCAAATACTAATTGACTGTAGAGAGTTGGGTTTATTCTTGGCTCTCTGTTCTGTTCCATTGGTCTATGTGCCTGTTTGTATGACAGTACCAGGCTGTTTTGATTACAGTGGCCTTGTAATACAGTTTGATACAGTGTTCTTTGACTAAATCTTTCACCTTCCATCAACCAGTCCCCACCTCCTGCCTACCCTCTTACAGCTATCAGTCTGTTCCCTGTTTCTATGCCTCTGATTCTGTGTTGCTCAATAGTTCATTTTGTTCATAAAATTCATATGACGTTTGTCTTTCATTGACTGACTTATTTAACTTAGCATAATAGTCTCCAGTTCTATCCATAGTGCTGCAAAAGGTCAGAATTCCTTCTATTTATTTTACTGCTGCATAGTATTTCATCTTGTAAATGTACCACAGCTTTTTTAATCCACTCATATACTAATGGGTACTTAGGCTGTTTCCAAATTTTCAGTTTCTTTATACTTTATTTTATTTTTGTTGTTGATTTGATACATTTATAAATTGCAAAATAATTACCACCATAGAATTAAATAACACCTTAATTCTGTCACATAATTATAATTTATTTTTAATGAGAAAAGTTAAGATTTACTCTCTTAACTTTCAAGTATATAATACAGTATTATTAGGTATAATTACCTTGTTATACATTGGATCCTGGAACTTGACTGAAAGAAATTTCTACCCCTCCCTGGACCCCCCAGTTCTGGGTAACCATTATTTTAGATTCCACAAATAAGTGATATAATACAGTTTTTGTCTTTCTCTGTTGACTTATTTCACTTAGCACAATACCCTCAAATTTTATCCAAGTTCTTGCAAATGGAAGGATTCCCTTCTTTCTCATGACTGAATAATATTCCATTATATATGTGTGTGTATGTATGCATATATCTGTTTCCCTATATGGCATATTCTTTATCTGTTTGTCTTTTTGTGGACACTTAGGTTGTTTCTATATCTTAGCTATTGTAAATAATGCTGCAATGGACACAGATATGCAGAGTGCCTTTATATTTCAGATGTGTCTTTTATAAATATCATATAGTGAGTTTTGTTCTGTTTGATTGTTTTATTGGAACAGTGAGTCCATTTTCATTAAAGTAATTCATTTATAAGTTTTGACTTAAGGCTATAAGTTAACACCTCCCATCCTCCATCCAACTCTTACTTTTTAGCCAGGGGTTGAACTGCTTCAAAACATACTTTTAGGGTTTGTTTGTTTGTTTTTGAAAACTAGTCTTTTTTCAGTTTGCTTTTACACTTGGAGTCTTTTCACTTAAATCTCTTACTAGAGCTGCTCATACCTCATGTGTCCTAAACTCAGTACTGTAACTACAGAAAACTCTACTTAACATTTTAGATTCATAACTACTGTTTTCTGCTTAGCTTCTAGGACTTGTGTCCTACACAGTAACCAGAAGGGAGGGGGAAGGGATAACAGAGCAAAGAAGGGGAAGGATGGTCAAGGACCCATGTATAAAGGACCCATGGACAAAGACAAGAGGGAGGGAGGATTGAATGTGGGAGGTGGGGGTGGGTAGAGTGGGGAAGAGTAATAGGGGAAAATGGAGACAACTGTAACTTAACAACAGCAAAAAAATGAATCTATGAATGCCTTGAGAGGAAAATGTAGGAAGAATATTGCACCTATTTTATGCAGTTCCCTTTCCTGGCTCTTGAAATCCTAGCTGCCCCAGTTCCCCAGAATTCCAGGTTTGTCATTTTAGCTTCATCAGATCATCTAAAGCTCTGATAAGCTGCTCTCTCCTCTTACCCTGTATAATTCGTACTTAAAAAGTGATGGAGAATATTACTCTTACTGCATTCCCATTCCCTCTTCTCTAAAATTTTAATCCCTGAGTTATAGCTACCTGAGTTGCATTCTAATCCCTTTCAAACAGCTGCCTTTTGTACTTGTACCCAGTGGTTAAAATTATCCTCAAAGAGACAATGGTCCATATACAAGCCACCCTATTAGATTTGGAAGTGGAAGATCCTTATTCTGATGAATAATCTTATGATTCTGATATCATCATCTCCACAAAAATATCATTTTTGTAACATAGCATCTGTAGGAGGTCTTTTGTTAGTTTTCATACTTCCAAGTTCTATAGTAGTGCACTGCTAACAATTAGAACACAAACTAATAAGTGATACAAAAGACTCTTATAAAGGATGTGAACTATAAGAAGGATTTAGTTTTCATTTCGAATATTTAGAATATATCATTTTCCAGTATTTCCTTAATCTTTATTGTCCATATAAACTAAAAATCTAATTATAAAACATAAATTCACTGGAACTTGACCATAATCCCAATCCCAAATGTTCACTTACATCTTTAAATCATATTTCTTTCTTTATCCTTGGTCATCATTATAAGTCTTAGTTCTTATTTTCTTCATGATAGAAATATGCTGGAATCCAGGTGTAAATGACCCTTTGGAATCTGTATTATTTCTCTGTTCAGTGCTTCTCTATGGATCTTTCTCAGGACACACTGGATGTCACAATGCAGAGCTTTCAGCAAGACAGACTGTCTAAGATAACTGATCTAAGGGACCAACTGGTGGCTGCTCAACACAGCCAGACCCAAGCCATTGAGGAGCGCCATGCTGCCCTGCTGAGGCTCTGGGAACATCTGCTGGAAGTCTCTGCAGCCCACAAACAGAAATTGCTAGAAAAACAACTACCCATCCAGAAGGTAAATTTTAGAAATGATAAGGCATGGTAAGGCCTTGATTATATATTAACAATAGAATCTAGAAACAAATAATCGAAACTCTGTTTGAATCATCTATAGACATTTGAGTCAGTATATTGAAAAGGATCAGAAAGACATTCCTCTTGAGCAAAAATATTTTAATTGACAGGAGGTGTTTTGGACTGATTTATCAGTTATCCAGCTGACTTGAGATGAAAGCTAGGCTGCAGGTAATGGAAGAGGTAGGTGGGACAAATGAGTGTAAGATCATATTGTAAGGAAGACCTAAAACTGACAGGCAGGAGAAAAGGTCATCCTTGTCCTTTGTTTAATTCAAATAAAAGAAGAACTAGACAAGTAAAACTTTTGTTCTCGTCTTTCTAGCTGGGAAAATTGACATTTATCACTTAACATCTGAACCTTGATTCCTGCACTTATGAAGTAGGATAATATTATTACCATGTTTTGCCGTTCTCTTTCATTACTATTAAAAGAAATAATGGATCTGAAAGATTCAGTATAAACCACTAAGTTCTATATGGATATAAGCGATTAGAATGTTCTTTTTTAAAAAAATTTTTAGTTATTCAGTTACAGTTGTATGCCTTTTCTCCCCATCCCTCCATCCCACCCCAGTAAAATGTTCTTTCTAATGATGGTTGCTAAAGTATTAATGTTGATAATTTTAAAAATTGCTATTAAAAAAAGTCAGATAGTCAGTGAAATTATGGAGCACTCCTATTCCATAAGAGGTATTGCATCATAACAAGTTAAGGTAGTTAGAAAACAAACACACAAATAAAAATCAGTCTATCTGGACCCTTAGTTAATTTGTACTCTATTGAAGGATATGAAACCTATTTTAGGTGAAAAAAATGAATCAAGTAATGGAAAACTTATACATACATACATAAACATAGGATGGAGCATATATATGCTCCATATATGCTCCATCTGCTCTTGTCTTCTACTCTTCTATATATATATATATGGAAGAGAGAAAGAGAAGAAAGATATTTCACAATCTGATTCTATTATTTTACTTTCTGATTATAAAGTATTTGTAAAATATTCAGTTGATCCATAGATTATGAAAATAATATAAAGTGCTTTTTACATTTTTATATTCTTCATGTTAGTTTTGTTTTCTCTATGTTGGTCTATTTTAACATATAGATTGTAGGAATGAGTATAAGGAAGATAAACAGGGTATGACTTTGTAATCTCCCTTGTACTTGGGCCATTTTTCCCCCTCGTTAACACTTATATTTGAGGATAAAAACTAATTTGCATAACATAAATCTCCTTGGAACTACAGACCCAAAATCTGTGATATATTTTTAAATCTAAAACATTCTTGATTACATACTCTTTGGAACAATCCATGTACTTATTTCATTCAGAAATTCAGTAACTCAGAACATACAGATAACTCCAGAAAATACTGCAGGAATTCCCATACAGGTTAGAGAGTAGGAGCTTCAGGTCTGAGAAGAACCGTGAACACATTTTAGGAGAATGGTATGACAAGAATTCAGAACAGGCAGAGACATTAGAGAGGTATGGTCTGCAGAAGATCAGGAGAAAGAAAGAATGTGGACAGGATATAAGATAGGTTTGCTTATCCCATGAATGGCTTGTTCATTTAATCATTCATTTAGCATCTACTCTTGCATGTTTACTATGTGCCAGGTAGAATTGAAAAACAGACTTCAGAATAAGAAATCATGGAATCTTATCGTTGAAAGTGACCTTTGCCACTTTTGGAACCTTAGAGCTAAAATGACTGTAGAAGTTATTCAACTTCCTCATGTGTAGATGATGGAGAATCTGACCTGTGTAACATAACAAAATGCCAAAATTAGAGCTTATGCCTGTAACTCACACATCCATCCATCTTATTGTATGGTACCTATTGGTTTTAGTTCTGCCATCTTAGAGTGTTGGCCCTGAAAATATTTGAAGAAAGTTATTTTTTTATCCTCAGTCTTCTCTTGTCTTCTATTCTTCTGTTTCTACTGGTAAAGATGAAGGTGTCTTTTTTTCTCTATAGGCTGAGGAGCTATTCATGGAATTTGCACACAAGGCTTCAGCTTTCAACCACTGGTGTGAGAATGTTGAGGAGGACTTGTCAGAACCTGTGCACTGTGTCTCTCTAAATGAGATTCATCAGCTTCAGAAGGACCACAAGGTGTTCTTGGCCTCCTTGGTCAGGGCCCAAGAAGACTTCAACTATTTGCTAGAGCTAGACCAGCAGATTAAGACCTTAAATGTGCCCTCCAGCCCTTATACCTGGTTAACAATGGAGGTGCTAGAGAGGATGTGGAAACAAATACACGACACCATCAAGGTAATTTGAGGCATAGTAGAGACATTTTTTTGGCTATAGTGATCATGGCCAACTTATTATCCAAGTTGGGGTTTTTTGAAAAAGAAAGGAACACAATTAATTGGGACAACAGTTAATAAACTGGACAGTCTAAGAAAAATTTGGAAATATGACCACAATAAACATAGACCTATGCAACATAGTTTGGATAGCTTTATGCTTCTAGATGTTGAATAGTGATATAGGAAAGCAAACATAAGCCCCAGGAAGTGACTCTGAATATAGATTATAAAAAGTTTACAAAGTTGGTGTATTTATTTAAAGTCTATATATTACCACATCCAAAGTATTTCTTATTATATACACACTTCCAAAAGTGCCATTTAAATGTGGTTGTATTTAATGTTTGTCTGTCTATAATGATGTTCATTATAGAAGTGATGGAAACTATTTTAAAGGTTTATTATTAATTTTAATGTCTCTGGTTATTTTGTGCTCACTTATTTGTTTCGTTGATTAGGTTCCACTTATAGGTGAGATCATATGTTATTTGTCTTTCACTGCCTGGCTTATTTCACTTAGCATAATGCTCTCCAGGACCATTTGAAGATGAGAAGAGGCGGGATGGAAGAAATATGAATACTGAAGCACATACCTCTGGGATATAGGTTAGATTTGGGAGAGTTAAGATGTACAGCTCAGCCTGGAACCAGTTGTTGTACTTCAAAGAATGGTCTTTAATGTGTAATCCACTATCTGTGATTTTGTTTTCTAGGAACGAGAGCAGGAGCTGCAAAATGAGGAGGCAAGACAGATCAAGAACTTTGAGATGTGCCAGGAGTTTGAACAGAATGCCAGTGCCTTCCTTCAGTGGATCTTGGAGACCAGGTGTGTTGTGATACCTCAAAACCTATGATCCTTATGACACACTCTCCATTCCCAGAAGGATGAAGTACATAAAGGTGGTGGGAGGAGGGATTCTTACAGCATTTATTCTGTCCTAAAATCACCAAATCTTATTTGTGCTTTATATTTATAATTGATTGCTTTCTGTATCAATCTTTGCAAAATTGAGAAATGAGAATTTCAGCCTTATACCCACTGTGTACCTTTCAATCTTTTTTCTTGATACTTTCACCTTTTTCTTGTTGGCTATAGTTACAGTCCAAAAATAATAACAGTTCACCACTTGGTACTTTATAAAATACTTCTATGTCCATTATGTCACTTAACTTTTAGAACACCCTTGAAAAGTATTCAAAGAAGATCTTATTACCTGTATCCAAATGTGGAAAGAAGTTCAGTAGATAAATGCACTTGGTCAAGACTACATATGTATTTATTAACAAAAGCAGAAACAGAATATGTCATAAACAACTAATATGAAATTCTTATGTTGCCTGACTACTAAAGCTGTGATGAGAATCAAGTGACATAATATATTCTAATCAGTTTTGTTGAATGCAAATTGTTCTGTATGTGAAAATGACATTTGTCACATCTACTGGGGCAAATAAGCTGAAAAAGAGGAGACTTAGAAGGTGTAATACGTTAGAATAAAGGTGTAAGTTGGTAGACTGTATCCAGTAAATGAGTCAGAATTGTATACAAACATGAATACTGTTCGTATATACCAGTGACAGAAATAAAGCACACAATTAACAAAAAGAAAATCTGTATCATGGCTAAAAACATGTGAGGGAAAACAAAGGAAATATAGTTCATCCTTCTCTCACTTTGGTTTTGGTTCCTAATCTTCTGGCATCATTTGCTGAACACTGAGTATATCACCTCACACCTATGCTCTTCATACAAGAGCGAGTAGCTGAATGGAAGGCTGTTAGCTTCTCAGTGTGAAAGAGACTTTGGTAACAGTGGGTGGAACATGTTCATATTTTTTGGCTACAAATGATTTAGAATGTTTTATAAATCTGAAGAAAAAATATTATTAAAATAATCAGTGTTAACATATGATTTCCCTTTTTCTTTTCTGATTCCTGTTCCGGAACCCCATGACCAGGGCCTATTTTCTGGATGGGTCAGTATTTTGTTATCATGTTTGTTTTGTTATACTATTCTGGAATAATTAACTAAGGAGACATTATTACTGGGTCATCTTTATCCCATATCAATCTGATGATGTCTAAATAAAAATGTGGAGTGAGAAAGAGAAGCACAATAAATATTCTGCCTCCACACCTCATTAGGTGGAGTCTTGCTTACACATTAAGTTGAGGATATGTTTGATAATAAGAACTAGGATGGAGGTCTGGAAGCCTTTTCATAGGCAGAAAACTAGAAATACACCTAAATTATTTTCTCATATATCTGTCAAGGCTGCCAATAAATAGCAGGTTTGGTTCCATGAAAATTTGGTGTTCTGAAAATTTATTTCAGAGAGGCCAAATAACTTGGAATAAGTAGCAGTAGAGAAATGTAGAAGCTTTGAATTTGTCTGTATGAAATATCAACTTCTGATATTATGAGTAACTTTTCCTCTGGTTCTTAACTAGATCTTTGCTCAAAGAGACGGGAACTCTGGAATCCCAGTTGGAAGCAAATAAAGTAAGTAATGTTTATTCATTAGCTCAGGATATTTCCAGAATTACAATGAGTGAAAAAATAAAAACGACTTAAAGGGAACTCTTAAATAAACACTTTTACATAAATTCTTTGTCATGAAAGTGAAGAGCCTAAGGCTCTGGTGTGAACTCTGCCAAAATTTCATTCAAACTATTGAACATCATTTAATGGACACTTTTTTCCTTAAATCTCTAAACTTCAATTTCTGTATTTATACAATAAACTTAATAATAGTTATATCATAAAGTTACTGTTATTAAGTAGGGAGCAAATGCAAAGCTCCTAGTCTACAAACCAAAACACTGACAAATTTCTTCTATTATTTGATAATGACAATTATTTGATAATACAATTGAATCTAGATGATCTTTTAACTGTTGAGGGAAGCAATGGGCTATAGTTCTGTTTCTTAACATTTCTTTTCATTATTGACTGCTCCAGGAGAAAAATTTATTAATTAAATTTTATATCTTCCCAATGAGAGTATTTAAAAACTAAAGAATAAGACAGTGTCAGATAGGGAGTTCCAGTCAAGAAAGTGGAGCAGGTAAATGCTGTTCTGGCCTCCTCCTATGACCACATCAAAATTATAGCTAAATTATGGAATAACCAACCTGGACAACTATCTGAATACCAACTGAACAGAAGGTCTATAACTAAGTATACAAGGAAGAAGCCACATTGAGATTGGTAGGAAGTGGGGAAAGACCCAAAGCAGGCTGGACTCACACCCATGCATGACAGTTGAAAATTTTGAGTGATATTTCAGATGCAGAATTCCCCCATGAGGAGCAAAAGGGATTCTGGACCCACACTAGTATTCCCAGCCACATTACCAGTGCTGGTAAAAGGAGCCCTCAAGACATCTCCTTCTGAAATTCAGCTGGCAATTTGTCGATCTGAATGAGATAAAGCTGCTGGAAACCCACAGGGTTATCTTAAAGGGCCCATGGACTGACTCATTCACTCACAGGAGCTCTCCCCACATTCTGGAACAGAGAGAGAAGTGGCTTGGGGGAAGCCAGAAACATACAGAGAGGAGCTTAGTTGTATGGCTTCAGAGTAAGCACTGGAGGGATAGCCCCTACTGTTCCTGTGTTGAGCCATCCTACAACACAGCTGTTGGGCAGTTGCCATCTTTCATTTGTTGAGCCCTCCCACCACATGGTCAAATCCGAATCTACATTAACCTGGTGAACACTACTCAGCCCAACATGGTGGCTTCCCGAGAACCTGACTCATTCAAATCACATACTGCTTGGGAGTTTTACAATAGCTGAGACTTACACAGCCATAGGCCTTGGGGTGCCTTGTGCAATTTTCTAAATGACCCTAGCCTAGTACTTGTGGCAGCCTGCATCAGTTTGCAACATGCCCTCTCCCATACACCTGCACGCCCATGACAGGCAGTTACCAATCATGAGTCACACTGTGTTTCCTACCAGGTAACATTGAGTCATTCATAGGCAGCAGCTAACCTTGGCCTGCACTGGACTCTTCCCAAGTGGCCCCCAAAGCAAGAAACCTGTTGCAAGATTCAAACCACAACACAGCACCATGTGATTAGCCTAACAAGTGGCACACTCAAAGAGAGTTATCTCATTAGGGCAAATCCCATTCCATGGGGTCAGGTCCTTCACAGTAGCTTCTACACTGTGATTACTGTAAATACTCACAGACAGTCAACCTGAGGGATAACCCCACTCATTGACATGCCAACAGCAATCAAAGTTCAAATACAAGAGTAGGTACACACAATACAAACAAGGGTCACTCCTAGACACCTTGCTCAGGTGATCAGGAAGACTCCACAACTGAGCCCCACAGGACACCTACTATATAAGGCCACTCTGTCAAGGTTAGGAAACATAACAGATATACCTAATAAATAAAAACACAAAGAGGCAAAAAAAATGAGAAGACAGAGAAACATGTGCCAATTAAAGAACAGTGAAATCTCCAGAAAAAGAAGTAAACACAATGGAGGTAAGCAATCTGCCAGATCAGATTCAAAACACTGGTTATAAAGAAGGTTGATGAAGTTAGGGAGAAATTCAACAAAGAGATAAGCATAAAAAGGATATAGAAATCACAAAAAATAACCAATCAGAAATTAAGAATTCAATAACTGAAATGAAGAATAAGCTAGAAGGAATCAATGGTATATTAAATGAGAAACAGAAGATTGAATCAATGATTTGGAGTCAAGGTCACAGAAAAGACCCAATCAAAACAACAAAGAGAAAAAATAATTTTAAAAAAATGGCAGTATGGTGGTTATCAGCCGGAAGGGAGAGGAGGGCTTAGTAAAGGTTAAAGAAAGTGAAATATATGGTGACAGAAGAAGATTTGACCTCGGGTGGTGGGTACCCAATGCAATATACAGATGATATCGTATAGAATTAATTGTACACTTGAAACATACAATTTTATTAACCAAAGTCACCCCAACAAATTTAATGAAAAAAATTTCAAAAAAAAATGGATACAGGTTAAGGGACAACATCTAGCATAACAACGTTCACATCCTAAGAGTAAGAGGAGAAGAAGAAAGTGAGGAAGAGATTGAGAGCCTATTTGAATAAATAATGACTGAAAACATTCATAACCTGTCAAAGAACATACACATATGAGTCCAGGAAGGCAGAGTCCCAAACAAGATGCACCCAAAGAGATCCACACCAAGACACAGCGTAAGTAAAATGGCAAAGGTTAAAAACACAGGGAAAATCCTAAAGGCAATAAAAGAAAGGCAGTTACGTACAAGGGAACTCGCATAGGATTGTCAGCTATTTCTCAGCAGAAATTTTTCAGGGAAGGCAACATTAGCACCTAATATTCAGGGTGATGTAATGGAAGGGCCTACAACCAAGAACACTCCATCCTTCAAAGCTATCATTTAGACTTGAAAAAGAGAAAAATAGTTTCTAAGCCAAGAAAAAATTAAAGGGGTTAAGTACTACCAAACCAGTGTTACAAAAAAAAGCTAAAAAAAAAAAAAAAAAGAAAAAGGAACTCTATGAGAAGAAGAAAATGGAAGATAAATATGAATGATAAAATAGCAATAACTACATATCAATCAATAATAAATTTAAATGTAAATTGATTAAATGCTCCAATAAACAGACATAAGGTGGATAAATGCATAAGAAAACAATACCCAAATATAAGAGGTCTGTTGAGAAAGTATCCAGTCATGCTGTATGAAAAACAGGGATATTTATTAAAGACACAAGACACATTGAAATAAAGAACAAACTGACAGTAATCAGAGGGGAGGTGCTAGGGGATAATGGGGAGGTAAGGGGGAAAGGTCATCAAGGAACATGTATAAAGGGCACATGGCCAAAGCCAAAAGGGAGTAGGATCTAGGGTGGAAGGTGGGAATGTGGTATGTGGGGGAGTGATGAGGGGAAAATGGAGACAATTGTACTTGAACAATAATAAAAAAGAGGGTACAAGAAATATTGTACACAGGACAATGATGTCTCAGTCCCCTTCAAAGTAGACACCATGGGATCTCACACAGTTCTCCCAATCACCATCTGCTGCTCCATCATATTTTTCTGAATCTCATAGTCTTAAATCTCTTCCTTTTAAAAGGTGATTTTAGTTTTTAGAAAAGCCAGAAGTTGCAGGTTACAAATCTGGGCTCTAGGGGTGGCTGAGCCACCTAGGTGATTTGATGTTTCACCAAAAATCTCTGCATGAGATGTGATGCATGAGCGGGCATGTAGTCGTGATGAAACTGTCAATTACTTGTTGCCCATGGCTGTGGCCTTGTGAATCGTCTGAATAGTTTCCGTGGAAGAATGTTCAAGCTTAATACAAAGTTTGTTGCAGATTCACTGTTCTATTTGCTCAGTCATTTTTAATGTAATGGCCACACAGTACATGTGTTCAATCCAAGGCATCTACTGCCATTACTAACTAGAACAATGAAGTTGTCATTATTCATGCATGTGCATTCCAGTTCACTCTCCTTGGCTTCTAGGTTACATTTATGTCACTCAAATCAATCTCACTATATAACAATAGTTGGACTTTTCCCACAAAGACCTCATAGTATCTGAGAGAGACCTACTTCTGATTTTAAAAAGTACAGACAGACTGAAAATAGGAAAAAAAAAAAGATATTGTATGAAAATAGAGAAACAATGGAGTAATGATACTTCAATAGAAAATAGACTTTAAAACAAAGGCTATAATAAGAGACAAAGACCAACACATCAAGCCAACAAGAGGATGCAACCCTTGTAAACAGTTATGTACTGTACAAAGGAACAGCAAAATATATAGAGAAAATAATAACAGACATAAAAGGAGAGATTGACAATAATGCAGTCATAGTAGGGACTTTAACAGCCCATTGACCTCAATGGATTGATCTTTCAGACAGAAAATCAGCAAGGAAAGAGTGGCCTTAAGTGATACATTAGACCAGATGGAAGTTTTTTAATCCTCACACAAGGGTATGTATCCATTAATTTGAGAGAGAGATTGATTTCCTCCCATACATGCCACAGCCAGAGGTCAAACTTGCAACCCAGGTATGTGTCCTGACCTGAAATCAAATGGGCAATCATTTGGTGCAAGGAATAATGCTCCAACCAACTGAGCCACACAGCCAGGTCTAGACAAGATGGATTTAATCAATATTTTTAGAGCATTTCATCCCAAAGCAGCAAAATATACATTCTTTTCAAGTGACATGGAACACTCCAGAATAGAACACATGTAAGGCCACAAAACAAGTCTGAATAAATTTAAGAAGATTGAAATCATATCAAGCTTCTTCTTCAGATCCACTGTTATGAAACTAAATGTTAACTAAGAGAAAAAAAACTGGAAAACATACAAACAAATGTGTGCTAAATAACATCTATGAAACAATCAAAGGATTAACAATGAGATTAAGGGATAAATCAAAAGATACCTTGATACAAATGAAAATGAAAACACAATACAAAATCTGTAGGAGACAGCAAAAGCAGTACTAACAGGGAAATTCAGAGCAATACAGGCCTACCTCAGGAAGCAAAAACAATCTCCAATAAACAATCTAACTTTATACTTAAAGGAACTAGAGAAAGAACAACAAGCAAAGCCCAAAGTGAGAGGGAAAGAAATAACAAATATCAGAGCAGAAATACATGAAATTGATTCTAAAGAAATAATACAAAAGATCAATAAAACCAAGAGCTGTTTCTTTGGCAAGATAAACAAGATTAATAATCTTTTAACCAGACTCATCAACAAAAAAGAAAAAGGACCTAAATTAATAAAATCAGAAATGGAAAAAGAGAGGTAACAACTGGCACTACAAAAATACAAGAAAATATTACAAACAACTATATGCCAAGTATTTGGATAATCTAGAAGAAATGAATAAATCTCTAGAAACATGAAATCTTCCAAGAATGAGCCTAGAAGAAACAGAAATGAAACAGACCAATTAGTACTAACAAAATTGAATCAGTAATCAAAAAAAATTTTTAACAAACCAAAGTCCTAGACAGGATATTTTAATAGGTGAATTTTACCAAACATTCAAGGAAAAATTAACACCTACTCTTTATATTCAAAAATTTCAAAAGGAAGGACAGCTCCTAAGTTTATTTTCGGAGGCCATCAAGACCCTGATCACAAAATCTGACTTAGAAACTACAAAAAAATTGTTGACCAATAGCCCTGATGAATATATACACAAAAACCCTCAACAAAATACTAGCAAACCAAACTCAGAAATAAAATACAAAGATAACACACCATGACCAAGTGGGATTTATTTTTGAGATGTAAGTTTGGTTTAATATTCACAAATCATTTAATGTGATACACCACATAAAAATGAAGGATAAAAATCATATGATCATATCAATAGATGCAGAAAAGGCATTTGACAAAATACAGCCTCCATTTATGATATGAATGCTCAGCAAAGTCAGAATACAGGGAACATTTCAATATAATAAAGGCCACATATGACAAATGCACAGGTAACTTCATAATCAATGGGGAAAAGCTAAAACTGTTTTCCTTAAGATCAGGAAAAAAACAAGGATGTCCACTTGCACCACATTTTTTCCCACATAGTATTGGAAGTCTTAGCTACAGAAATCAAAGGTGAGAAAAACAAAAAGTATCTAAATTGGAAAGGACAAATTAAAATTCTCATTATTTACAGGTGACATGTTACTATATATGAGGAACCGTAAAGATTCCACTACACACCACTAGTAATATTTGGGGTCCTTTATAGTTTCATAGAAATTTTTGAAATGTTTGTTCTATAACTGTGAAACATGACATTGGTATTTTGTTTCTTTGTAATTTTTTTTATTGTTGTTCATGTACACTTGTCTGCCTTTCCCCCCCCCCCCCCCCCGATAACTTCCCCACCACTCCAGCCATCCCCACCTGCCTTCCCTGTTTCCAACCCCTCTGGTTTTGTCTGTCTGTCCTTTATAGTTGTTCCTGAAAAGGAACAACTCAGGGGGCTTCCATTACACCCCCATTGTCCCCTCATACCTCCCCTCTGGTAACTATCAGTTTGTTTTTAATTTCAATGTCTCTGGTTATATTTTGTTTGCTTTTTTCTTTTGTTGATTATATTCCAGTTAAAGGTGGGATCATATGGTATTTGTCCCTCACTGCCTGGCTTATTTCACTTAGCATAATGCTCTCCAGTTCCATCCATGCTGTCGTGAAAGGTAGGAGCTCCTTCTTTTCTCTCTTCTGCATAGAATTCCATTGTGTAAATGTACCATAGTTTTTTGGTCCATTCATTTACTGATGGGCACTGAGGTTGCTTCCAGCACTTGGCTATTGTAAATTGTGCTTCTATGAACATTGGGATGCATAGGTTCTTTTGAATTGGTGTTCAGGGTTCTTAGGATATCATCTAGCAGTGGAATTGCTGGTTCAAAGGGCAGTTGCATTTGTAGTTTACTGAGGAAATTCCATACTATTTTCCACAGTGGCTGCACTACTCTGTATTCCCACCAACAGTGCACTAGGGTTCCATTTTCTCCACATCTTCTCCAACATATGTTTGGTAATTTATTTATGATGCTATTCTCACTGGTGTGAAGTGGTATTTCATTGTAGTTTTAATTTGCATTTCTCTGATGGTTGGTGATGCTGAGCATCTTTTCATATGTCTCTGGGCCCTCTGTATATCCTCTTTGAAGAAGTGTCTGTTCAGGTCCTTTGCCCATTTTTTAATTAGACTGTTTGTCTTCCTGGAGGTCAGTCATGTGAGTTCTTTATATCTTTTGGGATCAAACCCTTGTCCGAGGTATCATTGGCAAATATGTTTTCCCATACAGTTGGTTCCCTTTTCATTTTAATTCTGTTTTCTTTAGCCACACAGATGCTTTTATTTTGATGAAACCTCATTTGTTTATTCTTTCCTTTATGTCCCCTACTCAAGGGGACACATTGGTGAAAATACCGCTGCATGGAATGTCTGAGATTTTCCTGCTCGTGTTCTTCTCTAGGACTTTTATGGTGGCATGACTTATATTTAAGTCTTTTATCCATGTTGAATTAATTTTTGTGTATTGTGTAAGTTGGTGATCGAGTTTCATTTTTTTGTGTATAGCTGTGTAGATCTCAGAACACCATTTGTTGAAAGAAGCTATTTTTACTCCATTTTATGCTTCTGCCTCCTTTGTCAAATATTAATTGACCATAGAGACTTGGGTTTATTTCTGGGCTCTCTATTCTGTTCCATTGATCTATGTGTCTATTGTTATGCCAGTGCCAGGCTGTTTTGATTACCATGGCCTTGTAATGTAATTTGAAGATAGGCATGGTGATCCCAACCACATCGTTCTTCTTACTCAAAATTGCTGTGACTATTTGTGATCATTTATGGTTCCATATACATTTTTGAAAGCTTGTTCTGTATCTGTGAAATATGTCATTGGTACATTAATATGGATTGCATTGAATCTATAAATTGCTTTAGGTAGTATGGACATTTTGACAATGTTAATTCTTCCAATCCATGAACATAGTACATGCTTCCATTTGTTTGTGTCTTCCTTAATTTCTTCAGTGTTGTGTAGTTTTCTGAGTACAGGTCATTTACATACTTGCTTAGGTTTATTTTTAGGTACTTTATTTTTCTTGTTGCTATATCAAATGGTATATTATTCCTGATTTCTGTTTCTGATATTTCATTATTGGTGTACAAAAATGGCTTTGATTTCTGGATATTGACTTTGTATACCACTGAGTTTTGCCAAACAAAATGAGTTTTGCCAAATTCATTTATTAGGTCTATTAGTAGTTTTTTTGGTGGAGTCTATAGGATTTTCTATGTACACAATCGTGTCATCTGCAAACAATGACAGTTTTGTTTCCTCTTTTCCAATTTGGATGCCTTTTATCCCTTTTTCTTGTCTGATTGTTGTTCCTAGGATTTCCAATACTATGTTGAATAGGATTGTTTAAAGTAAACATCCTTGTCTTGTTCCTGTTCTGAGTGGGAAAGCTTTTAGGTTTTACCCATTGAGTATGATGTTGGCTTTAGGTCTCTCATATGTGGCTTTTATTATGTTGAAGAATGGTCCCTCTCCTTCTTTCTCTCTGCTGCATAGAATTCTATTGTGTAAATGTACCATAGTTTTTTTATCTACTCATTTGCTGATGGGCACTTAGGTTGCTTCAAGTACTTGGCTATTATAAATTGTGCTATTGTAAATTGTAAATTGTTATTCATGTATGTATATATAAGTAACAATATTCTTATTCATATATATATGAATAACAATAAAAATTTTAAAAAAGAATGCTCCCTCTCTTCCCACATTGCTGTTTTTATCATAAATGGGTGCTTTACCTTAATAAATTCTTTTTCCAATTCCATTGATATGATCATAACATTTTTGTCTTTCCTTTTGTTTATTTGATAGATTATGTTTATTGACTGGTGAATATTTCACCATCCTTGTATCTCTGGGATAAAACCCACTTGATCATGGTGTATGATCTTTTTAATGTATCACTCGATGCTCTTTGCCAATGTTTTGTTGAGGATTTTAGAGTCTATGTTCATTAGTATTATTGGCCTGTAGTTTTCTTCTTTGTTGTGTCTTCCTCTGGTTTTGGAATTAGGATGACGCTGGCTTCATAAAAAGAGTTTGGGTGTCTTCCGTCTTCTTAGATTTTTTCTAATAATCTGTGTTTGATAAGTATTAGCTCTCCCTTAAATGCTTTTTTAAAATTGCCCTGTGAAACCATCCAGCCCAGGGCTTTTGCGTACCGTGAGTTTTTTTATTACTGCTTTGATTTTGTCAGCTGTTATTGCTCTGTTCAGGCCTTCTGCTTCTTCTTCATTGAGTTTTGGAACATTATATTTTTCTGGAAATGTGTCCATTTCACCTAGGTTTTCAACTTTCTTGGCATATGGTTCTTCATAGTAATTTCTGACAATCATATGTATTTCTGTGGTATCAGTTGTTATCTCTCCTCTTTCATTTCTGATTGTGTTTATTTGGGTCCTCTGTCTTTTTTGCTTGATGAGTCTGCTTAAATGCTCATTGATTTTGTTTATCTTTTCAAAGAACCAGCTCCTGGATTTATTGATCCTTAGAATTCTGCTTTTAGTCTCTAGGTTTAATTCTGCTCTTGATTATTTCCTTCCTTCTCCTTGCTCTGGGTTATCTTTGTTGTTTTTCCTCAGTTTCTTGCAGGTGTAGGGAGAGGTTGTTTATTTGAAATGTTTCTATCTTATTTAGGTAGGTCTGTATCACTATGAACTTTCCTCTCTGGACTGTTTTGCTGTATCCCATACATTTTGGACTGTTGTGAGTTAATTTCCTTTGGTTCCAGAAATTTTTTGTTTTCTTCGTTGATCTCATTCTGAATCCATTCTTTGTGTAGTTGCATGATATTCAGTCTCCTTGAGTTTGGTGTTTTTGAATTTTTTCCTTGTGGTTGGTTTCTATATTCAATTCCTTGTGGTCAGAGAAAATGTTTGATATAATTTCAATTTTCTTAAATTTATTGAGGCTTGTTTTGTGCCCTATCATGTGGTCTATCTTTGAAAATATTCTATCTGCATTTGAAAAGAATGTGTATTTTGCTTCTTTGGGACCACAGGCTGTATATATCACTTAATTCCATTTGATCTAGGTCATTGTTCAGTGCCACAATATCTTTGTTGAGATTTTGTTGGAAGATCTATCCTTTTTTGACAGTAAGGTGTTAAAATTGTCTACTATAATTGTGTTATTGTTAATATCTTTCTTGACGTCCTGCAATATTATCTTTATGTATTTGTGTGCTCCTATGTTGGGTGCATAGATATTTACATAGTTTATGTGTTCTTGATGGATTCTTCCCTTGAGTATTATGAAGTTATCTTCTGGGTCTGTTTTTATGGCTCTTTTTTTGAAGTCTATTTTGTTTGATATGAATATTGTACCCCAGCTTTTTTCATGTCCATTTGCTTTGAGTATTTATTTCCAGCCCTTCACATTCAGTCTGTGTAGGTCTTTTTTTCTTTTGTGGGTGTCTTGTAGTTAGCAAATGTGTGGGTCTTGATTTCTTATCCACTCAGCTATTCTATGTCTTTTGATTGGAGCATTTAATCCAGTTATGTTATGGTTATTATTAACACATACTTTTTAATTGCCATTTCACTTCCTTTGTACCTGTGTTTCTCTCTCTCTCATTCTTTTTCTTCCTTTTCTTAAAGCATTCCCTTTAGCATGTCTTGCATTGCTGGTTTGGTGGAGATGTATTCTATGAGCCTTCTGTTGTCTGGGAAACTTATTACATTTTCCATTTTAACTGATAGCCCTGCGGGATATAGTAGTCTTGGTGACAGGTCTTTGTCTTTCATTTCATGGAATATTTCTTACCATTCCTGAGACTTGGAGTGTTTCCATTGAGAAGTCAGCTGTTAGTCTTATTCGAGCTCCGTTGTGTGTTACTTCCTGTTTTTCCCTTGCTGCCTTTAAGATTCTTTCTTTGTCTTGGAACTTGCCATTTTAATTGTGATGCATCTTGAAGTGGGCCTGTTTGGGTTCCTCATGATTGGGTCTCTGTGTTTCCTGGATTTGTGTGACTTTTTCTCTCATCTAATTCAGGAAGTTTCCAATCATTAATTTTTCAAACAAATTTTCTATCTCTTGTTCTTCTTCCCCTTCTTGTATCCCTATTATATGGATATTGTTATGTTTCATGTTGTCCTGCAGTTTCCCTAACACCTCTTTGTTCTTTCCAAGTCTTTTTTTCTTTTTCTTGCTCTTTCTGGCAGTGTTTTTCTATGTTGTCCTTCAGCTCACTGATTTGATCCTGTGCTTCATCTAGCATGCTTTTGATTCCTTCTACTGTGTTCTTCAATTCAGAAACTGTATTCTTCACTACCCCTGGGTTCTTGTTGATAGTTTCTACTTCCTTTTTCATGGTGATATAGTTTGCAGTGAGTTCATCATAGTTTCCCTGTAGTTTTCGGTAATTGTCAGTGAGCTCATTGAGCTTCTTACAACCATTGCTTTGAACTTAACATCTGAGAGTTGACTTGCCTCTGTTTCATTTAGCATTCTTTCTGAGACTTCCTCCTTTCCTTTCATTTGGGGATTGTTTCTTTGTCTTTCCAATGTTTGTGAGATGCTTCTTTTTAGCCTCTGCTTCCTAAATTGATCTGTTCTGACTCCCTGCGTTTGTGGTGTGAACTTCTATGATAGGAGACCTGTGAGATTCAGTGGTGCTATCTCCTTGATCTCCTGTACTTTCTGCTGTTGTTTATGTTGGCTCTCTGTATGTCTTTGGATGTTGGTTGTTTTGGAGTCTTTCTTTGGTGGGTCCTTCCTTCCAACTGGTTAAGTGAGAGTCACTCTGCCCATCACATCTTGTATGTTGTTGTAATGGTGTGGACAGGTTGTGTCAAAGCTGGTTCTTCTATCTGTCCAAGGTTATGAGGCTTCTCTTTTGCTATTATTTATTTGTTCTGGGTAATTTCTCCACCATTGAGTTGTAATTCGAAATTGATCCTGGGTGGAGGTTAGTATGGCTTTCAGTCACTCCTCTGCCTTCTTCCTTTATTATCTGTTGGTGGTTCCTTTGTTGATGGGTTCTCTCTTCCAATAGGTGTGTTTGTGGTCAGAGCTCCCACCTACTCTTTTATGTGATCAGATGGAGGGGGAAAGCAAAATGAATTAAGACATTTGGAGTGTATTCCATGGGATTTAATATACCAAACTGTAGAGAAGAGATAAGAAATCCTTTGGATAAGTATAGTGTTAACCATGATATTTCACCCAACTAGCCACTTTTTAGAAGGGGTGGAAAAGAGATACGTCTCTTGTTAGAGGGGGGAAAGATTGTGAATTCAATTCAGAAAACAGCTTGTGGGAGGTCAGATTATGAGATATAGTGAGAGTAAAGGATAGAAAATAGGCATAGTGTGTGAGAGAATAAAGTTAACCACAACAATAATACAGTTCTGGAAGATAGTGAATGGGCTAAAATCTGTGATGGGTGCTGTGTTAGTATTTACAATTGTATGGGACAACATTTATTTACAGTAGGACTGGAACAACAATAATATGAAAAATATATGATTTGGATAACAAAAATACAAAGTACACAATCAAGAGTAGTGAGTTATTGGAACACAAGTGAAGTGAAAGAAGGAAAATTAAAATACAATATGAGGGTTGGGAAGATGGCGGTGAGATAGGTAGGAGCACAGTCCACTTCCCTCCTCACCTGGGTGAAACATCTACCCAATATACTGAGGAACAAAGCGAACAGTCAACAGCACCCCAGTGTTTATGAAGATAAGAGACCAAAAAGTATAGAGGATACTGAAAAAACAGAGAAGGTAAGGGGATTGCTTCAGGAAAAAAAAGGTCCCTGGGATCAGCACGGGTACCAGGGCACCTGCAGCTGAGGCCCGGCCCTGCTGGGCCTGCTGCAGGACTCCTGGGAGAGAGCCAGGTTAACAGCTACCTCCCCTGCCAAAAGAGGCTTGAGCAGCACCGTGAGAGACCTGGTTGCTTGAAATCACAGGGAGGGGAATAAGGAAGAAGTGGTAAACCCACAGAGACCATGGGCACTGGCTGGGGAGAGTTGAAAGTTGGGCCATGTGGGTCCCTGACCCAGACAGTCCCCAGTCTGGCTGGAGAGGTGGGCTGTGTGAGAGGACAGGCCCTTCCTTGCACAGAGGGAGCTGCAGGATTGAGCAGGAGGATTTTCCCCAAAAGAAAAAGACCCTCAGGGGTAATTTGAGGAATTCCCCTGTAGCAACAGCTCCAGGCTCCTCTCCACCTGGCCACCTACCCATCCAGGGAGAGTGTGCATCTACTGGGGAGTGTATGCATTCACTGGATTCTGTGTGCATCCACCAGGGATTGTCTGCAGTTCATCTCAGAGGGAACTGAGACCACAGGCACCAACCAGGGGAGTGTGCCCAACAACTGAGGGGTGTACACACCCACCAGATTCTGTGCGCATCAACCAGGGAGTGTCTGCACCTCATCTTGGAGGGAACTGAGATGACAAGAACCAAATGTGGAGTGTGCTCAATGACCAGAGAGTGTGCGCACCCACTGGGGACTGTGCGCATTGACCAGGGAGTGTCCGCATCTCATCTCGGAGAGAACTGAGACCACTGGCACCATGGAGAGTGCGAATTAAGGAAGGCTCTTCATGCACACCCATAGCTTGGAGAAGCTGGGAACACCAGGATACCTCTTGCAACAGGGAACCCACCAACAAAGGAAATACCAACAGATAAGAACAGAAGAAGGTGAAGGAGGGAGTGGAAGTCACACTAAGTCAACCCAGGACCTATCTGAAAATACAAATAAATAGTGAAGAAATTACTAAGAACAAACAACTGAACAAGAGCAAGAGAAAAGCCTCAAAACCTTGTAAACATGGAAGAACCAGCTCCAACACAACCTGCCCACACCTGCAAAATAGAAAACAAGAGGTGGGGGACAGACTGACCATCAGATAACAAGTGGGTGGGAAAGATCCACCAAAGACATATCCAAAAAGAACCAAAAACCAAAGACAAACACAAAGCCAACATAAACCACAGCCCAAGAGCAGTAAGATCAGGAGATCAAAGAAACTATACCACTATATCTCATAGGTAATCTATCACAGAAGTTTACACCAAAAACCCAGGGGGTCAGAACACAGCAACTTAAAAAGAAGAGGCTAACAGGAAAAATCTCACAAACACTGGGGAGACAAAGAAACAATCCCCCAACAAAAGGAAAGGGGAAGTCTCAGAAACAATGCTAATTGAAAAAGAGGCAAGTCAACTATCAGATAATGAGTTTGAAGAATTGGTTATAAGGAAGCTTCATGAGCTCACACAGAATTACCAAAAACTACAGGGAAACTACAATGAACTCCCTGCAAACTATATCAACATGAAAAAGGAAACAAACTATCAACAAGGGCCAAGAGGAAATGAAAAATACAATTTCGGAACTGAAGAACACAGCAGAAGGAATCAAACGCAGGCTCAATGAAGTAGAGGATCAAATCAGCAATCTGGAGGACAAGGTACAAAAAACCACCCAGAATGACCAAGAAAAGAAGAGAATCAGAAAGAATGAGGAGGGGTTAAGGGAAATACAGGACAACATGAAATGAAATAATATCCGTATAATAGGGACACCAGAAGGAGAAGCAGAAGAGCAAGGGATAGAAAATCTATTTGAAAAAGTAATGATGAAAATTTCCCTAATTTCATGAGAGAAAAAGTCACACAAATCCAGGAGTCACAGAGTCCCAATCAAGAGGAACCGAAAGAGGCCCACTGCAAGACACATCATAATTAAAATGGCAAATATCCAAGACAAAGAAAGAATCTTAAAATCAGCAAGGGAGAAACAGGAAGTAACATACAAGGGAGCCCCTATAAGGTTAGCAGCTGACTTCTCAATGGAAAAGCTTCAAGCAAGAAGAGAATGGCAAAAATAAAATATTACAAGTAATGAGAACCAGAGGCCTACAACCAAGGCTACTTTACCCAGCAAGGCTCTCAGTCAAGACAGAATAACAAATAAAGAGTTTCCCAGACAAAAGAAGTCTAAAAGAATACACCTCCACCAAACCAGCTCTGCAAGAGATTTTAAAGGGACTGCTTTAAGGAAAGGAAGGAAAAGAGAAAGAGGGAGGAACACAGGTATGAAAAAATTGCAATGAATAAGTACCTATTGATAATAACCTTAAATGTAAATGGATTAAATGCTCCAATCAAAAGACATAGAATAGCTGAATGGATAAGAAAGCATGACCCACACATATGCTGCCTACAAGAGACCCACCTCAGGACAGAAGACCTACACAGACTGAAAGTGAAGGGATGGAAACAAATTCCAAGCAAACGGACAGGGAAAAAAAGCCAGGGTAGCAATACCATATCAGATGAAATAGACTTCAAAAGAAGGGCCATAAAGAGACACCCAGAAGGTCACTTCATAATACTCAAAGGAAGAATTCACCAAGAACACATAAACATTGTAAATATATATACTCCTAACATAGGGTCACTCAAATACATAAGGGAAATCTTGGAAGACTTCAACAGAGATATTGATAGCAACACAATTATAGTGGGGGATTTCAATACCATACTGTCCAAATGGATCTCTTCCAAACAAAATCTCAGCAAAGATATTGTGTCATTGAACAACGCCCTAGATGAAATGACTTAACCGATATGTATAGAGCCTTTCATCCCAAAGAAGCAAGTTACATATTTTTTTCAAATGTACATGGAACATTTTCAAAGATAGACCACATGATAGGACACAAAACAAGCCTCAACAAGTTAAGGAAATTGAAATCATATCAAGCATTTTCTCCGACCACAAGGGACTGAAACTAGAAACAAACCTAAAGGAAAAAAAACCCCAAATACTCAAAAACAATGAGATTGAATAGCACACTATTAAACAATAAATGAGTGAAGAACGAGATTAGGGAAGAAATCAAATAGTTTCTGGAAACAAAGGAAAATGACCTCAGAATAATCCAAAACTTATAAGACACAGCAAAGAAGTCCTGAGACGGAAGTTCATAGCTATAGAAGCCTACCTAAAAGGAACAGAAACATCTCAAATAAACAACCTAACTGTACACCTACAAGAACTCAGACACCAACAACAAAGACAACCCAGAGCAAGTAAAGGAAGGAAATAACCAAGATCAGAGCAGAATTAAAAGACTTACAGACTAAAAGCACAATTAACGGATCAATGAATCCAAGAGCTAGTTCTTTGCAAAGATAAAGAAAATCGAAAAGACCTTAAACAGGCTCATCATGAAAAAAAGAGAGAGGACCCAAATGAACACAATCAGAAATGAGAGAGGAGAGACTACAACTAATACCACCAAAATACAAAGGATTGTAAGAAATTACTACAAAGAACTATATGCCAAGCAATTTGAAAACCTAGGTGAAATGGACACATTTCTAGAAAAATATAATCTTCCAAAACTGAATGAAGAAGAAGCAGAAAACCTGAACAGAACAATAACAGCAGACAAAATTGAAGCAGTAACCAAAAAACTCCCAACACACAAAGCCCTGGACCAGATGGTTTCACAGGAGAATTCTATAAAGCATTTAAGGAAGAGCTAATCCCTATCCTTCACAGACTATTTGAAAAAATCCAAACTGATGGAAGACCAAACTCTTTTGATGAAGCCAGCATCATTCTAACCCCAAAACCAGATAAAGACACAACGAAGAAAGAAAACTTCAGGTCAATATTGCTGATGAACATAGACGCTAAAATCCTCAACAAAATATTGACAAACTGCATCCAGAAATACATTAGAAAGATCATACACCATGATCAAGTGGGATTCATGCCAAGGATGCAAGGATGGTACAGTATTTGCAAGTAAATAAACATAATACACCACATAAAAAAAAGCAAAGACAAAAGCCACATGATCATATCAACAGATGCACAAAAAGCATTTGATAAGATACAGCACCCATTTATGATAAAAACACTCCACACAGTGGGTATAGATGGAGCACTCCTCAACGTAATAAAGGCCATATATGAGAGACCTACAGCCAACATCATACTCAGTGGACAAAAACTTAGAGCTTTCCCACTAACATCAGGAACAAGACAAAGAAGCCCTCTCTTGTCACTCCTATTCAACAGAGTATTGGAAGACCTAGACACAGCAATCAGACAAAAAAAAAAGGCATCCAAATTGGAAAGGAGGAAATGAAACTGTCACTCTTTGCAGATGACGTGATAGTGTACATGGATAATCATATAGACTCCACAAAAAAACTACTGGACCTAATAAATGAATTTGGCAAAACAGCTGGATGCAAAGTCAGTGCTCAGAAATCAAAGGCATTTCTGTATACCAAGAATGAAACAGCAGAAACAGAAATGAGGAAAAAATTCTCATTTGATATAGCAACCAGAAAAATTAAGTACCTAGGAATAAACCTAACCAAGGAGGTAAAAGACCTGTACTCACAAAACTATACAACACTGAAGGAAGAAATTAAGGAAGACACAAACAAATGGAAGCAGGTACCAGGTTCATGGATTGGAAGAATTGACGTCAAAATGGCCATACTACCCAAAGCGATTCATAGATTCAATGCAATACCTATTAAAGTACCCATGACATATTTCATATATATAGAACAAACAGTTCAGAAATTTATATGAAACCATAAATGACCCTGAATAGCTGCAGCAGTTTTGAGAAAGAAGAACAAAGTAGGAGGGATCACAATACCTGGTATCAAACTGTATTACAAGGCCATTGTAATCAAAACAGCCTGGTACTGGCATAAAAATAGGCACATAGACCAATGGAACAGAACAGAGAGCCCAGAAATAAACTCAAGTCTGTACAGTGAATTAGTATTTGACAAAGGAGGCAGGAGCATAAAATGGAGCAAAAATAGCGTCTTCAACAAATGGTGTTGGGAGATCTGGAAAGCTACATGCAAAAAAATGAAACTCAATCACCAACTTACACCATGCACAGAAATAAATTCAAGGTGGATAAAAGATTTAAATATAAGTCGTAACACCATAAAAGTCCTAGAGGAAAACATTGGCAGGAAGATCTCAGACATTCCACACAGCAACATCCTCACAGACACATCCCCTAAAGCAAGGGACATAAAGGAAAGAATAAACAAATGGGACCTCATCAAAATAAAAAGCTTCTGCACAGCTAAAGAAAACAGCATTAAAATGAAAAGAGAACCAACAGTATGGGAAAACATATTTTCCAATGATACCTCAGACAAGGGTCTGATCTCCAAAATATATAAAGAACTCACATGACTCCACTCCAGGAAGACAAACAACCCAATTAAAAAAATGGGCAAAGGACTTGGACACACACTTCTCCA
The DNA here is from genome assembly GCF_022682495.2 of Desmodus rotundus. Lineage (NCBI taxonomy): Eukaryota > Metazoa > Chordata > Mammalia > Chiroptera > Phyllostomidae > Desmodus > Desmodus rotundus. The sequence goes on from NC_071398.1 coordinate 76,022,431, forward strand.
AGGAAGACATATAGAGGGCCCAGAGACATATGAAAAGATGTTCGCCATCACTAGCCATCAGAGAGATGCTAATTAAAACCACAATGAGGTACCATCTCACACTAGTCAGAGTGGCCAACATAAACAAATCAACAAACAAATGTTGGAGAGGATGCGGAGAAAAGGGAACCCTAGTACATTGTTGGTGGGAATTCAAACTGCTGCGGCCACTGTACAAAAGAGTAAGGAATTTCCTCAGAAAACTAAAAATGGAACTGCCTTTGACCCCGCAATTCCACTGCTGGGATTATACCCTAAGAGCCCTGAAACAGCTATCCAAAGGAACCTATGCACCCCAATGTTCATAGCAGCACAATTTCCAGTATCCAAGTACTGGATGCAACCTAAGTGCCCATCAATAAATGAGTGGATCCAAAAACTATGGTACATTTACACAATGGAATTCTATGAAGCAGAGAGAAGGAAGGAGCTCCTACCCTTCATGACAGCATGGATGGAACTGGAGAGCATTATGCTAAGTGAAATAAGCCAGACGGTGAGGGACGAATACCATATGATCTCACCTTTAACTGGAACATAATCAACAAAAGAAAAAAGCAAACAAAAGATAACCAGAGACATTGAAGTTAAGAACAATCTAACAATAACCAGAGGGGAGTTGGGAGGGGACAGTGAGGAGGGGGTTTACAGGAACTACTATAAAGGACACATGGGCAAAATCAAGGGGGAGGGTAGAGGTGGAGGAAGGAGTTGGGTTAGGCTGTGGTGGGATGGAAGGATGAGGAGAAAATGCAGACAACTCTATTTGAATAACAATAAAAATTTAAAAAAATTAAATAAATACAACATGAGAGAGAACAAGGCGAACCAGTCAAACAAAGTTGAAGAAAACTAAACAGAAAAAAGAGAAATAAAAAATAGTGATAAAATAAAACAAGTAAAAATAATGAAGAAATAATAATAATACACGTAAACAGTAACATTCAAATTCTCTGGAATAGCAAAGGTAAATTTGTCCCACTGTCTCAGTTTTGGGGATTAGTGTTGTGATCCCTCCTTGGGTCTCTCTCTGGACTTTTCACAGCTCCAGCCCTTATTGTCTCACTTGGGGTGGGGTGAGAAAAGAAAAAGCCTCCTGCTGACTTTAAATCAGCCAAGCAAATTTTGCTGGTCCTCCTGGATGCCACAGGCTGAGGGGGGTGGGCTTCACTTTTCTACCTTACTATGTTTTTTTGAGGATGGGGGCAGGTCTGAGTCACAGTCTTCGTAGTGCTCAGCCTTCAGCCCAGTTCCTCCAATCATTTCCAGGCACCCCTGCCTCTCTGCCTCAGACTGGCACCTTCCATCCACCTGTTGTGCTGTCCTGTGGTGCACTAATTAGGGGCAACTCACACACCACCTTCTTACTCTTTGCCTTCCAGGTACTAGTCACTCTCAAAGTTCCTTCAGGGTAGTTCAGCTCCCCTACTGAGTTAAGTATTTCTGAAGACTGCTATCTCCCTGAGCCCTGTTACTCTCCTCTGTGGGGTGGGACTCCTCCTTCCTCTTAACAAGGCAGCCCAGCCACTGCAGTGGTGGGGGCGGAGGTGTGGCTAAGGTTGTGGCTGCAGCAGCAGGGGTTTGGCTGGGGCAGGGAGTGGCGGCCACTACAGGAGACTTCCCTAAACTGACCAAGAGCCAGTATTTCAACAATATCCTCCTGTTCAAGCCTGGTACTCCTAATAAACACCTGGCCTCTCATACATCCCAACTTTTCAACCAGACCAGAGACTATCCGTGTCAGGTTCTGTCATGGTCTAACTCTTCTGCCTTATCCAGGCATCCCCTGGCTCCCCAGTTTCTCTGGTAATTACCCAGCCAGCATCCACAGTCTCAGTGGGTGAACACCCACCCCTGTGTGTCTCCCACTTCGTCCTTATTCCCTCCATCAACTTCAAACATCCAGGTCCATCATGGTGTTGCTCTATCCTCCCTGTTTGGCAGGGGAGGGAGCTGTTGGTTTGGTTCTCATCTAAGGATCCTGTGGCTGGCGCTGGAAGGCACTGGGCCAGGGGCTGCAGTAGCCCTGGTCCCCACAGTTGTCCCAGAGACCTTGCCATCCCAAAGTAGTCTCCCTACCATCTGTTTTTCAATGTCTTCTACATTTTTGGCCTGCAACCTTCATACATGCTGGATTCCGTTGGTGGTTCACTCTGTTCCTCAGAAGATCAGCGAGGTGTTCCACCTGTGCACAGGGGGAAGTGGACTCTGCGTGCCTTCATCTTCCAACTCCACCATTGGTATTTTGATATGGATTGCATTGAATCTTTGTATTGCTTTGGGTTGTATAGGCATTTCAATATTAATTCTTCCTATCCATGATCAAGGTATATGCTACTGTTTACTTGTGTTTTCCTTAATTTCTTTGTTTAGTGTTCTGTACTTCTCAGAGTACAAGTTTTTTACCTCCCTTATTAAGTTTATTCCCAAGTACTTTATTTTTCTTGTTCCTATAGCAAATGGATTTTTTTCTAGTTTATGTTTCTGATATTTCATTGTTGGTGTACAAAATTGACTTCTATTTCTGAATATTGACTTTGGATCCTGCTGTTTTGCCAAATTCATTTATTAGGTTGAGTAGATTTTTGGTGGTCTATGCTGTTTTCTTTGTACAGTATCAGGTCATCTACAAACAATGACAGGTTTACTTCCTCCTTTGTGATGTAGATGCCTTTTATTTATTTTCCTTGTCTGATCACTATGGCTAGAACTTCCAATACTATGTTGACTAGAAGTGAAAGCAGACACCCTTGTCTTGCTCCTGATCTTAAGGGGAAAGATTTTAATTTTTGACCATTGAATGTGATGTTGGCTGTGGGTTTCTCATATATGGCTTTTTTATGTTGAGGTATGCTTCCTCTATTCCCACTTTGCTGAGTGGTTTTATCATAAATTGGTGCTGTAGTTTATCCAATGCTTTTTCAGTATATATTGATGTGATCGTGTGGTTTTTGTCTTTTTTTTTATGTGATGTATTACATTTTAAACTGACAGTGACCAGATGGGAGTGAGAAGAGAGAAAATGGGGGAAAGAAGGGGAAGTGTCTAGTCAAGGAACATGTATAAAAGATCCAAAGTAATGGACAACAGGGTGGGAACTGACTGAGGGAGTACGGGGTGTGGTGAGCAGGGCAGGGGAAAGCAATGGGGGAAAATTAGGACAACTGTAGTTGAAAAACAATAAAAAAATTTATTATAAAAACTACTAGTGCTGATGAATTCAGTAAAGTAACAGAATACAAAATTAATATTCAGAAATCAGTTGCATTTTTATACCAGAAATGAACTAGTTGAAAAAAAATAAGAAAAATATTCCATTTACAGTGCATCAAAACAATGCAATGCCTGGAAGAAATTTAACCAAGGAAGTAAAGGGTCTGTACTTGGATAAGTTATAAGACATTGAAGAAGATCCAAATAACTGATGACATGTACTCATGGATAGGAAGAATTAGCATCATTAAAATGCACATTCTACCAAAAGCAATCTATATATTCAATACAATTTGTATCAAAAGACCACTGACACTTTTCAGAAAAAAAAATCTAAATATATGAAACCACAAATACCTGAATAACTACAAAACTCTTGAAAAAGAAGAATGAAGTTGGAGATATCACACATCTGATATCAAATGATAGCAGAAAGCTATAGTGATCAAAATAGCATGAAGCTGGCAAAAAAAACAGGCATGCAGGGGTGGTTATAAGTAGGTTTACAATTGTTAGCATGGAAAAAGACATGCAGGTTATGATTACTACAATAACTTTATTAACTCAAAATAATATCACAATGACATGAGATTTTACCTAAATGCACTGTGTGACACCTGTATAGATCAATGGAAGAATAGATAGCCCAGAAATAAACCCATACCTATATATTCAATTAATAAATGAAAAAGAATGAAAAAACATACAATGGGGTAAAGACTGTCTCTTCAATACCATTGACATAATTGGACAGATTCATGCAAAAGCTGAAACTAGGTCATCTTCTTGCACTATATATATAAAAGGAAACCCAACATGGATTAAAGACCCAAATGTAAGACCTGAAACCATAAAATGCCTGGAAGAAAATACAGGAACTACACAATCTGGCATTGCTCTTAGTAATTTTTTTCTGATAAATCTCCTCGGGCAAGGAAAACAAAAGAAAAAATGTACTGCTGGGACTACATCAAACTTAAAAAAAAATTACACAACAAAGAAAACCATCAACAAAACAAAAAGATATGCTACTGACTAGCAAAAGATATTCATCAATGATAGAACTGATAAGTGGTTAATAGCCAAAATCTATAAAGAAGTCATACAACTTAACACCAAAAGTAAACAATCCAATTAAAAGGACACGAATAGATACTTCTCCAAAGAGGACATACAGCTGGAAAACAGATATATGAAAAGATGTTCAGTGTCACTATTATCAGAGAAGTGCAAATTAAAGTTACAATGATATTTTTACCTCACACCTTTCAGAATGGCTATCATCAATAAATCAACAAACAACAAGCATTGGCAAGGATGTAGAGAAAGGTAATTCTTGTGCATTTTTGGTGTGACTTCAAGTTAGTGCAGCCAATTGGAAAACAGTATGAAGGTTCCTCAAATAATTTAAAATACAGCTATCATATGACCAACAATTTCACTCTGGGGATTTGTCTGAATAAATCCAATATACTAATTTGAAAAGATGTGTGCACCTCTATATTCATTGCAGCATTATTTACAATAGCTAAGATATAGAAATGTCTCAAGTGTTCATTAACAGATGACTGGATAGGGAAGATGTGGTACATATATCCATGTAATATTACTTGGCCACATAAAAAAATAAAATCTTACTATTATCACAACAGAGATGGAGCTAGAGGATATTATGCTATGTGAAAAATTCAGACAGAGAAAGACAAATACCATATGATTTCACTTATATGTGCATTCTAAAGGAAAACCAAACCAAACCAAACCAAACAAAAACAGAGTTCTTAGGATATAATCCCAGCAGTGGAATTGCCAGGTCAAAAAGCAATCCCATTTTTACTTTTCTGAGGAAATTCCATACTGTTTTCCACAGTGGCTGTACCAGCCTGCATTCCCACCAACAGAGCACTAGGGTTCCCTTTTCTCCACATCCTCTCCAACACTTGTTGTTTGTTGATTTGTTTATGATGACCATTCTGATTGGTGTAAAGCAGTATCTCATTGTAGTTTTAATTTGCATCCCTCTGATAACTAGTGATGCTAAGCATCTTTTCATATGTCTCTGGGCCCTCTATATGTCCTCCTGGGAGAAGTGTCTGTTCAGGTCTTTTGCCCATTTTTAATTGGGTTGGTTTTCTTCCTGAAACACCAATCCTAAGAACCTATACACCCCAATGTTCATAGCAGCATAATTTACAATAGCCAACAACTGGAAGCAACCTAAGTGCTCATCAGTAAATGAATGGATCAAAAAACTATGGTACATCTGCATGATGGAATATCATGCAGCAGAAAGAAAGAAGGAGATCCTACCCTTTGCGAGAGCATGGATAAAACTGAAGAGCATTATGCTGAGTGAAATAAGCCAAGTGATGAAAGACAAATAGCATATCATCTCACTTTTAAGTGGAACCTAGTCAACAAAACAAGCAAGCAAGAAAAATATAACCAGAGACATAGAAATTGAGAACAATCTGACAGTAACCAGAGGGGAGATTGGAAGATATAATGGGGGAGAAGGGATTTCAGAAACAAGTATAAAGGACACATGGACAAAACTGACAAAACCAAGGGGGTGTGGAATTAGGGGAGGGAGTTGGGGATGGCTGGGGTGAGGGATAATGGTGGGGGGAAATGCAGACAACTGTACTTGAACAACAATAAAATAATTTAAAAAAGATAGACATAGATACAGAGAATAAAATGGTGGTTGCCAGCTTCAAGATGGGGTGGGAACCTGGGTAAAAAAAACGGTGAAGGGATTAAGAAGTACAAACTGGTAGTCACAAAATAATCATGGGGATGTAGAGTATAGCATAGGAAATATAATCAATAATATTGTAATAATTATGCATGGTGCCAGGTGGGTACTAGACATATTGGGGAAATCACTGTGTAAATTATGTAACTCTCTAATCACTATGTTGTCCATCTGAAACTAAAATAAAATAACATTGAAGGTCAACTATAATTGAAAAATTAGTAAAAAATGAAAATGGAAAAAAAAACTGATGTTACTTAGAATTGATCTTTGCAAACCTTTGTAATATCTAATGTTGTTTTACCAACCTCCACTATTATAAGCAATTCAGGTCTCCCTCTTTAGGTGAAATTATTTTAAAAAGCCTGACCTTGATACCAAAATTGGTATATAATGTGTCTGAATGACAGGAACTTTTTTGTTGTTGTTGAACTCTTCTCAGGCTAATGAAGGAGGTCCAAGAGTTAACACTACTGAGCTTAAGTAGGTCTTATAGCTCAACCTCAATCAATAGTGCAGATAATTCATGATGCAAATTTTCTATTTGCAGTATATAACTACTAAGTCTGATTTACATGTTACAGAGTACTAGAATGACTGAGACTATATCATTTAACCTTCCCACCGTTGTTTAAAGATTTTATTTATTCATTTCTACAGGGGAAGGGATGGAGAAAGAGGGAGAGAAACATCAATGTGTGACTCCCCCCACAAGTGCCCCAACTGGGGACCTGGCCCACAACCCAGGCATGTGCTCTGACTGGGAATAGAACCAGTGACCCCTTGCTTCGCAGGCTGGCAATCATTATTCTGAGTAATTTATGTCTCATGGAGGATAGGAATATCCCTGAAAATAATTGAAAAGAAGCAAGTAGAGGAAACTTCAACTCATCTGTTTCTTTTTTGTTTGTTTCTTTAACTTCTTTTTATTGTTGTTCAAGTACAGTTGTCTCCAATTTCCCCCCACCACTACCCCCAACCAAGCCATCCCCGCTTCCCACTCTTGATTGATCCTATCCCCCTTTGGTTTTGTCCATGTGTCCTTTATAGATGTTCCTGAAAACCCTTCCCCTTTTTCCCCTTACTATCCCCTTCCACCTCCCCTCTGGTTATTGTCCATTTGTTGTTAATTTTTCACTCCTATCCCTAGGTTTGGAATTGGTGACCTGGGTGACTGTCTCTCGTCTCTTTTTCCAGAGGAAGCAAAAGGAGATCCAGGTGATGAAGCATCGGCTGACCAAGATTCAGGATCTGGGAGAAAACTTAGAAGAGGCTCTGATTCTGGACATCAAATACAGTACCATTGGGTTGGCACAGCAGTGGGACCAGCTCTACCAACTTGGGATGCGAATGCAACACAACTTGGAGCAACAGATCCAAGCCAAGTATTGAGAACCTATGGAAAGGGCTGGGAAGGGTGTGGGTGTTACTAAGTTTTAGGAACTTAACTCCAAGGGCTAGAGTTTGGGGTACAGGTTAAAAGTACTGCTTCAGAGACAGTATCCTCATGATGTTCAGAACCAACATCCACTGTGTTTACTGACCCAGAAATGACTGTTTCTTTTTATTCTATTATGTAATCAGGGATAGTATCCCCCCTGCTTTCAATCTACTCATCATCTAATTCTAAAAGTTCCTTTGTCATCTTATATAATCTCTTCAGAAAGCTTTCCTTTTTGTAAAAATTTCTTTAAAATGTATAGAATGTGTGAAATAGTCAAGACATAGAGCAGAACAGAATTCAATTTTTCTAAATAAATTAATTGCCTTAAAAAATTTTAGTTTTCCATAGCTTTTTGGCAGTGTTATTATCTAAATCAGAGATAGGCAAACTTTTTCTATAAAGAGTTGCATAATAAACACATTAAACTTTGTAAGCCATATAGTCTCTGTTGTAACTACTTGATTCTCTTGTGGAAAGAAATGAGCTACTGATAATTCATAAATGAATGAGCATGGATCTGTTCCAAAAATTTTATTTACAGACATTAATATTAAATCTTATATAATTTTATGTTTAAAAAAGCATTCTTCCTTTTTATTTTCAACCACGTAAAATGTAAAAACCATGAATAATGCTGCAACTGACACAGTTTCATACAATGTGATATACAGATGATGCATTATAATTGTACAATTGAACCCTAATGTTTTTAACAAATGTCACTCCAATACATTCTATTCAAAAAAATGTAAAAACCATTCTTCACTCATTGACTGTACAAAAGCAAGTGACAGACTGGGTTTGACTCCATAGACCATAGGTTTGCCAATCCCTGAAGTAGATGACTCAAATAGCATATTGTTTACTAAAATTTCTATTTTGTGTGGCATAGCTTTGCTTTTCTTTGTTTTATTTCATTAATTAATGTTTTTCCTTTCAGAGACACCATAGGTGTGAGTGAGGAAACCTTGAAGGAATTTAGCACAACCTATAAGTGAGTATAATTTCATAGTTGATTGGTTCTTTTGTTTTTCAGACTATTGAGAATAAATTTGCAAATAACATTTTTCCCTTCAGTGTGTCTTGGTAGGATATTAAATGAAGATCCAAGTATGTTATTTAGCTTTGATTTGTGGCTTATAATGCATCTATGAGATTCCTGAACTTTAGAAAATACATTATTTTATATTCAACATTTTATGCTTTTTCCTACCTTCTGTGACAGCATGGGTGGACATGGAGAACATTATGCTAAGTGTGATAAACCATTCAGAAAAAGACAAATGCCATATAATTTCACTCATATGTGTAATCTAACTGAACAAACTGAACTAACGAGCAAATGAGAGACAGAATCATAGTTAAGAGCTGGCTGATACCTCTGGGGGTGGGGGTGGGTTGCCAGGAAGGGATTGAGCAAAAAAGAGAATGAATTAATGGACAAGGGAAACAGTATGGTGATTGAAGGGGAGAAGGGGTGGAAGAGGGTATAAGGGGAATAAATGGTAATGGATAAATAAATAAATAAATAAATAAAAAGAAACACAGACAAGCTCTCCACTCAATTCTCTGATAAGTTTATGGCATGCTACTAAATCCCCAGTGGACACAAAAAAATTTGTTATTCTGTGTTGTAATCTGGTTCTCTATTGAATTTGATAAAATGTTTTTATTCTTTAGACACTTTGATGAGAATCTGACAGGGCGCTTGAGTCACAAAGATTTCCGGTCCTGCCTGAGAGGACTCAATTACTACCTGCCCATGGTGGAGGAGGGTGAACCTGAACCAAAGTTTGAAAAATTTCTGGATGTCGTTGATCCAGGGAGGTAGGAAGACCACCAATGGCCAGACCATAGCAGAGAATAGAGCTTGAGGGGACAAGCCCAGAGAGTAAAATGGTCCATAAGACATAAAATTAACTCATCTTGAGAATAGGAAGATACAGACTATAATAAATGAATTGGGAAGCTTTTGCTTTTTCAGGATTAACTCAGAAGCTCATGGCACTAACTCCAACTCAGGCACCAGTTATTCAATTTAATAAATTCCTCATTTATGTTTGACATTAATTTCTGTTTGTTCTGAAAATCAAACTTGAGAGAAGAATCCTTTTCTGTGAATAAGGTCTTAAGAAAAGGATGACTAACTTGTGGGGGTGAGGTATGCTTATGAGGTTGGAGTGGAATCACAGGGGGATCACATTATTGTTAGGAACTAATTCTTTCTAATACCAAGACCAAATCAGACTAGATATAGAGCTCTTCAACTCAACTTGAAGAGTTTGAGGTACCTAGATACTGGTGCTGATGGGAAATTTCCAAATTCTATATACAGTGTCATGCTAAAAGGCCCATGAGGAAACAGAGGTTGAAACTTAGGAAACTATTTGGTTGTAAGGGAATAAGGAAGAGGGTCAAATAAATCATAGTCTTAGAGAGCTGAGTGGAAAGAGGCACTTGAAAAATTTGGCTTTCTTCTGTCTCTGAAATACTGAGTAGAATGAGAAAGGGACCTGTTTTCTCCCCTGTGTTAAAAGGGCAGTTTCTAATCTATTTATCTCACAGGAAGGGCTATGTCTCACTAGAGAACTATACATCATTCCTGATTGATAAGGAATCAGAGAACATCAAGTCCAGTGATGAAATAGAGAATGCTTTCCAAGCCTTGGCAGAGGGCAAGACCTATATTACCAAAGAAGACATGAAGCAGGTCAGATTCCCATTGTATCCATTCTCATATGCTCTTCTCATAATGATTTTAATCATCTCAAAGACAACTACCTTCTCCCCAACCACTTTTTTCAGATATTATCTTTCTCTATATATTATTTGCTTTGATGACTATTTTATGTTGTGATCAAAACCTAAAGTCAATCTTTAGTGACTATCAGGGCCAATCCCAAAACTGAAACTCAGTTTTCAAGAATATCTCTTATCCCATTTATTTAATAAGCCAAATAAGGGAATGGGTTAAATAGTGTAGTCAAAGTGACATGGAACTCTTAAGAGCTGAGTTGAAGAGATTGTTGTTCTTATTAGAAATTATGTATTTTTATGAAAGGTATGTGATATGAACAGTACTAGCTTTTTTTCTCTTTTTTAAAATCATTAAATATTTTTTTATTATTTTATTGATTTTTAAAATTTTCATTCAAGTACAGTTGTCTCCTTTTTCTCCCCACCACTCTCCTCTGCCCCACCCGCCGCCACCTTCTACCCTCAATCCTATCCCCTTTGGCTTTTCCACTCCCTGAGTTTAGGGACTATTGGAATCCCAAAAGAATCAGCTATTTTGAATTCCTATTACTATATATTTTTTTATGTTTTAGGCCCTAACACCAGAACAAGTATCATTCTGTGCCTCACACATGCAGCAATATGTGGACCCACGGGGCCGAAGCCACCCTGCTGGCTATGACTATGTTGGATTCACCAATTCGTACTTTGGCAACTGATAAGCAGCTATTACTGGATTGTATAAAATCTTGGCATGGTGGTAATTATTGGTGAATAAAAGAGACAGATGAATACGGAGGGTGGGAAGATAGTAGTGTGCATGTGTGTGTGTGTATTGTTTATTGCAGGAGCTGAAAAAAAAGAAAGCAAGCTTGGGTGATATAATGCATTAATAGAGTTAGAGAAGATCAGGGACTTATATGATATGAAACTAATCCCTGCTGAGGGGTGTCATGTTCTCCATTTTTTAATTTTTAATTAAATGTATTGGGGGTGCCATTGTTTAATAAAATTATATAAATTTCAAGTATATAATTCTGGGATACATCATCCATATATTGCTTTGTATGCCCCCTGCCCAAAGTAAAATATTTTTCCATCATCGTATATTGACCCTCTGTACCTTTTACAAATCAATGAGGGTTTTTTTTTATGTTTGTTAATTTGCTAATTTCAGTATTATATCTCACATATGAGTGAATTACATGGTTCTTGGCATTTTCTGTCTGACTCATTTCACTTAGATTGATATTCTCAAAATCTATCCATGTTGCCACAAATTGCAACATTTTATTTTTCTTATAGATGATGTGAAGCATAAATAAAATTGAATAATACTCAATCAAGCTTCCTATTTTTATTTGCTGCATTCTACATGGATCCTTTTTTAAAGATTTTATTTATTTATTTTTAGAGACAGGAAAGGAGGGAGAAAAAGAGGGAGAGAAACATCAATGTGTAGTTGCCTCTCAGAGGACCCCAACTGGGGGCCTGGCCTGCAACCCAGGCATGTGCCCTAACTGGGAATCAAACTGATGACCCTTTGGTTCATAGGCTGGTGCACAATCCACTGAGCAACACCAGCCAGGGCCTACATGGATCTTTTGTTTAATTTTTTATCGAATTTATTGGGATGACAATGATTAATAAAATCACATAGGTTTCAAGTGCACAATTCTGTAACATATCATTGGTATATTGTATTGTGTGTTCACCACCCAAATTAAAGTCTCCTTCCATCACCATTTATCCCCATTTTCCCTTTCTGCCTGTCCCCACACCCTTTGCCCTCTGGTAATCACCATACAGTTAGTTGTCTGTGTCCATGAGTTTTTGTGTTTTGGTTTTTATTTTTTGCTTAATCTCTTAAGCCTTTTACCCACCACCTCAATGTTCCTCACCTCTAAAAGCTGAGTTTGCTCTGTGTATCTATGTCTTTTTCTACTTTGTTTTGGTTCATTATAGTCTACATGTAAATGGTATTTTTCTTTGTCTGACTGGCTTATTCCATGTAGCATAATATTTTCCAAGTCAATTAATGCTGTCACGAAGGTAAGATTTCCTTTTTTATTTTTTATTTTTAGTTTTTAGCTAAGCAGTATTCCATTGTGTAAATGTACCACAGCTTTATTTTTATCCACTCATCTGATGGGCTTCTGAGCTACTTCTAAATTTTGGCTATTATAAATAATGCTACAATGAAGATAAGGATACTTATTCTTTTAGATTAGTTTTTTGGGATTCTTTTTGCTTGTTTAGTGCTCTAGGAAATTTGTTTATTTTACTTTTCATTGTTTATTCTATTATAGTTATACCTATTTACTTTTTCCCCTTTCTTCCCCCGTCCACCCAGCCCATTCCTCTCTCCCACAGTCAGTATCCTTTTCAGTGTCCATGTTCATGAGTCATTCATACATGTTCTTTAACTAGTCCCTTCCCTTTCCTTCCATCATACCTCACTCTCTCCTCCCCTCCTACAGCCATCAGTCTGTTCCATGTTACTGGATTATTTTGTTCATTAGATTCCAGTTAAGTGAGATCATATGGCATTTATCTTTCACCAACTGGCTTATTTCCCTTAGGATGATAGTCTCCAGTTCTATCCATGCTGTCACAAAAAATAGGACTTCCTTCTTTCTTTCTGCTGTGTAGTATTCCATTGTGTAAATATACCATAGTTTAAAAAACCTCTTTATTGTTTTTTTTTATTAAATCCTTTTTTATTGTTATTCTATTACAGCTGTCCCAATTTTTCCCACTTTGCCCTCTGCTGCCCATCCCACCCTCTGCTCCCATGGTCAATCCCCACACTGTTGTCCATGTGTGTGGGTCATTCATACATGTTCTTTGTCTAGTCCTTTCTCCTTCTTTCCACCATTATTCCCCTCCCCCAACCCTTCTGGTCACTTTCAGTCTGTTCCATGTTTCTTTGCCTGGGCTCTCTTTTGTTCATTACTCATCTACTGAATGGTTGTTGGGCTGTTTCTAACACTTAGCTAATGTAAATAGTGCTGCTATGAACATAGGAGTACATAAGTTCTTTTGAACTGGAGTTCTAGGATTCTTCCAATATATTTCCAGAAGGGGAATTGCAGTATCATAAGAGAATTCCATTTTTAATTTTTCAAGGAAACTCCAATCTGTTTTCAACAGTGGCTGTGCCAATCTACATTTCCAACGACAGTGCATCAGGGTCCCTTTTCTCTACGTTCTGGGCAACACTTATTGTTTGATGATTTATAGATGATAGCCACTCTGATAGGTGTGAGAAAATAACTCATTGTGGGTTTTTTTTTTCTGATTGGTTAAGGGCATGAGAAGTTTTTTGGTTTTTTAGGATTTTATTTATTTATTTTTTAGATTGGGGAAGGGAGAAAAAGAGGGAAAGAAAAATCAATGTTAGTTAACCTCTCATACGCCCCCTACTGGGGATCTGGCTCACAACCCAGGCATGTGCCCTAGACCAGGAATTGAACTGGAGACCCTTTGATTCTCAGCCCAGCACTCAGCCACTAAGCCACACCGCCAGGGCATGGACATGAGAAATTTTATCAACTGACAGAAATAGTCTTAGTCTATGCAATAAGATTAAGTCTGGACCTAAACTAACTAAGGTGTTTCAGTTTTTCCATGCTATTGCTTGTTATAAAATTAGAATTTCCATTATATCTAGCTGTTCTGTTCCTTTTGAGTTGAAGTTATTATTTTATTCACTTTTTGTTGTTGTTGTTCAAGTATAGTTGTCTCCATTTTTCCCCTGCCAGTCTCCCCACCCCAGTCATCCCCACTTCCCACCCTTGATCCTACTCCACTCTTGGTCTTGTCCATGTGTCCTTTATAGATATTCCTGAAAAACCTTCGTCTTTTCTCCCCACTATCCCCTCCCATCTCCCCCATCCCTCTGGTTACTGTCAGTTGCCTCTCACATGCTACCCGCATGGCACTGGGGACCTGGCCTGAAACCCAGGCTTGTGCCTGACTGGGAATTGAACCAGTGATCTTTTGGGTCATAGGCCGACACTCAATCAACTGAACCACAACAGCCAGGGCACAAAATTTCTTTCTTAAACTTCTAATTTCTGTTCTTCTCTAAACTCGATTGTATGCCTTCTTGAGGGAATGGGAAATAGGGTGTATTGGGAATTGCACCAAGGCAAAAATGTGTGAAACTCACAGTTCTTACCTAATGTGATAAAATACCAATATTTTAAGTCATCCTAAAATGTTTCTTAAATTTATGATTGACTTTGGTCACTTTCTAGTGAATTCAAGTAATTATTTTTAATATTTTGCCAATGTTTAATAGTTTTTATTTGTAAAAGGAATCAATGGATATTCTCACACCACTATTAATTTTTCCATTTTATTTCAGGCTGTGCATCCCCATTCACCCTAATTCTAGATAAATATTTTAAACATTCTACCTATGATTTAATTAAAGAGGGATGGCTTATATAAACTATACCAATGAAAGTATATCCCTTCTGGCTACAGCATATGTAAATGTGATGTTAGCTGAATGAAACCAGGTTAACAAATGTTTCATTTTTATTTACATAACATAGTAAAAGTAGAAAACACAAATGTAATAAATTATTTCTAGCTTAGTAAGATCAAGATCTTTTTACATTTGTGAAATACAGCTAAAGATTGATTAAAGACAAATTTATAGGCAAGTATTTTTAATTTTTAATGTTATTCAAGCACGGTTTCCATTTTCATCCCACCATGCCCCCAAATTCCACACATCCCCACCTCCCACCCTTAAAACTACCCCCTTTGGCTTTGTTCAAGTGTACTTTATACATGATCTTGATAGCCCTTCCTCTGTTATCCTTCTCTCCCCACATCTCTGGTAACTGTCGGTTTGTTCTTTATTTCTATGTCCCTGTTTGTATTCTGCTTGTTTGTTTTATTGATTGGGTTCCACTTATAGGTGAGATCATATGGTATTTCCCTTTCACCATCTGGCTTATTCCATTTATCAATGCTTTCCAATTCCATCCATGCTGTCATGGAGGGTAGGAGCTCCTTCTTTCTTTCTGCTGCATAGTATTCCATTGTGTAAATGTACCACGGTTTTTTGATCCACTCATTTACTAATGGGGACTTAGGTTGCTTCCAGCACTGCTATTGCAGATTGTGCTGCTATGAACATTGATGTGCTTGGGTTCTTTAAAATTGGTCTTTCAGGGTTCTTAGCATATAACCCAGCAGTGGAATTGGCAGGTTAAAAGGCAATTCCATTTTCAGTTTTCTGAGGGAATTCCGTACTGTTTTCCACAGTGGGTGCACCAGTCTGCATTCCCACAAACAGTACACTAGGGTTCCCTTTTCTCCACATCCTCTCCGAAACATGTTTGTTGATTTATTTATGATGGCCAATCTGACTGGTGTGAGATGGTATCTCATTGTGGTTTAATTTGCATCTCTCTGATGGCTAGTGATGCTGTGCATCTTTTCATATGTCTCTGGACCCTCTGTATGTCCTCCTTGGAGAAGTGACTGTTGAAGTCCTGTACTCATTTTTTAATTGGGTGGTTTGTCTTCCTAGAGTGGAGTTGTCTGAGTTCGTTATATATTTTGAAGATCAAACCCTTGTCTGAGGTATCATTACCAATATGTTTTCCCAAATGGTTGGTTCTGTTTTCATTTTAATGTTGTTTTCTTTAGCCATGAAGATGCTTTTTATTTTGATGAGATCCCATTTGTTTATTCTTTCCTTTATGTCCCTTGCTCTAGAGGACATATCAGTGAAAATATTGCTGTGTGGAATATCTGTGATTTTCCTACCTATGTTCTCCTCTAGGACTCTTATGGTGTCACAACTTATATTTAAGTATTTTATCCACCTCAAATTGATTTTTGTGTATGATATAAGTTGGTGATCGAGTTTCATTTTTTTGGCATGTAGCTGCCCAGTTCTCCCAACACCATTTATTGAGGAGACTATTTTTACTCCATTTTATGCTTCTTCCTACTTTGTCAAATATTGACCGTAGAGACTTGGGTATATTTCTGGGCTCTTTAATCTGTTCCATTGATCTATATGTATATATGGCCTTTATGATGTTGAGGAATGCTACCCCATTTTACTGAGGGTTTTTTCATAAATGGGTGCTGTACTTTATCAACTGCTTTCCCACATCTATTGACATGATCGCATGATTTTTGTCTTTCCTTTTATGTGAGGTATTACATTTATTGATTTGTGAATATTGTACCATCCTTTCATCCCTGGGATGAATCCCAATTGATCATGCTGTATGATCTTTTTAATGTGTTGCTGGATGTGGTTTGCCACTATTTTGTTGAGGATTTTAGTGTCTATGTTCATCAGTGATATTGGCCTATAGTTTTCTTTCTTTGTTGTGTCTTTATCTGCTTTTGAGATTAGGATGATGCTGGCTTCATAAAAAGAGTTTGGGTGTCTTCCATCTTCTTGGATTTTTTGGAACAGTCTGAAAAGGGTAGGGGTTAGCTCTTCATTGAAAGTGTTGTAGAATTCTCCCGTGAAACTGTCCAGTCCAGGGATTCTATGTGCCAGGAAATTTTTGATTACTGCTTTGATTTCATTAGCTGTTACTGGTCTGTTTAGGCTTTCTATCTTTTCTTCATTCTGTTTTGGAAGGTTATATTTTTACCAGAAATTGTGCATTTCATTCTGGTTTTCAAATTTCTTGGCATATAGTTGTTCATAGTAATTTTTTACAATCCTTTGAATTTCTGTGGTATCAGTTGTAATCTCTTCTCTTTCATTTTTTATTATGTTTATTTGGGTCCTCTCTCTTTTTTTCTTGATGAGTCTGCTTAAAAGCTTGCTGATTTTGTTTATCTTTTCAAAGAACTAGCTCCTGGATTTATTGATCCTTTGAATTGTTCTTTCAGTCCCTATGTTGTTTAACTGCTCTGATCTTCATTATTTCCTTCCTTCTACTCACCCTGTGCTTTTTTGTTTTTGTTCCTCAAGTTCTTGTAGATGTAGGGTTAGGTTGTTTATTTGAAATCTTTCTATCTTTCTCAGGACTCCCTTTGCTGTGAACCAGAAGTTTTGGATTGTTGTGTGTTCATTTTAATTTTTTTCCAGAATCTTTTTGATTTCTTCATTTATCTCACTATTAACCCATTCATTTTTTAATATCATGCTATTCAATCTCCATGAATTTGAGTGTTTTGGGTTTTTTGCCTTGAGGTTAGTTTCTCTTTTCAGTCCCTTGGGGTCTGAGAAAATGGTTGATAATGGTTTCAATTTACTTGAATTTGTTGAGGCTTGTTTTGTGTCCTATCATGTGGTCTGTCTTTAAAATATTCCTTGTGCATTTAAAAGAATGTGTATTTTGATTTGGGGCGGTGAAATGTTCTATATATATCAGTAAAGTCCATTTGATTTATGATATTGTTCAATGCTTCAATTTCCTTGTTGATATTTTTTGGGGAAAATCTGTGTTTTTGACAGTGTGGTATTAAAATCCCCTATTATAAGTGTATTGCTGTCAATGTATTTCTTGAAGTCCTCCAAGATTTTCCTTATATATTTTGGTGCTCCTGTATTGTGTGCATATGTGTTTATAATATTTATGTCTTCTTGATGGATTCTTCCTTTGGGTATTATGAAGTGTCCTTCTGGGTCTCTTTTTATGGCCTTTGTTTTGAAGTCTATATTGTCTTCTGTAAGTATTGCTACCCAGCTTTTTTCCTGTCCATTTGCTTGGAATATTTTTTTTTCCAACCCTGGAATTTCAGTCTGTGTAGTTCTTTTTTTCTGAGGTGGGCTTCTTGTGGGCAGCATATGTGTGAGCCATGCTTTCTTATACATTCAGCTACTCTATGTCTGATTGGAGCATTTAATCTATTAACATTTAAGGTTATTATTGATAGGTAGTTATTCATTTACCCCCCTTTGTACTTCTTTTAGTCTCTTTCATACTTTTCCTTCCTCTTCTTAAAGCAGTCCCTTTAGCATATTTTGCACCACTGGTTTGGCGGAGGTGTATACTTTCAGCCTTTTTTATTCTGGGAAAATCCTTATTTTACTTTCCATTTTAATTGAGATCCTTACTAGGTAAAATACTCTTGGTTACAGGCCTTTGCTTACATTACTTTGAATATTTTTTGCCATTCTCTTCTGGCCTGAAGTGTGTCTGTTGAGAAATCAGGTGCTAGCCTTATCAGAGCTTCCTTGTATGTTACTTCTGGTTTCTCCCTTGCTGCTTTTAAGGTTCTCTCTTTGTCTTTAAAACTTGGCATTTTAATTATGATGTGGCTTGGAGTAGGTCTCTCTGGATTCATCTTAATTCCTGATCTTGCTTCACTTTTTCCCTCTCCAGGTTTGGGAAGTATTCTGTCATTATTTTTTCAAACAGGGTTTCTATCCCTTAGTTCTCTTATTCTTCTTCTGGTATTCCTATGATTTGAATGTTGTTGTGTTTCAAGTTATCTTTTTGTTCCCTTAAGCTGTCTTCATATTTTTTGTCATCTTTTAGTGCAGCTTCTCTACCTAAGTGTTTCTTTCTACCATGTCTTACTGCTCACTAATTCGGTCCTCTGCTTCATCCAGCCTGCTTTAATTCCTTCTAGTATATTTTTTATTTCAGAATTGTATTCTTCATTTCTTCTTGGTTCTTGTTTATAGTTTCTATTTCTTTTTTCATACTGTTGTAGTCCTCACTCAGTTCCTTGGAGTTGTCTGTGAGTTCCTTGAGCATCCTTATAACCACTCTTTTAAATTATATTTCTGATAGCTTCCTTGCCTCCATTTCATTTATCTCTTGCAGTGGGGAGTCTTACCTTGCTCACTATTGCAGGTTCTTTCTTTGTGTCCTTATTTTAAGTGACTTTTTTTGTTTGTTTCAGCAATTCCTGGTTTTGTGCTTTGCTAGCTGTCTTTGTAGGGTGAACTTCTATTGTAGGAGTTCTGTAGGATTCAGTGGTGTGCTCTCTTTGACCTCCTTGTCTGGATGTTCTAGGGTTGCTCTTTCATCTGTGTGGACTATCTTGTTGTACTTGAGTTTTACCTGTTAGTGGTTCCTTTGTTGATGGATTCTCTCCTCTAGTGGGTTTACTGGTGTTAACAACTTCTACTTTATCTTGTATGTGATCAGTGGCAGGTGGTAGGCAAAATGGATTAAAACAGTGGGAGAGTATTCCATGGGATTTAAAGTACCAAGAAGTAGAGAACAGATAGGAGATCCTTTGGAGAAGCACAGTGTTAACTGATATCTCACCCAACTGGCCACTTTTTATAAAGGGGATAAAGAGGTAAGACTCTTATTAGACTGGAGAAGGAATGTGAGCTGAATCTGGAAAAAAGAGTACTTGTGAGAAGTTACATGGTGATATATGGTGGGAGTAAAGGATAGAAACTACGTGTAGTATGTGAGAGAATAGAGTTAACCACAACATTAATAAAGCTCAGAAAGATAGTGAATTGTCCAAGACCAGGGAGAGGTGCTGTGTAGTATTTAAAATAATATGGAACAATTATTTACAATATACAGGAACAACAATAATATGACAAGAAATATAAGATCTGAATAAAAAAATAGAAAGTAAAAAACCAAGAATAGTGTGTTATTGGAATATGAGTGAAGTGAAAAAGAAAAATTAAAATGCAATATGAAAGAGAAAATGAGAAAAAACAAACAGTGCAATTAAACAAACAAAATAAAACTAAACAGGAGAAATAAAAAATTACAATCAGAAGATGGTGGCGGGATAGGTGGTAGTTTAGTCCACTTCCCCCTGCACACATGTGAAACACCTAGCCGATCTACTGAGGAAAAAAGTGAACAGCCAACAGTACCCTGGCATGTATGAAGATAGGAGACCAAAAAGTATAGAGGACACTGAAAAAGCAGATGGTAAGGAGATTGCTTCAGGACAATAAGGTCCTTGGGACCAGCGCAGGGACCAGGGCAACTGTAGCCCCAGGCTGGGTGCCTGCCAGGCCTGCCACAGGACTCTTGGGAGAAAGTCAGGTTAACGGCTACCTCCCCTGCCAAACAAGACTTGAACAGCACCAAGAGAGACCTGGGTGCTTGAAGTCGCAGGGAGGGGAATAAGGACTAAGTGCTAAGCCTACAGAGAACATGTGTGAGGGCTGGGAGAGTTGATAGTTGGGCCGTGATGGGCTCTGACCAGGACAGTACCTGATCTAGATGGAGAGGTGGGCTGTATGAGAGGACAGGCCCTTTCTTGTATGGAGTGACAGGATTGAGCAGGAGGAAATTCTCAAAAAGAAAAAGTGAAAAAAAGAGACACTCAGCGGCAGTTTGGGGAATTCTCCTGACAGCTGCTCAAGTTGGCTCCCCACCCAGCAGTGTGGCACTCCCTAGGTGGTGTGGAGGGCCCTGGGGAGAGTGGGCACCTCAGAGGGCCCCGAACCCACATCTGAGGCACCAGGGAGAGTGCACGCCATGGAAGGTTCAGAGCTCAAACCCATAGCCCAAGGAGAGTGTGCACCTCAATCTGCAGGACCAGAGGCTACTGGGGAACTGGGATGGAGGCTGGCCTCATGATGATCAGGAAAGGAGAAGAGCAAAACTAAGCTCCCCTCAGCCTGTTGCAGCCAAAAAACCCAGCAAAACTGGCTTGGACAGTTTAAAGCCAGCAGGAGGCTTTTTCTCTTCTTCTTCTTCCTCTTCTTCTTCCTCTTCTTCTTCCTATTCTTCTTCCTCTTCTTCTTCCTCCTTCTCCTCCTCCTCTTTTTTTTTGAAGTAATTCTTATTTTTTATTATTATCACTTTTTTCTTTTAACACCTTCTTCTTCTCTTTCCTTCTTTCTTGTTTTGTTCCTTTCTTTCCCTTTACATCTCTTCTTTATTCCTTCTTCTTTTTTTTTCTTTTTTCCTTTTTTAATTACCACAAGTTAGACAATAAAAACTGGAACTGTGAAAAGACTGGGGTTGGACACAGAGAGGGGGCATCTCAACAGCTGAGACAATGAAACAAATTTCCCTTTGCTACTCCAGAGAACTTGCAAGTTATTGTATATTTGTATTATTATTTTTTTCATTGTTCTTACATCTCTCATTTTATTAGTATTTTCATATTTTTCTTTCTGATTAGTTTTCTTCACTTGACTGGTTAATTTGCATTGCTTGACTGGTCTCCCATTGTTCTCTCTTTAATAGTGCATTGTTAATTAACTGTCTTTCACTTCATTTGTAATCCATTAGCACACTACTCCAGGACATATACTCCCCATTTTAGTTATCCAGGTCACATAGATTCTGTCAAATGATTGTTGCTCCATTACTATGGTAAATAATAGCTGTTCCATACATTTGTGAATACTACACAGAACCCCTACCAGATCTTGGCCCAATTCACTGTTCCTGAACTTTATTACTGTTGTGGTTAACTCTATTCTCTCTGATATTACACCTTTTTTCTACCTTTTACTTTAACTTTACTTCATACTCTGACCTCCCACAAGCTCACAGCTTTCTAGATCCAACTCACAATCCTTGCCACTGCCAACAAGAGTCTTATCTTCTTTCCACCCTTTCTAAAAAGTCTAGGTGGGTGAATTCTCACAGTTAACACTATGCACATCCAAAGGATCTCCTATCACTTCTCCATGGGCTGGTACTTCAAATATCATAGAATACACTCCTGCTGTCTTAAACCATTTCACCTTCGCCCTCCAAACTATCACAAAAAAAAGAGTACATACAAGCTTTGAACACCAGGATACCTCCTGAAAGAGGAAACCCACCAACAGATAAGAGAAGAAGGTGAAGGAGGGAGTGGAAGCCACACTAACTCAACCCAGGACCTACCTGGAAATACAACTAAATAGTGGAGAAATCACTAAGAACAAACAACTGAACAAGAGCAAGAGAAAAGCCTCAAAATCTTGTACTCACAGAAGAACCAGCCCCAACACAATCTTCCAAGACCTGCACAGCAGAAAACAAGAGATGGTGGACAGAGTGATCCTCAAATAACCAGCTGCTGGGAAAGACCCACCAAAGAAAGACCCAACAAGAACCAAAAACCAAAGACATACACAGAGCCAACATAAACCACAGCCCAAGAGCAGTGAGCTCAGAAGATCAAGGAGACTGTACCACGGAATCTAACAGGTATTCTACAACAGAATTTTATACCATATTCGAGAAGGTCAGAACAGAGCAACTTAAGAAGTAGAGGCTAAGACAAAGAGTCTCACGAACAATGGGAAGACAAAGAAACAATCCCCAAATAAAAGGAAAGGAGGAAGCCTCAGAAACAATGCTAAATGAAAAAGAGGCAAGTCAACTATCAGATATTGAGTTCAAAGAATTGGTTATAAGGAAGCTTAATGAGCTCACACAGAATTACCAAAAACTACAGGGAAATTACAATGAACTCACTTCAAACTATATCAATATGAAAAAGGAAATAGAAACTATCAACAAGGGCCAAAAGGAAATGAAAAATACAATTTCTGAACTGAAAACACAGTAAAAGGAATCATAAGCAGGCTCAATGAAGCAGAGAATGAGTTCAGCAAACTGGAGGACAAGGTAGAAAAAACACACAGAATGAGCAAGAAAAGGAAAAGAAGCTTAGGAAGAATGAAGAGGGGTTAAGGGAAATGCAGAACAACATGAAACATAATAATATCCATATAATAGGGATACCAAAAGGAGAAGAGGAAGAGCATGGGATAGAAAACTTGTTTGAAAAAGTACTGATGGAAAACTTCCATAATATGATGAGAGAAAAAGTCACACAAATCCAGGAGACACAGAGAGTCCTAATCAAGAGAAACCCAAAGAGGCCCACTTCAAGATACATCATAATTAAAATGGTAAAATGCCAAGATAAAGAGAGAATCTTAAAAACAAGAAGGGAAAAACAGGGAGTGACATATAGGAGAGCTCCAATAAGAGTAGCAGCTGGCTTCTCAATGGAAACACACCAAGCCCGAAGGGAATGGCAAAACATATTCCAAGTAATGAAAACCAGAGGCCTACAACTAATCGTCCTTTATCTGGCAATGCTCTCAATGAAAATGGAAGGCCAAATAAGGACATCCCAGACAAAGGAAGCCTCAAAGAATATACCTCCTCCAAAACAGCTCTCCAGGAGATGCTAAAGGGTTTGCTTTGAGAACAGGAAGAAAAACAGTGAAAGAAGAACACAGGTATGAAAAAATGAGAATGAATAAATACCTAATGATAATAACCTTAAATGTAAGTGGATTAAATGCCCTAATCATCAGGCACAGATCAGCAGAGTAGATAAGAAAACATGACCCACACGTATACTGCCTACAGGACCCACCTCAGAACAAAAGACCTACACAGACTGAAAGTAAAGGGCTGGAAACAAATATTCCTAGCAAATAGACAACAACAAAAAGAAAAAGAAATAAAACAGGGTAGCAATACTCATATCAGAAAAAATACACTTCAAAAAAACAGCCATATAAAGAGACCTAGAAGGTCAGCTCATAATTCTAAAGGGAAGAATCCATCAAGGAGACATAAATATAGTAAATATATATACACCCAACATGGGATCACCCAAATACATAAAGTAATCTTGGAGGACTTCAAGAAAGACATTGACAGCAACACAATTATAGTAGAAGATTTTAACACCACATTCAAACAAGTACAGAACTTCCAAACAAAATATCAACAAAGATATTGTGGCATTGTACAATGCCCTAGATAAAAGGGACTTAACTGATATATATTGAGTTTTTCATCCGAAAGAAGCAAAATACA
Organism: Desmodus rotundus; assembly: GCF_022682495.2. Lineage (NCBI taxonomy): Eukaryota > Metazoa > Chordata > Mammalia > Chiroptera > Phyllostomidae > Desmodus > Desmodus rotundus. The sequence goes on from NC_071398.1 coordinate 76,046,345, forward strand.
CATTCTTTTCCAATGCACATGAAACATTGTCAAAGACAGACCACATGATAGGACACAAAACAAGCCTGAACAAGTTCATGAAAACTGAAATTATATCAAGCATTTTCTCTGACCATAACGGACTGAAACTAGAAACAAATGTCAGGGAAAAAACCCCAAACACTCAAAAACATGGAGATTGAATAGCATGCTATTAAAAAATGAATGGGTGAAGAAAGAGATTAAGGAAGAAATCAAAAAGCTTCTGGAAACAAACAAAAATTAACTCAAACCAATCCAAAAGCTATGGGACATAACTAAGGCACTCTTGAGAGGGAAGTTCATAGCCATACATGCCTACCTAAAAACAACCTAACCCTGCACATACAAGAACTCGAGGAAAAACAATGACAACCCAGAGAAAATACAAAGAAAGAAATAACCAAGGTCATTGCAGAATTAAATGATATAGAGAATAAAAACACCAATAGTAAGGATCATAGAAACCAGGAGTTGGTTCTTTGAAAATATTTTTTTTTTAAATCGACAAACCCTTAAGTAGACTCATCAAGAAAAAAATAGAAAGGACCCAAATAAACACAATCAGAAATGAAAGAGGAAAGACTACAACTGATACCACAGAAATACAAAGGATTCTAAGAAATTACTACAAAGAACTATATGCCAGGAAATGTGAAAACCTAGATGAAATGGACAAATTTCTACAGAAATATAACCTTCCAAAACTCACTGAAGAAGCAGAAAGCCTGAACAGACCAATAACACCTGATGAAGTTGAAACAGTAATCAAAAAGTTCCCAACACACAAAAGCCCTGGACCAGTCAGTTTCACAGGAGGATTCTACAGAGCATTTAAGGGAGAGCTAACCCCCATCCTCCACAGGTTATTTTAAAAAATTCAAGAAGTTGGAAGATTCCCAAACTCTTTTTATGAAGCCAATATCATCCTAGCCCCAAAACCAGATAAACACATAACAAGGAAAGAAAACTTCAGGCCAATATCGCTGATGAATATAGATGCTAAAATTCTCAACGAAATATTGGTAAACCGCATCCAGAAATACAGTAGTAAGATCATACACCACGTTCAAGTGAGATTCACTGAACAGATCAAGGATGGTACAATATTTGCAAATTGATACACATAATAGACCACATAAACAAAGACAAAAATTACATGAGCATATCAACAAATGCAGAAAAACCACTTCATAAGGTACAGCACCCATTTATGATGAAAACACTCAGCAAAGTGGTATAGAAGGAGCATTCCTCAACAAAATAAAGGCCATATATGAGAGACCTAAGCCAACATCATACTCAATGGACAAAAACTTAGAACTTTCCCACTAAGATCAGGAACAAGACAAGGAGGCTCTCTCTCACCACTCCTATTCAACATAGTATTGGAAGTCCTAGCCACAGAAATCAGACAAAAAAAAAAAAAAAGCATCCAAATTGGAAAGGAGGAAATGAAATTGTCATTGTTTGCAGATGACATCATAGTGTACATGGAAAACCCTATGGAATTCACCAAAAAACTGCTCGACCTAATAAATGAATTTGGCAAAACAGCCAGATACAAACTCAATACTCAGAATACAAAAGCATTCTTGTACACCAACAATGAAATATCAGAAACAGAAATCAGGAAAAAATTCCCATTTGATATAGCAACAAGAAAAGTAAAGTACCTAGGAATAAACATAACCAAGGAGGTAAAAGACCTGTACTCAGAAAACTACACAACACTGAAGAAAGAAATTAAGGAAGACACAAACAAATGGAAGCATGTACCATGCTCATGGATTGGAAGAATTAACATCATCAAAATGTGCATACTACCCAAAGCAATTTATAGATTCAATGCAATCCCAATTAAAGTATGCATGACATAATTCACAGATATAGAACAAACATTTCAGATATTCATATTGAACCATAAATGGCCTCAAATAGCTGCTGAAATTTTGAGAAGAAGAAAGCAGGAGGGATCACAATACCTGATATCAAACTGTATTACAAGGCCACTGTAATTAAAACAGCCTGGTACTGTCATACAAACAGGCACATAGACCAATAGAACATTACACAGAGCCAAGAATAAACCCAAGTCTCTACGGTCAATTAGTATTTGACAAAGAAGGCAGGAGCATAAAACGGAGCAAAAATAGCCTGTTCAACAGATGGTGTTTGGAGATCTGGACAGCTACATGCAAAAAAAAATGAAACATGATCAACAACTTATACCACACACAAAAAGAAATTGAAAGTGGTTAAAAGACTTAAATATAAGTCATAACACCATAAAAGTCCCAGAGGAAAACATTGGCAGGAGAATCTCAGACATTCCACGTAGCAACGTCTTCACAGACACATCCCCTAAAGCAAGGGACATAAAGGAAAGAATAAACAAATAGTACCTCATCAAAATAAAAAGCTTCTGCATGGCTAAAGAAAACAGCATTAAAATGAAAAGAGAACCAACAGTATTGGAAAACATATTTGCCAATGATACCTCGGACAAGGGTCTGATCTCCCAAATATATAAAGAACTCACAGGACTCCACTGCAGGAAGACAAACAACCCAATTAAAAAATGGGCAGAGGACTTGAACAGACACTTCTCCAAGGAAGACGTACAGAGGGCTCAGACACACATGAAAAGATGCTCAGCATCACTAGCCACCAGAGAGATGCAAATTAAAACCGCAATGAGGTATCATCTCACACCAGTCAGAGTGACCAACATAAACAAACCAACAAATAAATGTTGCAGAGGATATGGAGAAAAGGGAATCCTAGGACATTGTTGTTGGGAATGCAAATTGGTGGGGCCACTGTGGAAAACACTATGGAATTTCCTCAGAAAACTAAGAATGGAAGTGCCCTTTGACCTAGCAATTCTGCTGCTAGGATTATACCCTAAGAACCCTGAAATACCAATCCAAAAGAACCTATGCACCTCAATGTTCATAGCAGCACAATTTACATAACCTAAGTACTGGAAGCAACCTAAGTGCCCATCAGCAAATGAATGGATCAAAAAACTTGGTGTATTTACACAATGGAATTCTATGCAGCAGAGAGGAAGAAGGAGCTTATACCCTTTGCAACAGCATGGATGGAACTGGAGAGCATTATGCTAAGTGAAATAAGCCATGTGGTGAGCGACAAAAACCATATGATCTCACCTTTAACTGGAATATAATCAACAAAAGAAAAAAACAAAGAAAATATAACCGGAGACACTGAAGTTAAGAACAGTCTAACAATAGCCAGAGGTGAGTGGGGAGGGGATAGTAGGGAAAGGGTTTACAGAACCTACTATGGAGGACACATGGACAAAATCAAGGGGGAGGGTGAAGGCGGGGGAGGTAGGTGGGCTCAGCTGTGTTGGGATGGAGGGATGGGGAGAAAATGCAGACAACTGTAATTGAATAACAACAAAAAAAACCTAACAGGACACAAAGAAGGACATCACATAATGTTAATGGGATCAATTTAACAAGATAATATAACCCAGGCACATATGTATGCACTCAGTGTAGGAGCACCTAAACATATAAAGAAAATCTTGGTGGATATAAAGGGAGAGATTCATAGTAATACAGTTATGGTAGGGAATTTTATCACCCCATTGATATAAATGAATGGATTGTTCAGAGAAAAAATCAACAAGGAAACAGTGGCATTTAACAACATACTACATTAGACAGGTTTAATTGATATTTATGGATTTCACCCTCAAGTAGCATAACCTACATTATTTTAAACTGCACATGACAAGGGTTTGATTTCTAAAATATATAAGGAACTCACAGGACTCCACTCCAGGAAGACAAACAACCCAAATAAAATATGGGCAAAGGACTTGAACAGACACTTTTTCAAGGAGGATGTACAAAGAGTCCAGAGACATATGATAAGATGCTCAGCATCAATAGCCATCAGAGAGTTTCACATTAAAACAATAATAAGATATGATTTCATACCGGGGAGAATGGTCATCATAACCAAATCAACAAACAAGTGTTAGAGAGACTGTGGAGAAAATGTAATCTCAGTGCACTGTTGGTGGAAATGCATACTGGTGCAGCCACTATGAAAAGCAATATGGAATTTCATAGAAAAGTAAAAACACAACTGCCTTTTGACCTGGCAATTCCACTGCTGGGATTATACCCTAAGAATACAGAAACACCAATCCAAAAGAACCTATGCACCCCAATGTTCATAGCACAATTTACAATAGCCAAGTGGTGGAAGCAACCTAAGTGCCCATCAGTAAATGAGTGGATCAAAAAATGATGGTACATTTACATGATAGAATACCACACAGTAGAAAGAAAGAAGGAGCTCCTACCCGTGCAACAGTATGGATGGATCTGGAGAGCATTATGCCGAGTGAAATAAACCAGGCAGTGAAAGGCAAATACCATACGATCTCACTTATAAGTGGAATCTAATCAACAAAACAAACAAGCAAGCAAAATATAACCAGAGACATTGAAATTAAGAACAAACTCACAGTAATCAGCAGGAAGTTTGGAAGGGATAATGGCGGGGGCGGGGGGGCAGGGGAAGAGGGAAGGGTTTTCATGAACATGTATAAGGGACACATGGACAAAACCAAAGAGGTGTAGGTCAAGGGTGGGATGTGGGGATGGCTGGGGTGGGTTGGGAGTGGTGGGGGTGGGAAATGGAGACAACTGCACTGGAACAACAATTAAAAAAATGTGGAAAATAAATAAATAAAAATTAAAAAAAGAAAACCCTAGTCACCAAAAAACTACTTCAGTACAATAATGAATGGAGTGAAATAACAGTATACAAATGCAATATTCAGAAATTAAGGTATTTTTGTAAACTAATCATGAAATATCAGAAACTGAAACTAGGAAAAAAAAGCCTGTTTATTATAGGAAAAAGAAAATAAATTTCCTAGGGATAAATTTAAACAGGGAGGCAAAAGACCTGTACTCAGGAAACTATAGAACACTGAAGAAAGAATTAAGAAAGATACAAATAAATGGAAGCATATACTGTGTTCATGGATTGGAAGAACTAACATCATTAAAATACCAATGGCATAATGCTTTCCAGTTCCATCCATGCTGTTTTAAAGGGTATAAGCTCCTTCTTTCTCTCTGCTGCATGGAATTCCATTGTGTAAATATACCATAGTTTTTCGATCCACTCATTTGCTGATGGGCACTTAGGTTTCTTCCAGTACTTGGCTATTGTAAATTGTGCTGCTATGAACATTGGGGTGGAGGAGGGAGGGGGTTTCAGCTGGGGTGGGGTGGAGGGATGGGGAGAAAAGGCATACAACTGTAATTGAATAACAATAAAAAAATTTTAAAAATACCAATGGCATATATCACACAAGTAAAACAAATATTCAGAAATTTTATATGAAACTAAAATAGACCCTGAATATCTTAAGCAATCTTGAGAAAGGAGAACAAGGTAGGAGGCATCATAATAACTGATATCAAGGTATACTGCAAGGCCAGTGTAATCAAAACACTCTGGTACTGGAATATGAACAGACACATAGATCAATGGAAGAGAATAGAGAACCCAGAAATAAACGTATATCTGTATGGTCAATTAATATTTGACAAAGGGTGTCTGAGCATACAATGGAGTAAAAGTAGCCACTTCAATAAATGGTGCTCAGAGATCTTCAATGGTACATACAAAAGAATGAAACTAGACTATCAACTTATACCATACACCAGAGTAAACTCAAAATGGATAAAGGACTTAAATATAAGTCATGGCATCATAAAAGCCCTAGAGTGTGGGGAACCGTTCCAAGTGTGGGAATTGTGGCTCAGCCCCTACTCAGAATAGCCAGTGGGGAGCAAGGTTGGTGGGCAGGACCCATGTCCATGGATAGGTTCTCCAGTGGGAAATCAGGCCTGCATTGTACCTTGACTGCTATGAGACTTGCCCTTGCTAAAGCTCCCTCACCCTGAATTGAGGCAGCAAATGTTTACTGAGTATCTTCATCTTCCTAAATTCTGTGCCAAACCACCCAAGTATGGAGTGTGAGCAGCTTCCCCATTGAGCTGTAACATCCTTCTCTTTGAAGTAATTAGCAGTGTTCTGTCCTTTGTCGTCCTTAAAAGGTAATCACCTGTGGTAAACCTGTGCATAGTAAATGAGGATCATCCTCAATGTAATGTGCCCAGAAAAACAATAAAAGCCTGTCCGGGCAGGGATCAAGGGGCCCTCTCTCTAACTTGGAGAGCGGCCATGCAGCCTCTTTTTCTCCACAGGATTTCTGTAATCTGTGTGTATTTGTATATTGCTGCCACAACACAGGATCCCGCGGGCGGGGATCTGCATCATCTGGTGCCCAGGAACAGGGACCCAGGGCTACAAGCCGCAGTTGTGGTCAACACACCAACTTGGTCAGAGTGCATGCATCAGCCCAGGTAATGGCCGACGACACCGAGTTCTTTTCGGTTAGGTCATAGGGTGTGTTGGATTTCAGAGGAAAAGGGTTTTCTTCCTAGGTCGCCCTCTCTCGTGACCACTTTGCAACTGTACCTTCTTTAGTGAGCAGGAGTCTTGCTCTCTCTCCCAAGCATCTGCTGCAATCTTACGGGCATGGGTGGAGCAGTTAAAAGCCACAAGGGCACTCGCCACTAGAAGACACCTGTGAGCGGATAAGCTGGACATGGACTGGGACAGAACACTAGGTTTCCCTGCCAGCCACAAGCAAAAGTCCACACAATGAGAGGCACACTGTAAAAACATTCACAAGCCCTTCCTCGCGGCACAACCCCCAACTAGGTCTAGGCTTGGGAGAAAGAGCAAAGACTTTTCCTTTAATCAGCTTTAAAAACAGCAACTAGTTAAGGGATATTTTAAACAAGCTGCCTCTTGCGGTCCTTTCGATTCTTGCCTTTTCGATCCGTCCACCTGCATAGGGAAAAGTGGATAGGAAATGAGTGTTTCGGTTTCCCCCGGACTCCGAAGATCGCTTTCCAGAAGAATTTAGTGTTAGTCACAGGTTTTGTATGAGAGCCTTTGGCATTCGCCAAGCTCCGAAGACAAAGGCACTTCCTCCCCTTGGCCTGAGAAATCGGGTGTTCCCACGTGAGTCGGAACCTTGCGAGGGTGTCTGGGATCAATTCCTGAGACGTGCAGGGGCCTTACAGGGACCTCCAACATCACCTAATCTAACTTCTGGCTCATCCAGGGAAGCCGCTTCACCGCGGTTCTAAAAGCTTGGGGAATACCCAAGACCCATAAGCGGGGTTAGGGCACTCAGAAAGTCCGGTGCCCCTCTCCCTGACGGTCTTTCACCAACAGCACATTTGGACCCACATTCTATCCCTTAACAGTTAACTAGTCAGGGTTCAGCATAAGTGACGTAATCTGAGAGGACAAGAATCGAAAGTTAAAAGCCTTTTTAATAGCAAGAATGGCCTCTGGCTTATCTAAAGAGCAGGAGGTATACCTGCGAGTATTACAGCAGCTTCTCCAGGGTGTGGGTTGTAAGGTCAAGGAACAGCATCTCATTCAGCTTTTACAAACTCATCTTAAAGGAAACAAGCGGAGTAAAAAGCAAGACTGAAACCAGTTTTATAATCGCTGCATTTGTAGCGGAAGCAATTTCAGAAAAGATTTTTTAATTGTTAAGGAATTTCTTTAAAAGTTTCTATGAATCCTCTACCATGGGGAACGGGCTCTCTAAGGAACAAGAGCAATGTTTTAAGCTAATTCAGCAGCTTTTTAAGGCTGCTGAATGTCTCCCTAATAAGGGATCTTTAAACTTATTTAGGAACAAGTTGGGCAGGAGTGGAAATAACAGGTGGTAAGATACTAAGGCTAGTGTCTCCCTCCCTCCCTTAGAGGATTTAATTTGAAAACACTGGTTTGCTTGAATTTTATTTTTGTTCTTAAATAGCTCAATCTCAAAATATTTTCCTAAACCTCTGGTAAACAGAATGAGATCTCTAATGTTGTTACATCATAAGGATTCTACTCAGAAAGAATTTAAATTGTTTAAAATAAATAAGTAAGTGTATTTGCCAGTGGAGAAAAAACTGGCTCTGAAGGTTACGAATGTGTTCAGCAATTTGACAATCTAAAGCATGTTACAAGTGGAATTGACGGAGTGTGACGTATTAAAGAAATATTAAGAGTCCTCCTTGTTTAGGCCGGAGCCGTGAACTTTTATTGTAAAAATGAAATATAGGTGTGCTTCCTCCCAGGGAGAACTATCCCTTCTCCGCGGAAGAATACACACCAATTTTTAGCTCAGTACCGTAAACACTGATCATTTCCTTGGGGAAGAACTGGCTATTCTCCCGGAAGGAACGATTAGTTAATTAAGTCACAAAAGGCCCCTGGCGCTCTTTTCTAAAACATATTAAGCAAAGCACCTCCACCCCCGTCTTTCCAACATGATCTAGTGGTTAGGATTTCTAGCTCTTGCCCAGGCTCCCGGCTAGCTCAGTCGGTAGAGCATGAGACTCTTAATCTCAGGGTTGTGGGTTTGAGCCCCATGTTTTCCTTTCAAAATAAATAAAAAAGGGGCACTTTTAAAACTGAGGCTATTTTTCTGCCACCACTTGGAGCCCTCCAAGGAGGGTGAGAATGAGAATCAGACCTTTAGGATTAAACAGGAAAAGTGATAGGAAAAAGTTAAGGGACTGTTTCTTTATCGTTCCCCTAGCAGAAAGGAACTGCAAGAGATTTGCCTTCTCAGTCCCAGTACTTAACAATTGTCAACCATTAGAGAGGTTTCAGTGGAAAGCCCTACCATCTGCTAACATTTTGTTCCTCAGCCTGTTTAGCCAGTACGGACTCAGTTTCCTCAAAGTGTAATTTATCATTCCATGGATGACACCCTAATTGCTACAGCCTCTCAAGAAGAGCTAAAGCAAGTTTACCTCTATGTCACCTCAGCGGGACTAGTCGTAGCCCCAGAAAAGCATTATAGGCCTTGGAGCCAGCGTGCGCACGCTCCCAAAGCTTCGCGGCCAGGTTTTTTCTGCCAAGGACGGGCGGGGGTGGAGGAGACATTGGTCCCTTTAGCCTCCTTTCCCCCCCACACCCAGCTCGTATGTGATCGGGATCTGCTGGGGCGCCCTGGGTCTGCGGTTCCACGCAGCACCCAGCCTCCTCGGGCGCCTAGCAGCTGAGGCGCAGTTTGCGCGTCTCCAAGGGGAGGCCCCAGCGTGTTTTAGTTTTGAAAAAGGGATTTCTATAACGTTTACATTTCCATAACTAGAATGGGGACATTTCTCAACCCTGGAAAGGTGTGCAGTTTCTTAAATGTTTTGGTCCAATTGGGCAAATTAGATGAATTTAGCCTTACTTCCTCCCCGCCCCACTTAATTCCCGGAGCAGGGACCTACCTCCTCACTCTGGGGAATGCACATCACCCTGCTCTCTGTGCTAACCCCAGAGGTTTGCAACCTCAAATAATTTGGTAAACAGAAGTTACTAACCCCCAGATTTTAACCATGCTGGCAATATATACCTACAATTTTTTAAGTTGTGATGATAATTTAAAGTTACCCATAGACAAACACCTTGGGCAAAACAGGCCTGCAGTTCCACACTCCTTGGTCTTATACAGAAACCCATTAGGGGAAAGAAAATGGGAAGGCCCAGTTGCTCTGTTAACTTGGGGAAGAGGGTATGCTTGTTTATTCTCTCCAGAAGGGCCTTTGGAGCTGCATCGAAGAGGGTGAAGCCATATCAGAAAAGGCTTCCCTGGCAGCGACCCACCTCCACCCCATTGGACTCTTCCGATCCAGGATTCTGCAAGCTGCGCATCACCCACCCTGAAGTGCAATTCCATCCAGTACTGCTGGAGTGATATTCAACATCACCTAGAGGGACTTTTCCTACCAATTTAAAAGGACAAATGGATAAATTGCAGCTAGAATTGCATCAGCATGTGCAGGACATTCAATGCTTGATTAAGCAAGAGGTTTTCAAACCCTCCGTGACAATCTCAGCTGGCTAAATCCAAAAAACTTGTTTGATGAACTTAATCCAGAATGTGGGTCTTTGGAACCTCCGATTGCTTACTAATTATGATAATGCTCTGTATACTTTGCTGCATTTGCAAGTTATTTTCCCAGGGTTGTGTGAGAGACCAGCAAGTAGCAAGCTTTGTGGGATCTATAGCAGTCCTAAATAAAAACAAGGGGGGAGATGTGGGGAACCGTTCCAAGCATGGGAAATGTGGCTCAGCCCCCACTCGGAAAACCAGTGGGGAGCGAGGTTGGCGGGCAGGACCCACGTCCATGGATAAGTTCTCCAGTGGGAAATCAGGCCTGCATTGTACTTAGACTGCTATGAGACTTGCTCTTGCTAAAAAACTCCCTCACCATGAATTGAGGAAGCAAATGTTTACTGAGTATTTTTATCTTCCCAGAATCTGGGCTAGACCCTCCAGGTATGGGACCTAGCCGTTTCAACCATTTCTTCTTTTACATTGCAAATGTCCTCCTTTGATGCATTCAGTGACATCCTCTCTGTTGTCTGCAAAGATAACCACCCCAAACAAACCTTTGTATAGTATAAAGAGGACCTTCTTTGATGTTAAGGGCCTGAAAAACCTATAAAGTCTGGACACGTCAAGGCTCTTGGCGCTGAGAGGCCCTCTCCTCTTGAGAGAGTGGCCTCGCCATCCCTTTTCCCCCACAGGATGTCTGTAGTCCGTGTGTATGTGTATTGGAATACTGAAACCTGAACAGCAGATCTTGGGGGCCGAGATCTGCGTCAGCTTCCCTCTTGGCTGCTGCAATTAAGGGAGATCCCAGATGTTGCAATTGTGGAAATCCTGGTCACCTGCGCAAGGACTGTTTGTCCACCTCAAAAAGGGGAAAAGGTAATGACAAGCTCCCCCCTGGGGATAGTCTGCACTGTGGCAAGGGCAGGCATTGGGCAAAGGAATGCCACTCTAAATTTGACAAAAACAGCCAACCCACTGACGGAAACTTCCGAGGGGGCGCCCGATCCAGTGTTCCCAACCCCAATCAGAGCTTTCAGAACAGCAATCAATATCAGGGAATTTGAGGAAATGCACAATTTCCGACCTTTATGCAGCCACCCACTGAAGCACAGGGTTGGACTTGGTCACCACCAACGAGCTCATCTTAAAGGAACAGGATCAAGTAATTATAGCTTCCACCGGTGTCTGGGGACCTTTGCCCTCAGGAACGGTTGGTTTAATCTTAGGGAGATCCAGTATTACTACCAAAGGCATTTTTGTTCAGCCAGGGGTCATTGACTCAGACTATCAAGGGGAAATTAAAATCATGCTTAAAGCTTCTGGCTATCATATTATTCCCATTCAAATGTGCATTGCTCAGCTGCTCTTACTCCCCTACATAATCTCAAAGACTCAAAATACAGTGAGGGGAGAAGGAGGCTTTGGTAGTACAATCAGTCAGTTTTTTTTGACAGAATCAATTAAGTTAAATAAACCAATCTTACAAATAAAGGATAAAGACCTTTCAGGGCCTCATTGATACGGGAGCTGACATCTCTGTTATGGAGTGGCCTCTAACAGACAGCAGAACTGTTGTCACAGGTGTTGGAGGAGTTTCTCAACCACAAATCAGTGTATGGTCTCTTAGATGTTATGGACCAGAAGGACAGGTAGGGAGAATTCAACCATATATCTTGCCTATGCCCCTTAATATTTAGGACCGTGATCTCCTCAGTCAATGGGGGATGCAAATCTCTCTGCCACATTTTCCCTAGTGGCCACTGCTCTCATAACTCCCCTACCACTTACCTGGCTCTCCAACACACTGGTATGGGTTGATCAGTGGCCACTTGAGCAGACCTGTCTTTTAGTTAAACAACAATTAGAAGCAGGCCATATTGAACCCTCTAACAGCCCTTGGAATACGCCTATTTTTGTTGTACCAAAGAAATCTGGCAAATGGAGGCTTATTCATGATCTAAGAAAAATCAATGAAACCCTCCAGCCTATGGGCCCCCTACAGCCAGGAGTCCCCAATCCAGCTTGCATTCCAAAGGACTGGCCACTTTTAGTTATCCTTTAGGACTGGCCTAAAGGATTGTTTCTTCACAATTCCTTTACCTGGAGCATTTTGCATTTTCCCTCCCAGTGGCTAACAATTCTTGGCCTTTGCAGTGGTTTCAATGGAGAGTTCTGCCTCAGGGAATGCTTAACAGCCCAACTATCTGCCAGTATTTCATTCATACAGCCATTCAGCCAGTAAGAGATCAATTCCCTGATTCAATTATCATTATATGGATGACATCCTGATCGCAGCTCCTTCACAAGATATTTTAGCAAAAACTGCTTCCTTTCTTAGAAACTCTGTAGCCTCTGCTGGGCTAGTAATTGCTCCAGAAAAAATCCAGCATTCAGAACCTTGGAAATATTTAGGCTATATCCTTTTTAATAGGACAATTCGGCCTCATGTCCTTCGAATTAATCCACCCAAGGATTTAACTCTTAATCCTCTCCAACAACTCCTGGGAGCAATCAACTGGGTGTGACCCAGCCTTGGAATACCTACCCAACAATTAACTCATTTATTTAATGCCCTTAAAGGGGACCCAGATCTTAATTCCCCCAGAAAATTGTCCTCTGAGGCCCTACAAGAATTAGATACAATAAATAAGCATATTAAACACAGATAACTGACCAGAATTAATTCACAGTTTCCTGTCTGGCTTTTCTGTTTCCCAACCTTAGGCACCCCAACAGGTCTTATTGGACAGCTGTCACCCCACTTAGCTATGATAGAGTGGCTTTTTCTGTCTCATCAACCACAACGCACTATTACCAGCTATATAACTGCATTGTGCCATCTTATAAAGGGGCGTGAGCGAACACAGCAGCTATTTGGATATGATCCTGCCTTTATTCACGTCCCCTTAATGCAAGTCTATCTACAACAATTGGCAACTCAATCTTTAAAGTTTCAGTGTGCCATAGCTGACTTCATAGGGGGACTAGAAATTAACCTGTCTTCAAATTGCTTCAAAACATTCCATTCCTTCAAATAAGGCTAGCAGAAAAGGTCAGCCCAACACCAATAACTGGGGTGAGAAGTGTGTTTCTTGACAGGTCCGGAAAAACTGGATGGGCTGCTATTGCCTGGCAAGAAGGCAAAAACTGGAAAAATTTTGTACCCTCAGGACATTCCTCTACCCAAAGGGCCGAGCTTTTCGCTTCAATCATGGCCTTCTGGCAATGGCCCCAGGAACCTTTGAATATAGTCTGTGACTCAGGATATACTGTTTATACTACTCTGCATGTGGATCAGGCATTAATTAGAACTTCTATTGACCCCAATCTACTTAACTTATTTTTGACCCTACAATTCCTCCTTGACAAGGGAGAACACTCCCTCTTCATTACTCATATTCGATCTCATTCAGGCTTGCCTGGCCCCCTGGTGGATGGTAACAATAGGGCAGATGCTTTAGTTAGTGTCCTTACTGCCTTCCAGCAAGCAGCAGCTTCCCATCAGTTTTTTTCACCATAACAGCCAGGCACTCCGAAAGCAATTTGGCATTCCTCGGGCTCCCAAGCTAAGCAAATTATTAAAGAATGTCCTGATTGCCGAGCCCTTAGCAAGACACCCCCATCTACAGGAGTCAATCCTCGAGGACTAAACTCTCAGATGATTTCGCAAACATGTCACTCATTATGCTCCTTTTGGGAAGTTAAAATATATTCATATTTCTATTGATACTTATTCTAGTGCCCTACATTCATCTTCTTTAACAGGAGAATCTGCTAAAAATATGCAAGCCCATTGGCTTGAGGCCTTTAGCCATGTAGGACGGCCTCAGCAAATAAAAACTGATAATGGCCCTGGATACCTTGCCCATTCCACTCATCTCTTTCTTCAGCGTTGGAATATCCAACATAAAACAGGAATACCTTACAATCCAACCGGTCAGGCAATTGTAGAACGGGCTCATCATTGTAGAACGGGCTCAGATTTTTAAAAATCTTAAAAAACAAAAAAGGGGGAGTCATGAGTCCTCCCCCTTTTTTGACTATGTTAGCCATGTTTACCTCTAATTTTCTAAATTGTGATGAATCACTCTGTACTCCAATTGAAAAGCATTTTCAGATAAAAGAATCAAAACCGCCTTACCCTCAGGTTTTATAGAGAGATCCTCTGGGAGAAGGCTCTCGGCAAGGCCCTGTAGAGCTCTTAACATGGGGAAGAGGGTATGCATGTGTTTCCATTCCTACAGGTCCTGTCTGGCCACCAGCCAAAAGAGTAAAACCTTATCATGAGCAAAACAGACACCAAGCTCCACTACCTGGAGGCGAGAATCAATCAATTGACAGACCAGATGGCCCAGCTGATCCTGAACAACCAGAAGGAACACGTACACCCACAGCATCACACACGGGTCTGGGTCCATCAACAGAGGAGGATGGGGCTTGCCCCAATGGCAGGGGCTGAGGTTCAAGTGCCTCCTGCAGAGGGCAACAACCCCCAGAATCCTATAATGTTCCCTTTAGGCATGTCCCCACTACATGGGGAGACATCAAGGCTCTTAATGCTCAGGCCGAGGAGATTCTTGTTGAAACAAAAGTAGAAGACACCCCAGAAAACAGGTTTATTGCTTACCCAGCAGTGCTGTCAACCAATTCGGCTAAAACTTTGCTTTTAATTGCTATTATGCTTTGCCTAGTGGGGCAGGGCCTAGCTACTGAGGTTAATTCCTCTTATGTTTATTGGGGCCACATTATTGATCCACCAGTATTTAAGCTACATACCTGGTGGAACGTTGAGCCTCCCTTTTCCACTAACGATACTGAGTGGACTGGAGGAGTATGGATGCCCCCTGATGGCCCGGTAGAGGAAAACAAACACTGGTTACCAGTGCAGAAAAATACTGTTTATGCTGCTGAGCACCTACCAGTTTGTTTTTCTGTCCTTACTAACTCTTTATGCTTTCCTTTAAAGGAGCAACTTTATGCTGCAAACAAAGAGCAACACAGTGATTACTATCAGCTCTCCATGGTGGCCACAGTTGGCCTGCATGCCCACGAGGGGGTTTACCATACTGTCAATCCCCCTCCACTTCCCCCGTGTGCCTTAGACATTGATCGTAATGGCTCAGTCTTCTGGTCTTTATGCAGAGGACCAAATGCTACTGTTGCTTTTCTCCCCCAAAGCCCTTTTGTAGTGCAGAATTGGGGAGCTAACTGGAGAATATTAGCTAAGCCTGACACAACAGCAGTTCCGGCTCAGCCTCAAAAACTATATACTAATATGTGCTGGGAGGAGCCTGGAACCGGGGCACCTATTATCAGAATTGTTTCTCCCAAACACACTAGCCCGTGGCAGTATAACTCTTGGAAAATGGGCTTGCCTTTTATTATTAAGAAGCATTTGTTTATAAAAATTGGTCGTGACCCAAAAGTTGTTCCTACCAGATTGACCCTCCAGAACAAGATTGGGTCACGGTTTGCACCTCTCACCCCTACTTGTTTTTAGCAACCCCAGGGACAGCCCAGGTCTTTTCTAATGAATCAATAAAGATTTATTCTCTGCATGTCCCTGCAGGTTCCATATATGCCAGCTGCCTTACCCATTTTAATATTACTCAGTTAAATCTCACTACGGTTTATATAGTTAGAAGACAAACTCAAGTATGGGTGCCAGTTGACGTAACCAGGGAGTGGGAGGATCCCAGTGGCATAGTAGCGCTTAACAATGTGCTTGCATCTATACAAGTCTGATGGTTTGTCGGAACCCTAATTGCATTTATTGTCTCTGCTACAGTTATTGCAGCTACTGCTGCCACAGCAACTGCTGCCCTTGTTGACTCAGTTCAAACTGCTCCTACTGTGGATGTTCTCTTAACCAATACTACTTTCGAAATGATTCAACAGGCCCGGATTGATCAAGAGATCCTGACTCGCCTTTCCACGGTTGAATCAGCACTCAACTGGATTGGGGAACACCAGGACACACTAGTGGCCCGCCAACAGCTGACCTGTGATCCTGGGTTCACCAAGCTATGCATCACTTCCCTCCCATGGAATTCCAGCCAATACTCCTGGAGCGATATTCAACATCGCCTAAGAGGGGCTTTTTCTACCAATTTAAAAGGACAAATTGATATATTACACCTAGAATTACATCAGCAGCTACAGGACATTCAACACCTAACTAAGCAAGAGGTTTTCCAAACCCTCCATGACAATCTCGGTTGGCTAAACCCAAAAAATTGGTTTAATGGGCTTAATCTGAGAACGTGGGTCTTTGGAGCCACTGGTTACTTACTGATTATAGTAATGCTCTGTGTACTCTGCTGCATTTGCAAATTATTTTCCCAGGGTCGTGTGAGAGACCAGCAAGTAGCAAGTTTTGTGTGATCTATAGTGGCCCTAACTAAAAACAAGGGGAGAGATGTGGGGAACCATTCCAAGCATGGGAAATGTGACTCAGTCCCCACTCAGAATAGCCAGTAGGGAGCTAGGTTGGCGGGCAGGACCCACGTCCATGGATAGGTTCTCCAGTGGGAAATCAGGCCTGCATTGTACCTTGACTGCTATGAGACTTGCCCTTGCTAAAGCTCCCTCACCCTGAATTGAGGCAGCAAATGTTTACTGAGTATCTTCATCTTCCTAAATTCTGTGCCAAACCACCCAAGTATGGAGTGTGAGCAGCTTCCCCATTGAGCTGTAACATCCTTCTCTTTGAAGTAATTAGCAGTGTTCTGTCCTTTGTCGTCCTTAAAAGGTAATCACCTGTGGTGAACCTGTGCCTAGTAAATGAGGATTATCCTCAATGTAATGTGCCCAGAAAAACAATAAAGGCCTGTCCAGGCAGGGGTCTGGGGGCCCTCTCTCTAACTTGGAGAGCGGTCACGCAGCCCCTTTTTCTCCACAGGATTTCTGTAGTCCGTGTGTATTTGTATATTGCCGCCACAACACAGGATCCTGCAGGCCGGGATCTGCATCACTAGAGGAAAACATAGGCAGTAAAATTTTCAGTATCCCATGTAGTAATATTTTTGCCAATATATCTCCAAGGACAAAGGAAATAAAGGAAAAATAAACAACTGGGACTACATCAAATTAAAACTTTCTGCATGGCTAAAGAAATCATTAAAATAAAATGGAAACCAATGGTATGGGTGAACAAATTTGCCAATTATACATCAGCTGAGGGTTTGATCTCCAAAATTATAAAGAATCCATATAACTGAACAACAGGGAGGCAAACAATCCAATTAGGTGCTGGGTGGGTAGGGAAGGGGAGATTAATGGAGGGTACATGGGTACAATGGTAACTGAACAACAATGAAAAATAAAAATTAAAAAATGGGCAAAGTAGCTGAATAGATACTTATTGAAGGAGGATGTACAGATGGCCTATAGACATATAAAAAGATGCTCAGCATCACTAGCCATCAGAGAGATGCAAATTAAAACCACAATGTAATATCACCTCACAACTGTCTGAATGGCCATCATTAATAAATCAACAAACAAGTGCTTGGGAGGATGCAGAGAAAAGGGAACCCTAGTACATTGTTGGTGGGAATGCAGACAGGTGAGGCCACTGTGGAAAACAGTATGGAATTTCCTCAGAAAACTAAAAATGGAACTGCCTTTTGACCCAGCAATTCCACTGCAGGGATTATATCCTAAGGACCCTGAAACCCCAATCCAAAAGAACCTATGCACCCCAATGTTCATAGCAGCACTATAATAGCCAAGGGCTATAAACAGCCTAAGTGCCCATCAATAAATGAGTGGATCAAAAAACTGGTACATTTACTGAATGGAATATTACACAGTGGAAAGAAAGAAGGAATTCCTACCTCTGGTGACAGAATGAATGAAACAGGAGAATATGGTGGTAAGTGAAATAAGCCAGTCAGTGAAAGACAAATACCGTATGATCTCCCCTATATTAGGAAACTAATAGATAAAATAAACTAATGAACAAAATAGAACCAGAAGCATGGAAACATGGAACAAACTGACAGTGACCAGTGGGGAGAGTAGAGAGGGATAATGTTAGAAAGAAGGTGAAGGGACTAGTCAAAGAACATGTACAAATGACCCATGGACATGGACAATAGTGTGGGGGTTGCTTGTGGGAGCTGGGGTTGGGCTGGGCAGAGGAAGTAAAGGGGGGAAATTGGGATAAATGTAATAGAATAACAATAAAAAAAAGAGCAGAAGTAAATGACTTATAAACTAAAAAAGGATACAAAAGATCACTGAAACCGGGTGCTGGTTCTTTAAAAGATAAAAATTATTGACAAACTGTTAACAAAACTTACTAAGGAACAAAGAGAGAGGACTTAAATAAAATCAGAAATGAAAAGTAGCAACTGACACCACAAAATTTAAAAGCTAAGAAAATATTGTGAACAATAATATGCCAATAAATGGGACAAACTGGACAAATTCCTGGAAACATACTATCTTCCAAAACTGAATCAGGAAGAATCAGAAAACGTGAATAGACCAATTACGACTAATAAAATTAAAGCAGTTATCTAAATACTCGCAGCAAAGAAAAGTCTAGAAACAGATTGCTTCACAGGCAAAATTTAACAAACATTCAGGGGAAAACGAACACCTAGTCTTCTCAAAATAATTCAAAATTTATATAAAAGGAAAAATTATTTACCTCATTTCATATGGCCTGCCTCATCTTAATTTCAAAACCAGAAATAGATACTAAGCAGAGATAATATTATAAGCTAACATATCTAATGAACACAGATGCTAAAATATTCAACAAAATATTAGCAAACTTAATCCAGCAATACATTAAAAAGAATATACAACATGATCAAGGGGGATTTATCCCAGGGGTGCAACATAGGTATAATATTTGCAAATCATTATATGATACACCACATAAACAAAATGAAAAATAAAAATCACATCTTCATATCAATAGATGCAGAAAAAGTATTTTATTGAATCCAGCACTTATTTATCATAAAAATTCTCAGCAAAGTGGGAATAGAGGGATTAAACCTCAATATAATAAAGGCCATATATGAAAAAAACAGTAGCCAAAATCAAACTCAATAAGTAAAAATTAAAAGCATTTCCCTTAGTATGAGGACCAAGACAAGGATATCATCTTTTCCCACTCTTTTTTTGTTGTTCGATTACAGTTGTCCCCACTTTTCCCCACCACTCACGCCCACCCTATGCACCACTACCACCCACCCTCAGTCCTCTCCCTTTGTTCCCCCTGTCAATGGGTGCTTTATATATGTTCCTTGATCACTCTTCCCCTTCTTTCCCCACTTATGTCCCCCTCTTTTTGCCTCTGGTCACTGTCAGTATGTTCTTTATTAATATGTCTCTGGTTCTATTTTCCAAAGGTATTGTGATCCCTCCTACTTTGTTCTTCTTTCTCAAAATTGCTACAGCTCCTCAGGGTCATTTATTGTTCCATATAAATTTTTGAAATGTTTCTTCTATATCTGTGAAATATGCCATTGGTATTTTGATAGGGATTGTGTTGAATTTATAAATGGCTTTGGGTACCATGAACATTTTGATGATGTTAATACTTCCAATCCATGAACACAGTACATGCTTCCATTTCATTGTGTCTTCCTTAATTACTCACTTCAGTATTCTTTTTTAAACTTTTTTTTTATTGTTGTTCAAGGACAGTTGTCTCCATTTCCCCCATCCACTACCCCTGTCCCACCCATGCCTGCCTCCCACTCTCAATCCTACCACCTTTGGCTTTGTCCACATGTTCTTTGACCACCCTTTCCCTTCTTTCCCTTGTTGTTTTCCTCCCGCCTCCTGTCCGGTTACTGTCAGTTTGTTCTTTA
Source organism: Desmodus rotundus (assembly GCF_022682495.2). NCBI lineage: Eukaryota > Metazoa > Chordata > Mammalia > Chiroptera > Phyllostomidae > Desmodus > Desmodus rotundus. Next base: position 76,066,178 of record NC_071398.1, read on the forward strand.
TTTCAATGTGTCTGGTATTTTGCTTTCTTGTTTGTTTTGTTGATTAGGTTCCACTTATAGGTGAAATAATATGATATTTGTTTTTCACCGCCTCCCTTATTTCACTTAGCATAATGCTCTCCAGTTCTATCCATGCTGTTGAGAAGGGTAGGAGCTCCTTCTTTCTTTCTGCTATGTAATATTCCATTGTGTAAGTGCACCACACTGTTTTGAATCATTCACTTACTGATGGGCACTTAGTTTGCTTCCAACACTATTATAAATTCTGCTATGAACATTGGGCTGCATAGGTTCTTTGGAATTGGTGTTTCAGTATTCTTAGGGTATAGTCCCAGCAGTGGAATTGCTGGTATAGTACAGCATTAAAAATTGTCCGAAATCAAATGGATTTAATTGATACATATAGAGAACCTTTCATCCCAAAGAAGCAAAATACATGAAATACACACTTTTCAAATGCACATGTAACATTTACTTTTTTTTCTTAAAGTGGCAGTTCTCTATTTAGTAGGTTGATTTAAAAAAAAAAAAGTATTTCTTTTTTTTCCAGTAGATGGTGCTGAAGTGCAAAAATTTTAGTTTCTCTTGAACTTCTCAGCCTTCTTTCATCCCAGTGGGTCAGTGGAGAATGCCTTGTATTCTCACCTTGGAAAAAAATGTGTTGGGCAATGTGGTTTTGAGTCCATGAAGTCTCAGCACTGTCTCATGTAACCACCCACTGCCACCAGTGCTTCATTGTCACAGGTGTTACAGGTGCTTCTGCTAGTCTCAACTGTTATGGGTGTGGTCATGGTGAGCTGTGAAAATCCAGCTGGTGTGTTTGTGGCTTTGTTCTCCTCCAAGCAAAGGCAATTGCCAGACTTCAAATGCCTCACTTCTGTATCTCCACACCTGTCTTTGGGATTAGCTGCAACATGCATTTACTGCTCATAAGAAAAAAATAAATGCTTCTACCTCTATAGTTCTTCAGGCTGCAGATAATGTACTCTGTAACCCAACACTTACTGCTGTCTTTTTCTGTGGCCCACTTCTAACTCTGGGAGAGTGAGGAGAGTCAAGCTCTGGGAGCGCTATAAAGGAGGCCAGGCTTCTGGATCTTTTTTCTATATTTATATTTTTGACACTATTACAGATGTCCCTATTTTCCCTCCTTTTTCACCACCTCCATTCATCCCCCACCCCATGGCTTTGTTTTAATGCCTGCAAATGGCCATTACCAGACAATTGTGACTGCACCTCTGTGCTCATTCTCTGTTCAAGTCTCTGAGTTCAGAAGCAGCAGGTACCAACCACTCACTGTATCTCTCAGCTTCTCAAGGCTGCAGGGAGTGCAGGTGGCAATTCGGATTCCTCCCCTCTTCTGAGACCCACAGTAAGCTTTGAACTGCATCTGTGGCACCCAATTTGATCTCCTCCCTTCCTTGTATCACCGTTTGTTTGAATTATCCCACCTGCAGCTGTTTCAATATGTGAATTTCTTAGTTGTGTTTGTGCATTGAGCAGGAAAATGTTTGTTAAATTACAACTGTTCAACTTATTATAACTTTAAGGGGAGAGATCAAGGGAATCTCTCATGCTGTCATACTTCTGACATTCTAATTTTAAAAAAATGAAAAATATAAACAAGCAATTCAAAAAATATATATCTAAAATATATATATAATAATTTCGATAAGTGACTAATTGTGTAAGCAATTAAATTAATGCAATTTAAAATAAAGAATTTTCATTCTGAAATATTCAGATTTTTAAAAATTTTTATTGTTATTCAATTACAGCTGTCTGCATTTTCTCCCCATCCCTCCACCTCACCCCAGCTGAACCCACCGCCCTCCCCTACCTCCACCCTCCCCCTTGATTTTGTCATTCTGTCCTTTATAGTAAGTAGTTCCTGTAAAACCCTCTCTCCACTGTCCTCTCCCCACTCTCCTCTGGCTATTGTTAGATTGTTCTTAATATCAATGTCTGTGGTTATATTTTGTTTGCTTTTTTCTTTTGTTGATTACGTTCCAGTTAAAGGTGAGATCATATGGTATTTGTCCCTCACCACCTGGCTTATTTCACTTAGCATAATGCTCTCCAGTTCCATCCATGCTGTTGCAAAGGGTATAAGCTCCTTCTTTCTCTCTGCTGCATAGAATTCAATTGTGTAAATCTACCATAGTTTTTTGATCCACTCATTTGCTGATGGGCACTGAGGTTGCTTCCAGTACTTAGGTAATGTAAATTGTGCTGCTATGAACATTGGGGTGCATAGGTTCTTTTGGATTGGTGTTTCAGGGTTCTTAGGGTATAAACCCAGCAGTGGAATTGCAGGTCAAAGGGCAGTTCGATTTTTAGTTTTCTAAGGAAATTCCATACTGTTTTCCACAGTGGCTGCAGCAGTCTGCATTCCCACCAACAATGTACTAGGGTTCCCTTTTCTCTGCATCCTCTCCAACATTTGTTTGTTCATTTGTTTATGTTGGCCACTCTGACTGGTGTGAGATGGTACCTCATTGTGGCTTTAATTTGCATCACTCTGATGGCTAGTGATGCTGAGCATCTTTTCATATGTCTCTGGGCCCTCCGTACATCTTCCTTGGAGAAGTGTCTGTTCAAGTCCTTTGCCCATTTTTTAACTGGGTTGTTTGTCTTCCTGGAGTGGGGTCCTGTGAGTTCTTTATATATTTTGGAGATCAGGCTCTTGTCTGAGGTATCATCGGCAAATATGTTTTCCCATACTGTTGGTTCTCTTTTTATTTTAATGCAGTTTTCTTTAGCCGTGCAGAAGCTTTTTATATTGATGAGGTCCTATTTGTTTATTCTTTCCTTTATGTCCCTTGCTTTAGGGGACATGTCTGTGAAGACGTTGCTACGTGGAATGTCTGAGATTTTCCTGCCAATGTTTTCCTCTAGGACTTCTATGGAGTTAGGACTTATGTTTAAGTCTTTTATCCACCTTGAATTTCTTCTTGTATATGGTGTAAGTTGGTGATCGAGTTTCATTTTTTTGCACATAGCTGTCCAGATCTCCCAACACCATCTGTTGAACAGGCTATTTTTGCTCCGTTTTATGCTCCTGCCTCCTTTGTCAAATATTAATTGACCGTATAGACTTGGGTTTATTTCTGGGCTCTCTGTTCTGTTCTATTGGTCTATGTGCCTGTTTTTATGCCAGTACCAGGCTGTTTTGATTACAGTGGCCTTGTAATACAGTTTGATATCAGGTATTGTGATCCCTCCTGCTTTCTTCTTCTTTCTCAAAATTGCAGCAGCTATTTGAGGCCATTTATGGTTCAATATGAATATCTGAAATGTTTGTTCTATATCTGTGAATTATGTCATGCATACTTTAATAGGGATTGCATTGAATCTATAAATTGCTTTGGGTAGTATGCACATTTTGATGATGTTAATTCTTCCAATCCATGAGCATGGTACATGCTTCCATTTGTTTGTGTCTTCCTTAATTTCTTTCTTCAGTGTTGTGTAGTTTTCTGAGTACAGGTCTTTTACCTCCTTGGTTATGTTTATTCCTAGGTACTTTACTTTTCTTGTTGCTATATCAAATGGGAATTTTTTCCTGATTTCTGTTTCTGATGTTTCATTGTTGGTGTACAAGAATGCTTTTGTATTCTGAGTATTGAGTTTGTATCTGGCTGTTTTGCCAAATTCATTTATTAGGTCGAGCAGTTTTTTGGTGAATTCTATAGGGTTTTCCATGTACACTATGATGTCATCTGCAAACAATGACAATTTCATTTCCTCCTTTCCAATTTGGATGTCTTTTATTTCTTTTTCTTGTCTGAAATGTTTGGCTAGACTTCCAATACTATGTTGAATAGGAGTGGTGAGAGAGGGCATCCTTGTCTTGTTCCTGATCTTAGTGGGGAAGCTCTAAGTTTTTGTCCATTGAGTATGATGTTGGCTTAGGTCTCTCATATATGGCCTTTATTATGTTGAGGAATGCTCCCTCTATTCCCACTTTGCTGAGTGTTTTTATCATAAATGGCTGCTTTACCTTATCAAATGCTTTTTCTGCATCTATTGATATGATCATGTGGTTTTTGTCTTTGCTGTTGTTTATGTGATGTATTATGTTTATTGATTTGTGAATATTGTAATATCCTTGCATCCCTGGAATGAATTCCATTTGATCATGGTATATGATCTTTTTGATGTATTGCTGGATGCAGTTTGCCAATATTTTGTTGAGAATTTTAGCATCTACATTCATCAGCAATATTGGCCTGAAGTTATCTTTTTTCATTGTGTCTTTATCTGGTGGTGGGAATAGGATGATACTGGCTTCATAAAAAGAGTTTGGAGTCTTTCATCATTTTGGATTTTTTTGAATAGTCTGTGAAGAATAGGGGTTAGCGCTTCCTTAAATGCTTTGTAGAATTCTCCTGTGAAACCATCTGGTCCAGGGCTTTTGTGTGTTGGGAGTTTTTTGATTACTCCTTCATTTTCGTCTGCTGTTATCAGTCTGCTCAGGCTTTCTGCTTCTTCTCATTCAGTTTTGGAAGATTATGTTTTTCTAGAGATTTTTCCATTTCATCTAGGTTTTCAAATTTTTAGCATACAGTTCTTCATAGTAATTTCTTACAATCCTTTGTATTTCTGTGGTATCAGTTGTTATCTCTCCTCTTTCATTTCTGATTGTGTTTATTTGGGTCCTCTTTCTCTCTCTCTCTCTCTCTCTCTCTCTCTCTCTCTCTCTTTTTTTTTTGATGAGCCTGCTTAAGGGCTTGTTGATTTTGTTTATCTTTTCAAAGAACCAGCTCCTGCATTCATTGATCCTTATAATTGTGCTTTTAGTCTCTATGTCATTTAACTCTGCTTTGATCTTGGTTATTTCCTTACTTCTACTTGCTCTAGGCTATCTTTGTTGTTGTTCCTTGAGTTCTTGTAGGCATAGGGTTATGTTTTTGTTTGAAATGTTTCTAGCTTTTTAAGGTAGTCCTGTATCGCTAAGAACTTCCCTCTCGGGGCTGCCTTTGCTGTGTCCTATAGGTTTTGGGTTGTTGTGAGTTTGTTTTCATTTGTTTCCAGAAACTTTTTGATTTCTTCCCTTATCTCGTTCTTCACCCATTCATTGTGTAATAGCATGGTATTCAATCTCCATGATTTTCAGTGTTTTTCATTTTTTTCCTTCAGGTTCATTTCTAGTGTCAGTCCCTTGTGGTCAGAGAAAATGCTTGATATGATTTCAATTTTCTTGAATTTGTTAAGGCTTGTTTTGTGTCCTATAATGTGGTCTATCTTTGAAAATGTTCCATGTACATTTGAAAAAAATGTGTATTTTGCTTCTTTGGGATGAAAAGCTCTATATATATCAGTTAATTCCATTTCATCTAGGGTATTGCTCAGTCACACAATATCTTTGCTGATATTTTGTATGGAAGATCTGTCCATCTTTGACAGTGGGGTGTTAAAATCCCCTACCATAATTGTATTCCTTTCCGTATCTTTCTTGAAGTCCTCCAAGATTTTCTTCATGTATTTGGGTGCTCCTATGTTGGGTGAATATATATTTACAATGTTTATGTCTTCTTGGTGGATTCTTCCTTTGAGTATTATGAAGTGACCTTCTGGGTGTCTCTTTATGGCCCTTCTTTTGAAGTCTATTTCATCTGATATGGTATTGCTACCCTGGCTTTTTTCCCCTGTCCGTTTGCTTGGAATTTGTTTCCATACCTTCACTTTCAGTCTGTGTAGGTCTTTTGTCCTGAGGTGGGTCTCTTGTAGGCAGCACGTGTGTGGGTCATGTTTTCTTATCCATTCAGCTATTCTATGTCTTTCGGTTGGAACATTTAATCCATTTACATTCAAGGTTATTATTGATAGGTACTTATTCATTGCCATTTTTTTCATACCTGTGTTCCTCTCTCTTTCTCTTTTCCTTCTTTTCCTTAAAGCAGTCCCTTTAGCATCTCTTGCAGAGCTGGTTTGGTGGAGGTGTATTCTTTTAGACTTCTTTTGTCTGGGAAGCTCTTTATTTGGCCTTCTATCTTGATTGAGAGCCTTGCTGGGTAAAGTAGCCTTGGTTGCAGGCCTCTGGTTGTCATTACTTGGAATATTTTTTGCCAATCTTTTCTGGCTTGGAGCATTTCCATTGAGAAGTCAGTTGCTAACCTTATCGGGGCTCCCTTGTGTGCTACTTCCTGTTTCTCCCTTGTTACCTTCAAGATCCTCTCTTTGTCTTGGAATTTTGCCATTTTAATTATGATGTGTCTTGCAGTTAGCCTTTTTGGGTTACTCTTGCTTGGGATTCTCTGTGTTTCCTGGATTTGTGTGACTTTTTCTTTCATCAGATTAGGGAATGTTTCCCTCATTAGTTTTTCAAACAAGTTTTCTATCTCTTGCTCTTCTTCTTCCCCTCTGATATCCCTATTACATGGATATTATTACGTTTCATGTTGTTCTGCATTTCCCTTAATCCCTCTTCATTCTTTCTGAGCCTTTTTTCCTATAATTGCTTTTTCTGGGTGTTTTTTTCTACTTTGTCCTCCAG